>NC_045030.1:41690353-41695943 GCF_008632895.1 Mastomys coucha
AAAGGACACCCCTAAAGTGAATGTAGATTCAATGAACAACTGAGCCTTGACAGGCCTGGGCTCAGCCTGTTTGAACAGTATGAAGACAGGAGACTTCAGCTTTAACTGATAGGGTCTTGCTATTTATTCACTCATTCAGTGTGCATGGTGTTTTGTCTGCATGTCTATGTATCATGTGTGTACCTGGTGCCCTCAAAGGCCACAAGAAGGGCTCCTATTCCTTGGGACTGGAGTTACTGGCAGTTTTGAGCTACTACGTGGGTCCAGGACCTCTGGGAGAGGAGTCAGTGCTCTTAACCACTGAGCCATCTCTCCAACCTCCTAATTTTAAAAATGTAACTTATTGTCCTTTGTGTTTCCCCCTTTTCACTCTAAGGTTAATATGTTCGTGTGTGTATATATAGATATATTCTCAATGGAAATAAAGCCTATAGAAGAAAAGCTTTCCAACTATGTATCCAAAAGAGCTAATAATATATAAAATATATGAAGAACTTTAAAAACTAACCATTAAAAATCAAATTATCCAATTAAGTGGACAAATATACTAATATACAATTCTCAAAAGGAATACAGATGGAAAATAAGCATAAGAAACAATGCCTACTAACCATCATCATCAAACCAAAACTGCACTAAGAGCATGATTAAAGAGATGGCTCAGCAGTGACGAGAACTGGCTGTTTTTGCAGAAGACCCAGGTTTAGTTCACAACACCCACAGGGCAGATCACAACTACCTATAATTCCAGCTCAAGGGGACCTGACATCCTTTTTGGCCTCCAGAGATACGAGGCACGCTTATCGTACATGTAGTCAAAATGTACACATAAAAACATTTTAAAAGCATCTTAAAACTCCACTACGGGTCTAGCTAGATAGCTTAGCAGGTAAGAGCACTAACTGCTCTTCCAAAGGTCCTGAGTTCAAATCCCAGCAACTATATGGTGACTCACAACCACCCATAATGAGATCTGACGCCCTCTTCTGACACATCTGAAGACAGCTACAGTGTACTTATGTATAATAATAAATAAATCTTTAAAAAAACCCCACTACAATTCCATTTCACTTCTGTCAGAATGGCTATCATAAAGAAAACAAATAACAACAAGTGCTAGAAAGGGTACAGGGGCTAAGGGAAATAGATAAATTTCAGTTATCACCTCATGAAAATGGGGGAAGAAATAAAGGGCTGTTACCTGGATCAGGAGTTAGTCAGAGGACAAAGGATTATCTACATGAAATGTTTGGCCTGGAATTTGAGAACGAATAGTACCTTGAAGCGGCAGAAGCTCTAGCCAAATTTCCTAGACATGACCAGGCAAAAAAGTGAGAGACATATGGAACAGTGTCCTTAATATTTTTAATGGTGTGGTTTATATAAAAGAGAAGGGGCCAGGAGGTCAAAACAAGGTTATCAGAGCCCTATAAAGCTGGTATCTGTCCTTTCTTGGCAAACATTTGGTAATGGCCTAGGTAAGCAAATAATCTAGCTAGCTAGGCTGAAGTAAATAATGTGGTGAGACTGAAGGAAGAAAATAGAATACCCCAAATTTACAGTAAGTATAATAGTCAACAAGAAAAGTGATGGTCCCAACAAGTCTGTGAGTCTGTTACTTTGATTCACGACCATTTTAGAGACAGAAAGCTTTTCCAAGTTAATTTTTACTTTAAATTGGCAGGCTAGGTAATATTGGCAAACTAATACAATTTCTAATTTAGTAGGTCAGGATTATCACTATAAACTTTCAGCTTAGGACTATAGCTCACAGATGGGATGCTTGCCTAGCAAGTACAAGGCCCTGGGTTCAAACCCAGCACTGAAAAAAAAAAAGTTCCTCAATCTCTCTTAAAATTCTTTCCCCCAGACTTCTTAATCTGACTAGTCCCATTATCCTTCTTACTCGTTTTCACTTCCAGGCATGCTTGTTTGGTTTCTTGATTTTATCTGTTTCATCATCTGCACTGTGTAAGACTGTCTTTGATGGAGTTTTTGATCTGTGCCAAAGCCTACTCCATATTATCTACCGAACCTAGCTATTCACCCAAATGAATTAGTCCAAATATCAAAAGTTAAAACCTCTTCATTGTTAAAATTCACCCTGCTTACCTTTCAGCTACTTCTTCTTCTCTCTTCTTTTCTTTTTTCCTCTCTTCCTCCAGCTCCTGTAATTTTAGCCTTTCTTGATTCCTCCTCTGTATAGCTCCTTCACTGAAATGTTTGGTGGTATCAAACATAACCTGTCCCAAAACAAATTAAAAATTTCTTAGAAAGACTTGTTGATGGACTGGATGGATCCCAGACCAGAGAGAGGAAGCTAAAATAGTACACAGCAATTCAAAACCAAATGAATATGAAATGCCCTCTTTAAATCCCAGCCATGATGCTCTGCTGCATATGGGCCAAGGGCTGAATGGTACTTGTAGGCACTAGGATGTTCTCTAGCAAAACCTTTGAAATACAATATCAAATTACTTTTATACAACTAAGCTTAAGTGTATCACAATATATTTTTTGGTTTTTTATTTAATTTTTGACAATTTCATACATGTTGGCATTGTATGGTGAATATAGTCATCTCCTTACCCTCTCTGATTACCCTCCCACTCTAACAACCCCCCACTCCTTCCCAACTTGTGCCCCTCCTACTTTCATGCCTTCAATGTTTTGTGCAGGAGCTTAATTTACATATGACCATGGGTAGCATCCCAGGGCAGTCTAGGCATAGGTCAGAAATATATTACCTCTAGTAAGACATACAAGTCAACCAGATTGATGAGTTGTTGTTGTTGTTTAAGTCAGTAAAGATAAAAATAATAAGCATGCCATGGAATGAGGTAGGCAGAAGAGACAAGAAAACTAACCTAATAAGATATCAGATGAACTAAGTTCATATTTTGAAATATAATGAGTAAGTGGGATAAGGAGGTATTTCATAGGCTAAAAGAGGCAGATGCTCTGTTAGCTCATCAGTATACAGGAGGTCTCTAGTTTCATCCTCAGCACCATGGATAAAAAAATAAACAGGAAAACTAGTTATTGAAACATACCCAAGAGGACTAGGGATATAGCTCAGTGGTAGAATGCTTGCGCTTGGCATTAGTAAAATCCTGGGTTGCAGAAAGTAAACAAATAAATATGCACAAAAACAAATTCACAGCCATGTTTCCTTTTAACACAAGTAGTTACACATACATACACACACACACACACACGAAACTGAAAATGCAAATTCATGTCAATGCCAAAGACTGCTTTAGACAAGAATTAACTGTGTCTTTTCCATTGTTGGGTTAGGCCTTCAGGGTGATGATCGACGTGCCTCCTAGAGATAGCTACTCGGGTCAGCATGTGCTGATGCCTGTGCTGCTGGGCTACTATACAACCAACCCAGAAATGTAGAGTTCTTGCTTGAGGGCCCCAGCTGGTCCAGGGGACTGAGCTTATTGGCTCCATGAGATGTATGGATCGGGCCACAGCCCTTGCTCCCAGCTGATGGTTCGCAATAAACCTGCTGGAAGCCTGCTGAATGTCTAAAGGCTGCTGTACTTCTGCCTAGGCCAAGTGATGCAAGGCTTCAGCTGTGGCTCCGAGCAGCTGGGTGTCGCCACAGCTAATTTTTCCAGAACAAATTTCCAGTTTATGTGGTCCACTGGCACTTATTATAGTCCCTCTGGTGTTGGAAGTGGGGATGCCCATAAGATGGCGGTGAATGCAAGGCTGGAACCCATAGCGTAAGAATGTGAAAAAGTCCAGAGAATCACATATCATGTATACCTTCAAAGAGGACTTTTATGAGGAAATCCTCTATGTGGCCATTGTTGCCTACCTTGGCCCAGAAAAGAACTTTGATTCATTAGTACCATTTATTTCAGTAACTCATGAGAATGAAGAAACAACTAAATGACTAGATTTATCAGAACATTTTCTTCCAGGTTTCTAAAGACAAAATTATGAATGGCCATGGATGAAAAAATGACCTTATTTCTTCATCCACTGTTTCCTAGTACTTCGCTGTTCATAAGCTATGTAGTCTCATCTTGATTGTATTTTTAAAGGCATACATTTTTCTATAGCTGTGAATTAAACAATATGATGTAGTTACTCTACTGTGTTTCAGTTGCTAAGTTCATTGCATCCTACTGTTGTAGTAAAATAATCATTTCAAATTAAGAGACTATTAATGCAGTAAGTTAGTTAAAATGAATCACTAGAAATATAGTAAGTACATTATAATGGAAATAAGATGATGTATACAAGAACCAAAAATCTTATGGTAAAATACAAGCATATGGTATAACATGGCTACTGAGCAGGGAAAGCTTGAAAAGTAAATGTATTAACAGAAGCTTGATAAATTCATGCCTTGCCCAAGGAGGAAAATCAGACTCATTTTTGCTATCTTGTTCATTAATATATTGTTGCAGGCATGAGGACTTTTATGAATTTTGTCTTACTGATTTCCCATGTGAGGGCAGTTTATTATGCTGTCTCTATCTGTGTGGTGTGTCCTCAATTCCAAGTGGCCTGATTCCCTCTGCCTATCAGGGTTTTTTGTTTGTTTGTTAAAGACGGTGTTTTTTTGTCCTGCAGATCTCGCTTTTGTGTGTGTGTGTGTGTTTTATAATACATCTTTCTTCTTTTCAGAACAGTCGCTATTATTTTCCTTCAATACAGTTCTTGTAGTTGGTTCTTTCTGGCTTGAAAAGGCTGTCAGTTTTTCCCATTAGAAATGGCCTGAAATTGTACATTTAAGAGACTGCATCTATACTGTTCTGCTCCATCACAATAGGAATCGTGACTAAGTGTGTGCCTGTATTGTGCTCTTAGGGTTTTGCAGGATTTAAATGAGAACACAAGCCAGGTGTGGTGACACTTGCCTGAAAACCTAGCATTTAGGAGAGTAAGACAGGAGGATCATAACCTTAAGGCTAGACTTAAGCTACAATGGAGTGAGTTTCAACCACCCCATCTCAAAACAAAATAAATTAAAACTAAAGTTAAATAAATGCATAAATGAAATACCCATCCATTTGCATGTACTAGTTTCTTAATACAAAGTGCTTATTTTTCCCATAAACATACTAATGATCAACTAAACTATGAAACAATTAGAAGATTTATTAAAATATATGATTCTGTTTCAGAGCAACCCTAAGCTATCCTGTCAGTATACACCCAATATAATTTAATACTAGTTTTAGTCAAATACCTTCTAGTTTTCCTCCTATTAACTATAACTTTTAGTCATTTGGGTCCTTTGGTTTGTATAAGCAGAAAGTTAAAAGCTTGGGGTATTAAGGAACTTCAATTACAGATTTTGCTGGGCCTGTCAGATAGTTTCCTATGTTCTTGCTCATTTCAGCGACAGATTTTCTGGTGGAGAGTGACATATGTAGAAGGTAATTTTTGAAGATACCTCATTGTAAATCATATCTGAGATGCGGGAATTAATCATAATTACTATGGAAATACACACTTATAAAGCCTATAGAAGAACATTAAAACTGTCAGAACAGGAATGAAGTAATGGAAAAATTTGGGTGGATATATATATATATATATATATATATATATATATATATAT
>NC_045030.1:41696025-41701945 GCF_008632895.1 Mastomys coucha
AAAGCAACAAACTGCATTATCATAAGTTCAGACACTAAAAAGTATAACAATCCACACAAATTTCTCCACAGAACCTAGGGCTTTGTGGATGCTAGACAAGCACAAAGCTCAGTTATAACCACTGTACCAACTACTACGTTCTTGGAGACTTGAGTCTCAGAGAGTCTAAGCTGTTCTTGAATTCCTGATCCTCCTGCTTCCGTATCATAAGAGCTGACATAAAAGAGACACACTGCCCTACCTAATTGAAAATATAGTCTTTAAGGTTGTAAATCCCATATGTAAAAGAAAGCTCAATTATTAGTGATTTTATGTGACAAAATGAGTAGCCAAACACAGAATAGATAAAGCAGCTTTATGTCTGTTAGTAACTGTGTTCTCATTTAGCATGTGGCACTATTTTATTTTATTTTATTTTATTTTATTTTATTTTATTTTATGTGTATGGGTATTTTGCTTGCATGTATGCCTGTGTACCATCTGCATGCCTGGTAACCACGGAGACCAGAAGAGAACTTCAGATACCCTGGAACTGTATTACAAATGTTTGTGAGCCACCATGTGGGTATTGGGAAGCAAACCTTGATCCTTGATCCTTGATCCTCTGCAAGATGCCCAGATGTGTCTCCAGCTCCAGTGTTTTGATCTTTTATTGGCACCTTATAATTTTCTAAATAGCCATCCTTTTTTTTTGAAAAAAAAGTATATTGTTTAGGTATTAGCTAATTGTGTACATTTTCAAAGCTTTTATATTGTGCTTATATATTATAGAAAAATTACAATAGTTCCATTTCGATAAGTCTAAACATTTCCAGGCCTTGAAATAAATCTTGATGAGTGGAAATAAAGCAGGAAGATGACCAAAGCAATCCCAGACATCAGTGAAGGAGCATGCCTACATAGACAGGCTGGTTTTGAAAGCAAAGGACATGGGCCTTTAGGATTTTGATTCAAGGGAATGAGGGAGAGAATTGCTCTCCTTGTGATTTCAGACTTCATGACTCCCTCTCACAGCAACTGTCAAGTACAACAAGCATAGGAAATTGTTCCATGGGAGACAAGAATAATCCTTCAATGACCTCACAAAGCTTGAGCAGAGACCCAGATGGTACGAACCACCACTTTAAAATCACAGAGGGTGGGCTACCTGATTTCAGAAGCTTGGGTATTCAAATTAAGATTGTGTGTCTTCCTAAACATACATGTATAAATGATAGCATGCATCTCTGCATCACCGATTGATCAGAGCCTAGTGGAATCTAAATACATTTACTTTAGATGCTTCTTTCCAACACGGGCCCAGGATCAGTGGAACAGTGAAAACTGAAGTCCGGATCCTTCTTACCTTAATATTACATGCCAGAGCTTTGCCATCGTCTCCTTTAAGCATCAGCTTCATTCCTCGAAGGGATTCCATGGCTTTTATAAAGTCAGTTGACTCCTGGTATTGTATAAAGGCTTCAAATGTTTGCAAGCCAAAGTTAAAACCCCCAAAGCTCCCACCTGTCATCACTTCTCTGTAGGGGTCAAGCATGGGGATATCCACATTCTTGATCTTCCCAAAACTCTCAAAGACTACTCGAAGGATCTCTTCACAGGGCTTCTCTCCACTGGAACCTTTAGGTGCAAACCACTTGCAGGGCAAGCCTTCAAAATAGATAGAATCAGGGCTCTTATCATGGTCTTGTTCTTCAGCTCCCTCAATCACTGAGGCCTCTTTCTCTTTCGGGAAGTGTTCCCACTCTCCCTGGGCATCTGTCGCTACTACTTTTAAGTCAGTTTTCAAACCATTGAGCTTGATGATCTTCCCATGTAACTTGGCTTTCAGGATCTGAACCAAACTTCGTGTTTCAGCCTCACCCTCAAATCGGATGAAGTCTTTTGTACTCTTGGAGAGTCGCACTGTGGTGAACTGGTCAGGGCAAATCAGACTTTTCAGTTGATCAAGAACTTCCCAGTTAGAGAAGGGCCTCACAGGTTCTATACATTCTGGGAGCAACACGTTGATCATTAATTTTGCTATAGGCTTGAGGTAGAGGTGCTGAGCAGCACAGAGCTCTGTTGCCTCAGAGTTATCATAAACCACTGTGACTGTCATGGTGTCCTCACACCACCTTAGAGGACAAAAGAGAAAAATTTAATACAGATGGAGCAAAACACAGATTGGGACTGTGAAAGGGTATTACCATTGCTAGTCTTAGATCCAACTGTTAGAGGGAAAACACACTAAGAGTAGAATTAACATAGTACCTGATAGCTCATGAAACTAATAAGCAATTATAGTAGGCTTATAGGATACAAGGTTAACCAAAACAGCCAATGGTGTGCCTATATGCCAACAACAAAGCTGAATTAGATATTTAAAGCATGATGCAATCCAAGTAGGGTGGCTCCTGCCTGCAATCCCAGTACTCAAGAAACAGAGGCACTCCGATTGCTATGACTTTGAGTACATCTTGACCTAAATAGTTCCAAATTATCTTGAACTACAAAATGGGACCCCGTCTAAACTGCCCCTTCCCCCAACAACAACAGCAAAACCCATGATGCATTTATATTAGCACCAAATCCATGGAATGATTAGGCAGAAATCTAACAAAAATATGCAAAAGATCTATACAAAAGAAACTACAAAACTCTGATGAAAAATGTCAAAGAACTAAGTATGTGTAGTAAATCAATAAGAAGGTTCAACAGACTGGGCAGTGGTGGCACACACCTTTAATCCCAGCACTTGGGAGGCAGAGGCACGTGGATTTATCAGTTTGAGGCCAACCTGGTCTACAGAGTAAGTTCCAGAATAGCCAGGGCTACACAGAGAAACCCTGTCTCGAAAAACACACACACACAAAAATTAAAAATTAAAAAAAATTTAAAAAGAAGGCTCAACATGTCAATTCTTTCCAACTAGATCTGTATGTTAAACATAACCCCAATAGAAATCTCGACAAGTTATTTTCTGGATCAAACATAAATTCTAAGGCCAGCACATGGTGGCCCACCCCTTTAATCCAAGCATTCTGGAGGCAAAAGCAGGCAGAACTCTGAGTTCAAGGCCAGCCTGGTTTACACAGAGGGTTCTAGGCCAGTTAGGGCTATATAATGAGACCCTGCCTCAAAAAAAAAAAAAGATTCTAAAGTTTAGACAAAAGAAAAAGACCTAAAATAACCAACTTAGTATTGAAGGATTGTGGAGAGGGGTTAGAATGACACTCTGACTTCAAAAGTAATCTAACACCATAGTTGTTAAGATAAGATGGTACATATAGAAGAAAAGACAAGTAGATGTATGGAACGGGATAGAAAACTTAGAAGTAGATTCACATAAAGTCTATGAATGTATAAGGAAGTTAGCTAAGGTAATCTTTTTAATGACTAATGCTGGAACCATAGGCATGTAGTCTAAATATGGGCCAAAATGGGCTGGAAAGATGGTTCAGATATTAAGAACCTCTGCTCTTGCAGAGGACCAAAGTTCAGTCGGCTCAAAATGGACTAACTCCAACTCCAGGGGA
Organism: Mastomys coucha; assembly: GCF_008632895.1. Lineage (NCBI taxonomy): Eukaryota > Metazoa > Chordata > Mammalia > Rodentia > Muridae > Mastomys > Mastomys coucha. The sequence goes on from NC_045030.1 coordinate 41,699,541, forward strand.
TATTACACCCACCTCTGCACTGCACAAGCAACTAGACTCCTTCATCCATATCACCACACATGGCCACACATAACTAATAACAGTTTTTTTAAATGAGCCTGTTGCAGGATATTTGATCATTCTGTGAACCCTGAGATTGTATTATTTACTGGAAAAACCTGTTTCTAGTTGTAGTGTGGCTTATCCATTAGCACACACATTTAATCCCTCTGGCTGGAATACAGGCATGCCCTTAGTATACACCTTTAATCCCAAACAATGAAGGTAAAGTTTGTAGAAGGAAGCACCCATGTTTGAAAGTGATGTCTAATTGAATGGCAGACAAGTTGACAAATCAGAGAAAGAGTTGACAGAATAGGATATTCCCAACTCTCATAAGAAGAGAGAGGAAATGGAAGCTACTTCGGGGGCAGTGCAGAGAGAAGGAGGCACGGAGTTTTCTGGGGGAGTTTTACAGAGACAAGCTAAAGAGAAACCAAGCTAGACACAGGTGAAGACTGAATGAGCCAGAGAATGAGAAGGAACCTGAAGAGTAAGACAGATTGCCAAAGTGAATATGAGGCCAAGCAGAGCGATTCAAGAAAAGCTAAGAGAAGCCAGTTTGAATCACTTAGTTTGGAGAGAAGTTTTGAGCCACAAAAGCTGAGTTGAACCAGCTACCTAGAGCTCAGAAGGCTCAGAGCTTCTTTAACAGTAAGTCTCAGAGGCTGAAAATATTCTAGGCCTAGATTAGATCATATGGAGGCTAGAAGCTTCCAGGACTAAGCCTAGGTTAGCAGACAGAGGCAGTAAGCCTCTGAGATAACAATTATCACAGGTGAATAAAAGTTAATTTTACATGAGCCAGCCAAGCAGGTTTGGGGATGTAGCTGAGAGATAGAACATTTTCCTACCATGTGTATGGCCCTAAATTTAATTCCAATAACAACAGAAAAAAAATGGACAAAAGATCTTAACAAATATCTCCCCGAAATTATACTGATGGAAAATAATTTGAAATAGTGCCTCTCATAGATTAATTTAAAAGTCTAGGTTAGGTTTTTAAAAATAGCTTATTGGAGATTAATTTCTAAATTCTTTTAGTACAGATCTTTTTTGTGTGTGTGATGTCAGGAAATAAACCAAAGCCCTTACACACGTAAGACTAGTACTCTACCACTGAACTACATCCCAGCTCTTAGATTTGATATTCGGAAATCATCAAAAGGATCTAGAATCAAGAATGCTTTGAAGAAAAAAAATACTATAAAAGATAACCTGATTTTCCCAAGAAGACATGATTGTCAATATTTAAAATTTTTATTTTATTGATTTATGTGTATGAGTATTTTGCCCGCATGTATATCTGTTGCACCATGTGTGGGTAGTACCCATGGATCCTAAAAGATAGAGTTAGATCCCCTGCAACTGGAGTTACAAACAGTTGTGAGCCATCATGTAGGTCCTGAGAATCAAACATGGGTATTCTGGAAGAGTAGGCAGTCCTTTAACTGGAGCCAATACTCCAGCATTGTCAGTCATTTTTTTTAAATGACCTCTAAAAATATCAGCTAAGGCAATTAAAAAGGAGAAAAGAGATAAATATCCAGTGGGAAGGGAGGAAGTCAAATCACCCATTTGCACATAACATTTTCTGATATATAGAAAAGCCTAAAGACTACATTAGAATACATTAGAATTGATAGACAAGTTACAGAATACAAAATCAATATATAAAAGTTAGTACTGAGGGCTAAAGAGATGGCTCAGCAACCCAAACACTTGCTGCTCTTGTAGAGGACCAGGGGGTTTGGTTCTCAGCACCCACATAGCAGCTCACAACCATCTGCAACTCCAGTAACAGGGGATCTGGCCCTCCACTAACACCAGACATGCATGTGATGCACTGACATACATGTATGCAAAACACTCATACACATAGAATTAAAAATAAGTATTAATCTTTCTTTATTTTTGAGACAAGGGCTCACCACACAGGCCAGACTGACTTGGAATTCATTATGTAGAACATACTAGCCTTGAGCTACTTGAAGTCACAGAGATCCACCTGCCCCTGCCTCCTGAGTGCTGGAATTAAAGACAAATCTGGCTTATATTCCTATACAACAATGAGCAAACTGAAAACGAAATCAAGAAGATGAATTCATTTGCAACACCTATAAAGATACCTAGAAATTAATTTAACCACAGAGGTTAAAGAACTCTACAATCAAATCTATAAAAGACTGATGAAAGAAATTGAAACATACACATTAGTACACAAAGAGACAGAGAGACAGACAGACGATGACAACCTGGAATGCTTGTGGACTGGAAAAATTCATATTCTTGACATAGCTATACTGTTCAGCATAATCTATCGATTCAATGCAGCATCCACCAAGATAACAAAGACATCCTTCACA
>NC_045030.1:41701955-41705038 GCF_008632895.1 Mastomys coucha
GGAGATATAATATCTGATTTCAAAACATGTTATATAAAACTACTGTAGGCAAAACAGCATGTTACTAGCATAAAAGCAGACACATTGACCAATACAACAGAATACAGGACCCAGAAATAACTGCTACTTTTTAAAGGCACCAAAAAAAATACATTGGAAAAAGTCTCTTGAATAAATAGTGCTTGGATATTACTATATATAGTAGTATGTAGTATATATAGTAGGATGTATATCAGGCTTCTCAAAACACTCGAAATAGTACCAGAGCTAGAACATGACACAGATGTCTCCTAACTGGGCATATGTCCAAGAAAATGAAGTCAGTATGTCAAGAAGCACTCTCATGCTTACTGCAGAATTAACTTGGGTGCTCATAGACTAGAGGACAGATTCAGAATATTCAGTATATAAGCACAATGGAATATTCCCAAGCTCTAAAAGAATGAAGTCCTGTCATTTCCACAACTAGGAAGAGCTAGGAAATATATGGTAAATGAAATAAGCCAAGAATATAAGGAAGCTAAAATACTTACTTTCATAGAAATAGAGAGTAGTTAGCACAGGCTGAGAAGAATAGAAGAAGAGGACCTGGAAAGCAGGTGGTTAGTGTACATGCAGTACTGTTGACTAGCCAAGATAATGTTCTATAGAACAGTAGGGCATCTAGAGAAAAGAAAAATTAATTGTAGATTTCAGAATACCCAGTAGGTTAGTTTGTAAATATTCTCCACCCAAAGAAATGATGCATGTCTGAGGAGATGGACATATCATACCCTAATTTGATCATTACACATTGCATGTATATATTGCAATGTCAAATTATGTCCCTTGTATACATATATTTGTACTTTTAGTTTTAAAATTGTTGTTTAAAATTTTAGCCAATTAAAATTTTTCACTTTTTAAATGCCCCCTTTCAAATCATCACGACTATGACTCTCAAATTCCAATTTTCCTAAGACCGCAATAACAAAAACAGTTGTTCTTACCCCTTCTCTAATCATAGACTTTAGATCTTAAAATTAAATGCATGTGGATATTTCATTTTCAATTACTTTCCAGGAATAGAAAGCTAATTTTCAATTCATATTTAAAATTCTGTCAAGGGCCTACTGCACACCAAGTAATCGGATTTTTGCATATATCATACTTTCAGTGCAACAGCCATGCCATGGGAAATTAGTATAACAGCTGGCACATAGCTGCAAACAATCTATTCCATTGTTGCACCTGTTGTTGAAGGATGCCTCAGACATGATTGGGGGGAGCATGGAAAGAGATAGGCACACACAAAGAGAAACAGGAAGGCAGAGAGACAGACAGACACACACAGTTGAGTGGTTAGGGACAAGAGGAGGACCTGGAAGGAGATGGAGTGGGGAAACATAATCAAAATGTATTGCATGAAAGGATTTTTAAATAAAAATAAGGGAAAATAAACAAGGAGGGGAAAAAAGGGGAACAGGGGAAGATGGAGTGAAAAAAAAAGGAGGAAGGATGGAGGAAGAGAAGAGAGGGAGGTGCATTTACTGATAAGATGGAGTACCCATGATAGTTTTAGAGGAAAGACATTGCAGAATAATTAATATTTTCAAAAATGAGATATAATAAACTCATAGAATAATGTAAACACATATTATGTCTGCAGATACATACATGAAGTTTGAAAATACATACATCAAATTGTTAGCAATACGTCCTCTAGAAAGTGGGTTGGAAGTAGAGGAGAACAACTTCCCCTTTTTGCCTTGCATACTTTATCCACTTATTATTTGTTTACTCATCCAGGTGTGCTAGAAATGGAATCCAGAACCTCTTACACGTTAGACAAGCAGCCTCTCAGAGTGGTTACCTAGAAGCAATCCACAACTGCAGACACAAACTTGTCTAGGAAAGGGTCGCAACAAATTAATACAACAGTCTCCTTTCCACCCCCAATGCAGCCCTCTAATGTGCCATCATCAGCATCTGTTTCCAGAACTGAAGGTTATATGAGTCATGGCTGAAGCCTGGGAGCTTGGGATAAAATTCTTAGAAACAAAGGGTCGCGTGGCAACTGTGCTACTAGCTATATCACAGGTTGTGCAGGTGATTTTTAGAAAACCGCTTCATTGATTTGGGTTGGGAATGTTACACAGTGGTAGAAAGCTTTCTCTAGCAGGCAGGTGGCCCTGGGTTCCATCCCCAGTGCCATGAAAACAGAAAGACTGCTTCATAGAAAAATGATTGATGCCTAGTATTATACATTTTATAACATAAACTGACCAAATGTCAGCAGTGCACATTGTAATGTCTTGACACATGTATACACACCTTCACAAAAACCACCACCATGATCGTGACAGTGGAAACAACCATTTTCACAAATTTTGTTGTGCCTTTTTGTAATCCTCCTGTCTTTGGCAATCACTCAGCTATCTGAAAAGCATGTAATTCACAACCTGTTTAAGAATATGTATTTCTAAAAAGAAATTTATATATTAATACACTAGCAAGTGCTTTCTTCTAAATCAGAATGCTTTCCCAGTTCCAGGTCAGTGCGGCAATCTTTATTTAATTAAATCTGTTAGAGAACTCTACTTCATTCTTAAAAATAGGTCTATAAACTTTTTTAGCTTTCTCTTCACATGGTCTTTGCTTTTTAAAAATAATCTATATTTTATGTGAGGTTTTTTTAAAAAAAAAAAAAAAAGATTTATCATGTGTAGTGTTCTGCCTGTATTTATACCTGCATGCCAGAAGAGGGCACCAGATCTCATTACAGATGGCTGTGAGCCACCATGTGGTTGCTGGAAATTGACCTCTGGAAGAACAGCCAGTGCTCTTAACTTCTGAGACATCTCTCCAGCCCCTGCCCCACTTTTTTGAGACAAGGCTTTTTCTATGTAGTCCTGGCTGCCCTGGAACACAGGGATCTATGTAGTCCTGCTCTGTAAACCAGGCTGTCCTGGAACACAGGGATCTGCTTGTTTCTGCCTCCAGAGTGTTGAGATCAAAGGCCACCACACCCAGCTTAATGATTTCTATTTTTATACCTGTTTAAATCAAATAAACATGTCTATACATCATTCGTGTATATATAT
>NC_045030.1:41706369-41716659 GCF_008632895.1 Mastomys coucha
GAGAGAGAGAGAGAGTTTATTATATATTAACCAAAATATAGGTACAAGTGGAATTTCTGAGATCAAGTTATTAGGCTATGACATACAACTGGTTCTAAAAGCCAAATTTGCCTTCCAATTTTGTGTTTAAGCAGGCTGTATTTCTGAATATTCTAGGATTAACTGACCACTTGCCAATTGCATTTAAGGTTGGCTCAATAAGCTGAAATCCATGCTTGCTACTGTTAACCGAGGCGGGAAACCGTAGCTGGGCAGCTCATAGTACTTGGAAGAAGTTACTAATGTTTGAGAAATCAACATAGTAAGAAACTACCTCCTAAATTCTTATCTTTACGTCCATAGATTAGTGCACTTCTCAACTCTCATCAGAGAAGCTTCTTTTTTGCAGGAGACGGTGATTAATGCAGAGACCTACAACTACTTAACATACAAGGAAGAGGCTAGTGTGTTCTGCTCTAGATGGTACATCTATATCATACCCCCTCCTCCCAAGGCTCAGAAATCATCGTGGAAGATGAATGGAAATTGTAAGAGCTAGCTGTAGAACATGCTTGCAGTAAGACCATCTTTTCTGTACATGACAGCTCTACTGCACACATGAACTCACAGCCATTGTGATAACACAGAAAACCTACACAAGCCAGACAAACGCCCAGCACAGAATGGGAAGGTGGTCAGTAAGCTAGCATTACCTCCCTTAGCTGAGGAGCTAATAGCAATTGATAGCTTCTAGGAGATGTCCAGTCAGTTTCCTGAAGAGATGTGGCCCCTGAGAGGCTGTTCAAAAGGTGTTCCTATACTCATTCACATACTGGCAGCACTGAAGAGACTCGGTTAGTTTAGAAAAACCACATGAATTCAGAAGGAAATATTGGTGGGAGATTTGGAGGAAGAAATCAGAGGGGAAATGCATGGAGGATGAAGGTGGACTTGATGATTTACCTTTTAAAATACACAAATTAAATTTAAAAATAAATCATGTGTTGAACAGACACAAGAAGCCTTGCTTCATTTGGCAGGGGCAGTAGAATGAATTACCACTGGTCTCATCCTTTTCATCAATCGCTGTCATGTTCATAGGCCAATTTACTCAAAAAGGTTTAAGAGTCTAATATAAATCCCATCCTCATGTTTGTCTCCAAGATCTCATGTTAATACCTTAAGATAAACCACAGTACAACTTTAAAATTCCTCTAGCCTTTAAAAAAAAAATCCCAGATGCTTTAAAAGTTTTAGGTCTCTTTTCTGTGGGCTCTCGTAAAATTAAAGACAAGTTAATAACTTCCTCCACAAAGGAAGAACCAGTGCATAGGAGCAATCATACTTAAGCAAAACTCAAAGCCACGGTGTAACCTCACTTTAGCTCTGTTAACACACACCTTGACTCATAGGCTTAGACAGGCTCCACGTCACATCTTCCACTGTCCTTGGTGGATATGCCACGATCCTGAAATCTCTAATATCCTGGGGTTTCCGCTGCATCTGAGGCTTCACCTTCACCAATGGCCTCACAGAACATTTCTGGGGTAACTCCAAACCTGTGACAAGGCACCAAGCCTCAGCTGCTCTCCATGGCCTTCAAACCAGAACCACACAGGTGATCGTTACACACTGACAAGTTCAATTGTCGCCTTAAGATGCCAATGTGGCTCCTCTGATTCACAGCTTTTGTATTCTGACTGTGAGAAAATACTTGCCAGAAGATTTCACCTTGAGTGTGCTCATCCCTTATTGCCCACAATTGATTCTTCAGCCCCAGCTGATTCACACCCATTGTCTCTGTGAAACACAAGGTTTCACCTTAGTGATGCTGTTCACTTGTTAATCATAGCTGACTCTTCAGCCTCAGCTGACCAACAATCACAGATTCTTAGTCCAAAATATAACACAAATGCCCTCAATAGAGTCTTTGCTTCCTTCTGGAACTTCACAATCCAAGCCTCCATGTCCCATGTCTGCATGTCCCTACCTTCTAAGTTCCTAGTAAAACAGCCCATTAAGCTCTGAGTACATAATGGCTTTGTTTTGTTTTGTTTTGTTTTGAGTTAAAAGTGCCCAAATCGTCTTCAATCCTCTAACAAAATAGTCCAAAAGCATAAAAATCCTTCTGGTTAGGTTCATAATGAAACCAACACTACTCCTGGCAGTAATATCTGCTCTAGTCTGCTTTCCTGCTGCTCTGATAAATCACTGACCACAAACAACTTGGGGAGAGAAGGATGCATTTGGCTGACATTTCCAGTCCATCACTGAACAAAGTCAGGGCAAGAACTTAAACTGCTGTGCAATGTCGTTATTTGTGAGCTAATTAGAATGAAATGATTTTATTAGTGGCCCATATATTTAAAAAGTGTGATTGCTGCAAAGTGCTTACACAGCATGTACTCTACTAGTATCCTTTTGTTGTTGTTTTTGTTTTTTTGTTTTTTTTTTTTTTTTTTTTTTTTTTTTTTGAAAAAGGATTTTTCCACGTAGTCCTGGTTGTCCTAGAATTTGCTAATATAGACAAGGCTGGCCTCTGCCTCCCAAGTGCTGGCATTAAAGGTGTGTATCACCACATCTGGCTTTACCACTATCGTGTGCTCAGAGTTTTCTGGGAACATTGCACACAACATACTTCCAACATCACCAAGTCTCTGGGAGATTCCCAGGAGCCATGGCTGCTTCCTCCACTCATCTGCTCTTCCACCATCTGCTCTTGCCTGCTTCTCTACCTAATAGCAAAGCTGGCTACATGACAGCAGCATAAGAACTTAGGAAGAAGGAAACAGACTAGAGATGGTCACAGCCCCTAACAGGTTTGTAAATAGCAAGGCCAACTCAACAAATCCTGCAGAGTTGACATCCAAAGTCACTCCAATACTTTCTCTCATTTCAGGACAGAGTAGAGAAATTCGTCAGCTACTTTGTGAATTTATTTATTTATTTATTTATTTATTTACTTACTTACTTACTTAGTGAAATTAGCTTTGAAAGATTGAAAGCAATTTGTCATTGGAAAAGTACCCATCAGCAGCCACCAGTTGTTTTTTCTCACTCTTGGGCATTTGCAATAAGAACATCAGCAAAGACGTTTGAATGAAGAACATGCAAAAAGTAACAATAGGAAAAAAAAATGGGACAGTGGATACAAGTCAAGTCCCTCTGAAAGCAGCCTTTTGTTGCCTTTCTTTCTTCTCCAGGCTTTGGAACCTTAATGTTGTCATTTTGAAAGCATCTAAGACATATAAAATTCTACCAACACATTTTGGAAGTCAGCAGGGCAGCCAAGATTTATTTGGGTCAAACCGACCTAGCCAATGGCCAATCTTCTGGCAAATGCAGACTCTCCAGTAAGTCGTTCAAATACAAATATACCAGAGCTCTTCAGTGAAGATGCTCACCTATCTGGGCACATCATTAGCCTAAAAATCATTTCAAAACCAACACTGACCATGTGCTCAGATCTTTGAATAACATCAAAATCACATCATTAAACTAAGCAGCATTCAGCTTTGAAATAATAGCCAATGTAGGAACTTTTGTGAAAGTCCCAGATTCTGATGGTCTGAAAGAACTCATATAAGACACTGAGGTGCTCTGGACAGAAAAGAAGGGGATTTTAGAGAGCCCATTGCCATTCAGGTGTGACAGATTGGCAGCAATGAAATACTTAGAGAAAATCTCTTCTACCACCACTCCGACTCAACTGTAAGGCATAAGCCAATGTGGGGAATTATAATTGTTAAACAAAGAAAGCGGTCCAGGACTGGTGGCACGTGGCTTGTTATCCCAGAGATCAGGAGGTGAACACAAAAGGAACACTAGTTCAAGGCCAGCACAGGATATATAACAAGATTCTGTCTCAAAACCAAAACCCAAATAAAAGGGAATAGGAGGGTATGAGAAGGGAGGGAAAGGAGGAAAACAGAGGAGATAGAGATAGGAAGGGTAGAAGTTCAAGGCCATCCTTGAACACATAGGGAATCTAAAGCCACTTGAGGCCAGCCTGGGATACATGACACTATGTCTCAAAAAACAACCAAAAAACAAATAAGCAAGCATAAATAAATAAAGTGTTTACATGACTCTGCATGCCTCCTTGTTATAATCGGTGAACCCGTGATAGCACGGAAGGAAACTAGTTAAAAACTATATGCACAGAGCAGCTGGCAGACCTGTCTGACAAGTCCTTTAGTCGTTTTCCCCCTTCTTTAGCACTTCATTGGGAAACACCTTTTCTCAACCCCTCCAGTCAAGAAAGCTCCTGTCTACCTTGGATTAATTTACCATGATGCTGCAGACGTACTACTTTCTTTTATTCACATGGAAAAAAAAATTCAACAGGGATTTAAAGGAATGTGGCTGAGTAGTATCTGCCAGGCTCTTGCTTCACTCCTTGAATAATCTGAATATTATTCGTGGGAAATGCTTATCACAACATTGCCAGTGGTTTGCAAAATTTCTATCAGTCGCCACCTACAGGGGAAAAGCTACCTTTAGGACAGAGTGTACTCAACAGGTTTCTGAGAACTTGTCTCCCAACCTTTCTAAAACCCCAAGGTGAACTTATTCAAATCCAAGTCGCATGGAATAGGATATATTACCCAATACCTTATGCAGAAAATGTGTCAAAGAAGAAAATATCACAAAGGCCACGATTCATGGGAACTCTTCATGGGGAGCACTGTGCTGTGGCATCCTAAGCAAGGGACACTGTCAGAGAGAAACAGGGACAAAGTCAAAAGTGAAAGAAGTGATTTACACATAAATAACACAACCATTTATCATGTTTACCATGGACAGCTTGTAAAGTTTACACAGTTGTACCTACACATCTTGACTCTCCAAGACTTACACCTGCTTGATTAACAATTCCAGATATTGATGTGTGAAAATTATATACAGGGAGATTCTATATGGGGGTTACTATAACTTTGGTTAGTATCCTAATTCTCTTTGACTATCAACTTGCTATATAACCTAGTCACTTGAGATGAAAACCTTAATTGAGGAATTGCCTACATTACACTCATACTCATGTGGGGGTTTGTCTTAATTACTAATTGATGTAAGAGGGCCCAGCCCACTGCAGGCAGCACCATCCCTAGGCAATAGGGCTTGTGCTATGTGAGAAAGCATGGGCTTGTGAGTGAGTTAGCAAGCAATATTCATTTGTGGTTTCTGTTTCATATTCCTCCCTTGGGGTCCTGCCTTAACTTCTCTCAATAATAGACTGTGACCTGGCAGTATAAGCCAAATAAACTCTTTCCTCCTCTAACTTGCTATCTGTCTGTCATAGTGTTTTATCACAGCAACAGGATGAAACCAGAATGGTTAGCTATTCCTTCCCTTTAGGGATTTGTGTGTGTCCCCCCCCCCCATAGAGTCTCCCTATGTAACCCTGGATAACCTGGAATTCACTATGCAACCCAGCTGGCTTTGAGCTCACCATCCTCCTGCTTCATGCTCAGAAACTATTGGAATTTCAGGCCAGAGGCATTATGCCTGGCTCCATTTCTTTTCCTAAAAGGACACACTATACTACCCCTTTTAAAAGAGTGTTACTCTAGACTATTATTATTATTATTATAAAAATGTACACTTAGCATGAAAAGTTCTGTACAGAGCTTTTAAAGATTGTTTCTTCAAAATATACTATGTCAAAGGTCAGGAATAATCGTATCCAGCTCATTACCTATTGTCAAATTGGTCTCCTGGAACATTAAGGCAAAGAATCGGGCCATCAGCAGAATATCCGCGCCTGATTCCTTGGCAGCCCTGTTCACACTGTATCATTATCATTTTAGGTGTGATGTCTATGCTAGTATATTTTGACACCCCAAAGCACCTTTAATTTGCATTTAATTTTATGTAGGCTCAAGCTCTGCCAACCTGAGATACATATTCAACTGCCTATTCATTGTCTCCAGTGGAATTTTTCCTTGGCATCTCAACAAAACAAGAGCATCCGAACGCCTAATTCCCATCCCCCAATCCTGCCCTCCACTTCACACCAGCTCTTTCCCACCCAATAATTTTCATTTCCCTAAGTATAGGTGCTTCCGCCCAGGGCATCAGGCTGAAAACCTAGGAGTTAGCCAGCCCTCCCTCCTTCTCCATTTCAATCCCTTCAACTTGAATATATATTCCAAACCAATTTCCCATTCGTTGCTAACTCGTAAGCCTAATCTTCCACTGCCCTGACCTGAATCATTTTGGAAGCTTCCTAATTAGCTTTTCTTCTTCTACCCTTACCCTAGATAAGTGCTAACACGATTTAAAACAAAAATTTTCACATCTTTTTTGAGACAGGCATGCACACCATAGTCCAGGCTGGCCTAAAATTCATAATGTAACCCAGGCTCAAACTCAGCAACAATCTTCCTGCTCACAGGAATGCCTCTTGAGTGCTGGGATGAATGAACAATCAGAGTAATTCAGGTGTACCTACCAATCACCTACTCCATCAGACACATTGGGAGCTGGAGTGGTATGTTGTAATGAGCTCACCCTTGAAGAACTGAGTCAAAAAGAGACAGAAATTAGGACGAGTAAGTGGAACCTGACGCTTGTGCTACCATGCCTGACTTAAAATATCCTAAGCCAAATCACATCAGATATCTGCTCAAAACCCTCAAGGGGGTTCCAACCATGCCTTAAAGGAAATCTAAACTCCTTACCTTTGAAATGTGCCTTCTTCCTGCTTCTGTCAGTGCATTCCACCTCCTTGTCCCCCTGAATTTCCTCTCCACCCTGATCCCCTTGGCCTCTTTACTGGACACAAGACATTAGGCACATTGCTTATGGCTTTGCCTGGCTCCTTTGCTTTTCCAACTGGACTCAAATCTTTAGTCTCCTCCTCAGAGATGCTATCCCAGAACAGTTAAACGAGCACTGTCCTCATAACATCGGAACCACCTAATCATACCGTATCTTTATCAACTTGTGTTTGTACCCCCCTTTCCTTCATTCCTTCAACTGTAAGCTTCATAAGAGCGGGGGATATATGTCTGCTTCACCAGTATTACCCCAGAGCCTAGAACTGCTGGAAGGCAGGAGAAACTCAACAGGGCCAAAGCTAAGTTAAACCAAGACTTTGCCTGACAACTTCTTTCCAAAGGTATTACTTCTGTATTTAGAATCCCACACCAGCATCTCAAGGCCAATGGTGCAATGGTAATGCAAGCTAACATGCTTTTTTAGACTAGAGCTATTAACACTAACGGACAATGAGAGTGATTCAGATGAACCTACCAATCTCCTACCCCATTAGACACTTTGGGAGCTGGAGTGGTGTGTTATAATGAGCTCACCCTTTGAATTGAGTCAAAAAGAGACAGAAATTAGGATGAGTAACTGGAATCTGATGCAGAAAATGCCATAAGAGGACCAGAACACTTTGCACCACAGATTAGCAACTATGCTATTAACAATTCTCCACATGAAATGCTAGATGTTTTGAGAATGTGATTTGTAGGTTTTAAATGTGCCACTACTGTTCCCTTTAAGAGCAATGGTATGTGCAGGAGAGCAATTTTACTTGTCATAACAATTGCGCTAGGAGGGCACATCATCACTATTTGGTAACCAGGGCCCACTTAATGTTAAATGCCCTGCAGTTCGTGGACAGACTTGTATAATGCTGTTCAACGCTAACCCAGAAATGGCTTATACCTAGCTAGAACACAGAGTGCTTATGGGCCTAGGAAGGTGGTTCCATGGGTAAAGCACACCAAGTGGCAACCACACAAGTGCAAGGACATGAGTTCAGATCCCCATAACCCATGTATACCTGGACACAGTACCATGTGTCTACAACCCCAATATTCCTATGGGAGATGGGAGATAGAGGCAAGAGACTCCTCAAAAGCTCAAGGACCAGCTAGTCTGACACATGCAATACTCAATAACACGAGACTGCCTTGAAACAAAGTAGAAGCTGAAGACTGATACCCAAGGCTGTCTTCGGACTGCCTCATATGTGCTGTGGCATGCATGTACTCTCCTCTCACATACATGAACGTATACAAACATCACACACATACACACACAAAAGACTTAAATGCGTCCAGAGATTTCTAGGTTAATAATTTTAGCCTGCTATTCTTTAAAATATTTTGGGATATTTTTTTGGGTAGGGGTTATAATATAATTACATCATCCTCCCCTTCTCTTTCCTCCCTCCAAACTAGCATATTTTTGGTTTTTTTTTTTCTGTTTTTTACCCTGAACTATTTTTTTTAACATTTTGACCCAGATCTTATATTCATTCAGTATGCAGCAGAGAGAAAACTGGTGTCTAAGAAAAGAATAAAGATTCAACAGAATGTGTCATAATATAACAGGCTTTCAGTCCCAGGCCCAAGAAAAGAAGCTGCCTGAGCTCTTTGGCTTTTCAATGCTGACCTTCCCCCAATTCAATTGCTTTTTCAAGTAGTACAGGCTGCTGGGCATGGGAGCTTACACCCTTAATCCCAACACTGAAAGTCAGAGGCAGATGGATCTTTGTGAATTCAAACCTAGCCTGTTCTACATGTCAACACCCTGTCTCAAAAATAAAACAAAACAGAAACCAAATCGTATAGGTTAAAGCCTACTCATTAGGAGCTGGCTTTCACACAAAGCTCCTAGCTTCCTTTTCTATACAGTAGACCCAAGAATCTACTCAGTTGCATGCATTTGGTACTCCCTAGGGATTTAAAGATATCAAAAACAATAATTAAGTACACTCACACCTGAACAAGATCCTCAAAAAAAAGGGGGGAGGGGGGGAGAGAGTCAGGAACCCAGGAAAGTCACACCATTCTTTACTTTTGTCATATTGTTTCTGGCTCAAAGATTATTATGAACATGCCAGGCTAAAGATATGGCTTGGTGAGCAGATAAAGCATTTGCCATGCAAGTGTGAGGACCTGGGTTACAGGTCTCCAGAACCTAGCCGAAGCCAGGTGTGGCATCGCCTCAGTAATTCCAGTATACCTGCAGGGAGATAAACCTGGCAGTTCTCAGGTTAGCTAGCCTGGCATGTCCAGGATTGAACAACAAAAAGACCCTATCTCGAGCAAGGTGGAGGGGAGGACAGATAACTGAGGCTGTTCTCTGGGCTCCACACATCGACTGTGACATGAGCACATGTACACACTCAAGAGAAAGAATTTCTCAGCAGTCTCAATTTATTACATCAAATCACAAATTCTCCTTAAGGCACTAAAACCAAGACCCTCCCCACTTCAGTACCCCTATGTGTATTGTATCTCTATGCTCATGTCCCTATTCTAGTTGAACCAGACTTCCTTGAGTTCTTCCAAAGATTAAGGTCCCCTCATCAAATATCCCCTCTCATACAAACTTTACCCACCCTTCGAAGTCTTCTTCATGGAACCTTTACGGTGGCAGGAAAAAAAAAATCAACAGCCAAAATGCCTTCAAGTTCAAGTAGTCCTGGTTTTAAATGCCATCAAGTAGCTAGGGGATTTTCTTGGGTCTGTTACCTGTTTGAACTGTAGAAGATCCATGTAGAATATCCCTTGTCCAAAATGTTTGAGATCATAACTGTCTCTATATAAGGAGATATCTTGAGGGCCAAACCCAGGTAGAAACACAGAGCTTATTCATGTTTCACATGCATGTTTTATGCAGAGCCTCAAGGTAATTTTTATACAATATTTTTAATGCAGCTTTCTTTATAGCAGCCCATCACATGAGGGCAAATGTGGACTCTTCCACCTGTGGCATCATGGCAGTATTCAAAAGGCTCCAGATGGTGGAGTGTTTTAAATATCAGATTTTGAGATTTGAGATACTCAACCCCTAATAGTGACTAGTACCTACCTAACAGGGAGCTTCTCTTCCTTATATGTACTTAAGACAGGGTCTTATTCAGCTCCACTTGCCTCCAATCTGGCCAAGAAGGATCTAAACCCTTCTGTCTCTACCTGAGTGCTGGAATAATAAGCATGAGCTAGCATGCCCAGTCTTTGTGTGTGTGTGTGGGGGGGGTGTGATTTCTTGAAGAATTCCATGAAATGAGCAAATACTTAGCCCTAAGTAAGCATTCAATTAATATAAGCCACTATTACTACTACTACTACTACTACTACTACTAATAATAATAATAATAATAATAATAATAATAAATAATAATCAATTTTCACTGGACTTCCTTAATATGTTCCTTATGCTGTCTCTTCTGAGAAATACCCCCTATATTCCATGTAGTCCATGTTCACTTCAACTGTGACCTGCCTCCAACTGGAACTGCACTTTTAAGGTTTTTCAAAAGGCCAGGAATATGTTGGAAACAACAGC
>NC_045030.1:41716819-41719110 GCF_008632895.1 Mastomys coucha
ATTAAAATACTTCATATGCATATATTAAATTCTAAAGGATTAATAAATTATTATTTCTTTAAAAGGATTCTATAATTATAATTAAAGTAAGATTTTTTTCCATCCTGAAAAAACAAAAGTTCCTTTCTCTGGCAAAGGTAGGGGTGCATGCTGGGAAAATAAAAGGCATAACTAGCCTTAGCAGCAGAGAGCTTCTTCCATATTGCGCTCTCTCTCTCTCTCTCTCTCTCTCTCTCTCTCACACACACACACACACACACACATACATACACATACACACACACCAACAAGCCCCACCATTTCTTCTGATGCTGGAGATGGTACATGGGTCCAGTAAGAGGCTACACTTTACCTGAGTGTATGATATGGAAAATAGACCAATGAGCCACACTTGTTTGTGTGATATTTGGTTAAGAATAAATGGGAGACGTTGAGTCCACCTACCGCAGAAGATGGTCTCTGCATGCCCTACCCTCTACCTTATGATTCGTCTTCAAGCCAGCCCCAGCCATCCTCTGATGTGTATAGCAGCTGGTATTCCCTGGGCACCGGTGCCTGGAGGCTTATTCCACTTTTCTGTGTGCTTTACAAGAACTGAAGTAAAAAATACTTTCATGGAAGTTACCCCACGCTTCAAGTTACTCCATCCTTTTGAGAGGACACACTCCCCACAGAGAAATAAAAGACAGAACACAGAAATATGTGGCTACCAGAATCGCACATGCTTTAAAAAAAAAAATCTTTAAACAGTATGAGGTTTCAAAGCTAGATGTGAGACAGGAAGAACATCGGGCAAAATGGGCACCATCTTTGAGACCCTGTGGGAAATAAAAAGACCCAGGTGGTCCCCATACTGGAATTCAGGGTCCCAGGGTTCCAATCAACACAAATTTAGAGTTAGTGGCATTCAAAAGTGCTCAGGTAGTGACTGGTTTCCAATAAAATCACAATAAGCAGGTGATAAATATAAAAAAACGGTACTAGTCCCAGTGACCAACATGTTCAGAGGCAGTAGTATGAGTCTCTCCAATTTGCTTTCTTCCCTGATACTTCTGCCCATCTACTCAAAGCTCAAGACTATGCATTCCAAAGGCTTAGAGGTTTACCCTGCTTTCTTGGTCAAATTAGATGCAGTTTAATTCCATCCACGATAAGAACCTCCCAAGGCACTTGGTGGTCATCAGTGGGCAGAGCCAACGGACCCTAGGTAGTGGTTAGGTGGAATGAATGTCACTGAAGCAGGTTGAGAACCAGAGCCCTGGGCTTTTGTATACAACAAGGAGGACATCCTTCAGCTTTCCTAAGCAATCTAGTACACCCTAAGGAAAAAGCTTCCAATGACCTCAGCTGCAGCAGCGTCCACAGCGCCCCCTAGTGCAGCACCAAAACCCAAGAGAGCAGCCGAATGGATCCAAGGGGGGAAAGCCTAGGGACATCTCTAGAAAACCTGATTCCACCTAGAGCAGGCCTGGCTACCTGGGTTCTCTCCAAAACCCCTCCCAAGTCCTCACTCAGGGTCCAGTGCGGCCCTGCCTGCCAGGCACCCAAGACTCCAGTAGGCCAGGGCGGCTGGCCAACCGGGACGCAGAAGGACGCAGCCGCCTGGTCGATTCGCAGAAAGGGGGGAGGTATTTATCGAGCGCCTCAGCAGCCGCTGTACCTTCAAGCTTGGCTCCGCTGGGGTAGCGGAACCGCCACTGCTCCTGCCGCCGCCTCCCTCCAGCCGCCGCAGTGTCAATGATCAACCCTCCTGGTGGCTCTCTGCAACTGCCGCGGGCGAGGCCAGCTGTTGAATGGCTCAGGTCGCGACACTGAGTTGTCCTCACCGCATCCGAGAAGGCGACGCAGGCGCGCGTGCCTGTGCCAACGCCCCGAGCGCCCCTCACCCGGCTGCAGGACCCGTGAGCTTCCTGGTGGCTGCCTCCTGACTCCTGGCTGGGGGCTACAGGGTGCAGGTTTGCACGCCTGCCTGCCAGCTCCTTCCCCTTGGTGGGCTCCTGCGGACCAATTGACTCCCCTCGCGAGCTCCGCCCCCTTCGCTGCCATCCCTTGACTTGCCGGCAGAACCAATGGCAACCACCGACTAGACCCGCCCCTTGGATTTCCCCAGGGCCAATCGCCTTCTCCTGAGCAAACATTAAAGTAACCCCGCCCCTCCTGTGCAGTAAAGCTAGGGCCAAAGTTAATTCCTTCGCAAGGTTCTAACCAGCCCATTTTGTCCAGGCTACTCACTACCCACCCCACTGCCTAATTATGTGATTTAGAGACTGCAGACACCATCACCAACACAC
>NC_045030.1:41719719-41730091 GCF_008632895.1 Mastomys coucha
AAAGAAAGAGCACCAAGACTGGGGGAGGATGTGAGCATGAGGACTCAGCTCAGATCCGTAGCACAGATGTAAAAGCTGCAATCTGGCAGGGTGAATCTGCAACACCCATTGCAAAGGGAATGGGAGTTGGGCTAGAGGTGGAGATACTGTGTGGCTTTCTGGACCTTGCTGGCTAGCCAGGCTAGCTAGCCAATTGGTGAGTTTCAGGTTCAGTGAGAGACCCTGTCTCACAAAATAAGAAACAAAGCAATCAAGAAGACACCAGATGTTGGCCTGTAACCTACACACACTTGCACAGACATACACGTTTTTTTTTTTTTAGAAGAGAGAGAAAAAAAAGAAAAAAAAACATCACGGAGAGACTTACCCACCGTCATAGCTGAGAACTAGCCTCTCCCTTGATCAGATCTTCCCCATCAAAAAGTCAGCAAGAACCTGAGAGAACATCCACTGGTTGTATGGTTATATTTTCTTCTTGTTGTCCATTATCCAGTACAGGAGCTTAGACCTTGGAAGCTGGGAAACTTCCAGGGGCCAGGCACCGAGACTCCCTAACTCTGTGATGGTCACGTGGATCTCTGGCCTTCTGGCCTGAGAATAAGCAAAGCTAGCCTTGCCTGTCCTTCGCCATGGTTATCTAACAATTTAAAGACCATTCTCCTGGCCCACTGTTCCAGGCTCTGAGGTTCAAAGACACAAATTGAGGGTCTTCTCTGAACAGAAGCCAATTGCCTTAAATCTTTTGAAAGTAGACTCCAGGAACTGAGTGTCCCTCCCTCCTTAGCTCTACGCACAGAGAAAACCAGGATAATCTCAACCCTTGCCTAGATGACCTTTCTTTGAGTATATCAACACGGAATTCACTTTCTCAAATGACAAATCACAAAGCTGACACTTATTAGATTTACTGTCAATTCCTTCCCTGGGGGGTTCTCACAGCAGCAGCTGTCACCGGGCTGGTTTTGCTTGATTACCTGGTGTGGCCTGGAGGCTGGTGTGGAGGTTAATGTTAATTTCACTCACTTCCGTCAAGACCCCTGCTGCTCACTCTGACCTAAATGAACCTTCCGCTCGATGATCAGACTCTCATCCTCCTTACACAATTGCCACAGAGCCCCTGAGCGAGCCAACGAGCCTCCATACTTGTCTGCTTCTGGCCGAGAAGGTTCCCAACACTGAGTGTTGCTCTTGTCCACTTCACAGCAGAAGCTACAACTCTGGTTCTAAAAAATAATAGGGTTCCCACACTGCATCCCCACTTAAAAGGCCCACTACAGCTGCTAATGTTTTTCCACTCCCCTCTTGCCTCCATTGCTCTTAGAATAAAGTCCCAACCCACTGCACTGCTTATAAAATCCTTTGTAATCTGGTCTCACCTGCCCAGCCTCATTCCTAGCTATTCTACTACCATCTCAGAACACTTTATATTTCTAATATACTGAATCCCTATTGTTTCTCCAGTGAGCTATGTTATCTCTCATGTCTATTATACAAAGTCTAGAATAAGTTGATCCCTATCCACCTCTGCCTGACCTACAAATCATAGATGTATCTTTTTTACACTGTGCAAATTAAGTGCAGATATGTAAACATGAGAGATGTGCTCTCATGTGTCAAATCTTCAGAACAAAAACTGCGTAAGATTAAAATAATGTGTATGATCTAGAGTTGAATATCCTCATAGCTTAGGCATAATACACTTTTGTGCACTGATTTTCTTGTAAAATACAAACAAATACAAATGTGTAGGAGTGGGTTTCTCTGTCAAGAGCTCCTGAGTAGGGTGTAAGTAATAACCTTGATTCCTTAGCACTGAAAAACAGACAGCAAGGCTACTAAATGTTTTTGGTTTGCGGGGGCCTGGATTAAATTTATGGCTTCACATGTGCCCACCAACCACTTAGATACACACACACACACACACAGGCTGGGGGGGGAGGGGATGGGAGAGAGAATCCAGGCAGCTAACTGTAAAGATTGTTCTAGACTTCAGATATGACCAAATGAATAAAGGGTTAGGGGAAAGGAACCGCCTTTCCTTTCTCCCCTGTTGAGTATCACTGGGTGATTGATTATTAAAGTTTGGCATTTCATAAACTTTGGCAACTTGAATGCTAAAGATTATGGCCTTTTTCTTTCATATTCAGTTTAAAATTTAAAACCTGTTATTAAAATGTTTTGTGTGGCTTTTTCTCCCTCTTGTTGTATATCAGATCAAATAAGAAATTGATAGCATGCTATAGCTGTTAATGGTCCAAAAAGCAAAGGCATGAACATGAGGTTGTGTTGTCAAAATGAACCAATTGCAACCTTGAAATTACAGTGCTTTGGTATTAAATAGGATTTTTAAATTAATTTTATCAAATGTTAGATGCTTGAACTACTACTGTGTGGGCAGATTTTCATGTTCCTTAAAAAGTTCTTAGTTCTTTGGCCTCTAAAAGCATGCTTCATTTTTCCTGCTAAAACGAGTGGAGTCTACACAGCGGACTTCACCACATCTGGAATAATCTGTGGGGTGCACTGGACGGTCCTCTGTACATTCTTTTCTTATCCAGAGTTTGATATGTCCCCTTTCCAAATACAAATTGTGCTTAGAATAATCACATACTATATTTGCTAATTGTTAACATCTAGCATAAGGAAAGAAACATCATTTCACAGGGAAAAAAAATTTTTAAAAAATTAAAGTTATGTGTACCAAATCATAGTTTTCAAAATCTTTGCACTTCTTTTAGCATATTTGATCCACATAATAACCTTGGTAAATAACTTGTTTTTCCTTTTACAGGGGAAAATGCTAACACTTGTGTAGGTTAGACCATTCTATGGGGTATTTGAACTACTATTCTGCCATTAACCTTGGGAAGTGTTAGCATGCTATTCTAGGATACAGTATTTCTACAAGGATCTTTTTAGGTTGTCTATAATCCCTTCAGTTCTGCTCCCTGAGATAGAGACCCAGGGCATGGAGTGGTGATTAGGCATTTTAATGGAGACAGGAAGTCAGCAGTATTTCTAAATAGGAGATGTTCTGGTAGAATGCCAATGCAGACGACACAGAAGCAATGAAAAGCAAAAGGAAAGAAAATGGGAATCTCAGACAAGAAGCTCTGAACTCAAAACTCAGCTGTCCCACTTCAGAGATGACCAAAAACCTACAATGTATTTTCTTTGCTGACTGAAGAGTCTTCTAAGCAAAGTGAGAGAAGTGCAGAGAAGGCAGCTAATCATGGACCCTCCTCCTCCCTGTCTGACCTGATGCCCTGCCACCTTTTCTCCTTCGCCCTTTGCCTCTGTTTGCAGCTGGAGGGCCGTTTCCCAAGTCATCCGGCTTTTGACTATAAGGGAGTAAAGAAAGTTTGACATATTATAAGGTGGAAAAGAAGGAAGAAAATTCAATTTCTAAAAGAACATTAGCAATTGTTATGGTTTCTATATGCTCAGCCCAGAGAGTGACACTATTAGAAGGTGTGGCCCTACTGGAGTAGGTGTGTCACTGTGAGTGTGGGCTTTAAGCCCCTCATCCTGGCTGCCTGGAAGCCAGTATTCTGGTAGCAGCCTTCAGATAAAGATGTAGGACTCTTAGCTCCTCCTGCATCATGCCTGCCTGGATGCTGCATGTTCCCACCTTGATGATGATGGACTGAACCTCTGAACCTGTAAGCCAGCCTCAATTAAATGTTGTCCATATAAGAGTTGCCCTGGTCATGGTGTCTGTTCACAGCAGTAAAACCCTAACTAAGACAGCAATCTACTGTGTCCTTGATAGAGGATGTCTGTCGTCATGAGTTTGTGGGCACAGGTTGACTGGCTTGAGGAATATGAGTGTAGATTCTTCTTACTCTGTAGTAGATTGCCTTCAAAAGTGTAAACTTATAAAACTTTTGTAAAGAATGGATTATACAAGATAAACCACAAATTGTATACTTGTTATGGATTTTTTTTCCTATTTCCTTGCCTGAATAAAAGTTTTATTTATTTATTTTTCTGTTTAAAAAAAAAAAGAGTGCTTTGGCAGGCCATTTGATCACATTTCAACAACGCAAGCAAAATAAATTATATTTAGCTATCTATTGAACATTGCTTGCTTATTTTGTTTTGTTTGTGGTTTGTTCGTTTGTTTGTTTGAGACAGGATTTCTGTTTAGCCCTGGCTGTCCTGGAACTCACTCTGTAGACCAGG
Source organism: Mastomys coucha (assembly GCF_008632895.1). Taxonomy (NCBI): domain Eukaryota; kingdom Metazoa; phylum Chordata; class Mammalia; order Rodentia; family Muridae; genus Mastomys; species Mastomys coucha. Next base: position 41,723,905 of record NC_045030.1, read on the forward strand.
CTGGCCTTGAACTCAGACATCAGCCTGCATCTGCCTCCCAAGTGCTGGGATTAAAGGCGTGCACCACCACTGCCAGGCCCTGTTTGCTTATTCTGTGTAGACATGAGTACAGGTAAGAAATCAAGGCCTAAGCAGCTAGTGAGATAGTTCAGTGGGTAAAGATGCCTGCTCCCTCAAACCTAAAGACCTGAATTTACATGGCCTCACATGGTGGAAGGAGAGAACCCACTCCCATGAGTTGTCAGGTCTCTCTCTCTCTCTCTCTCTCTCTCACACACACACACACACACACACACACACACACAAATATAAGAAAAAATTAAAAAGAAAAAAAAAAGAAGGAGGCACTGTGGCCTAAAGTCTCCATCTGGAAGGAATATCAATAGGTCAATGTTACTTTATATAAATCTCCAGGTGATAGGTACTTCCTCCTCCATACTCATTCATTTACTGAGAAGGTTGTAGGAGCCCTAAGATGCAGCTAATCAAACACACTGTATTTGCTTAAACTTACTAAGAAAACACAGGCTTTATGCCTAATATAAAAAGAACTGGTTGAGAAGTTATCTTCAAACTGGTTGGACCAGAAACTGAAAGCTAATTCCTCAAATAATAACCCTACTTAATAGTCTGTTCTTTTGAGAGTGATTAAAAAATATGTTTAATTATAGTGGAATCAGTTCTGGCTTACACACATTTAATCACTTTGCAGTAAATGGCTCTAAAGTCAGAATAATGTTAACCTACTTCACCGAGTTTTTACAGGGATTACTTAATTAATCTTAAGGGTTTTTTAAATCTTCTATAACAGTGGCCTAGAACTCTTGAGAGTCACGTTTTAGTCCAGGTTCTGCCTTCAGTGATTCATTTAACTTCTCTGGGCTCAGTTTCTCCAACTGTAAAATGAAGGAGAAATGGATCTATACCCATGGTTCTTGACCTGTGTGTCACGATCCCTTTAGGGGGATGAAGGACATTTTCACAGGGTTGCCCAAGACCACCTGTGTATCAGATATTTATGTTACAATTCATAACAGTAGCAAAATTACAGCTATGAAGTGGTAATGAAATAACTTTATGGTTGAGGGTCACCACAATATGAGGAACTGGATTCCAGGAGCTGGAGCATTAAGAAGGTTGAGAACCCAGGGATACTTTTGAGTCTAGCATTCTAATACACTACCCTTCACCAGCATATTGTACTTTTTTTTTTTTTGAGACAGGGTTTCTCTGTGTAGCCCTGGCTATCCTGGAACTCACTCTGTAGACCAGGCTGGCCTCGAACTCAGAAATCTGCCTGCCTCTGCCTCCCAAGTGCTGGGATTAAAGGCATGCGCCACCACCACCCGGCGCATCTTATACTTTTGAGTAGTTAAAAACTGCGAGATCTTTTCTAGTGCCCAAAACTGGGATTTTTGAAAGTTATTTCCAGAATGTCTCATCATCCCTAAACACAGTCAGTTGAATATACTGACCTCAGCAAAACTATGAAGTTAAAAACAGAGCATAACACAAGCTAAGTGTGGTGGTAACACTCAGGAGGCTGACACGAGAGGCTCAAGTGTTTGAGCCCAGCTTGAGCTATATACCAACAACCAGTCTCAAAAACATACTAACACTCTCATCCCCATCCACCCAAAAATTCTTATAGAGAACAGAACACAGTGTAGTGAAAATACAAAAGAAGGGGTATGTAATGAAGATACAGAAGCATACGGTCTAGACTTCTATTCACCAAGTAAACAGAAGGCATTAATTATCATTGTGAGTCCACACTTCCTCCTTCCAATCCATTTTTGCTGTGCTTTTGTTTTTTCAAGGGTCTCATTAAACCATCTCTTCTTTAAAACGGATCAGAGATCCTCATTACCAGCTCCAGAAACACTGTGACTATAAGAGGACTGTTAAAAAGATTTTTTTTAAAGGAAATGACATTATATTGGGTAGAAAGAAATATATAACTTAAAGGAGGCTAAAAATACATATACCAAGAATGGGATGGCTATACGCCAAAATGTCAACAGTACTGGTGTTGCGGTAAATCTCCAACCCAAATATGCCCCAGCAATTAAAACACAACCCAATTAATATGAATACAAGCTGTGCACCTAGAATGGGCAGATCATCCCACTATACTACCATCTTCCCCATCTATGAGACCACTTATAACTTGCGGTTTCTCCAGGCCATGTGCTTGTGCTTCTGCTCTGCTTTCCTTCCACCTCCTCCTCTGTCTCCCTCCCTCTCCCACTCCTCCTTCTTTTAACAACTTTCAGCTCCACCTTCCCTTACACTGCCCAATCACCAGCTCTAGCCTTTATTTTACAAATTAAGGTGAGAAGAAGGTTTACAGGAAATCACCTGAGGGCTGACTCATTCCTCCTCTGCAACCCCTCACAGGAGAAGGGAATTAACGTCAAATTACAAATAGCCCCAGAGCTATCCACAACACAAGGGTGTCTAGATAATAGTCTGTCCCTTTTGCTTTAGCTTATTAAACATATATGTTAATGTAAACTAGTGGTGAGCACCTGTAGTCCAAGCTACCCAGGAAACTGGGGCAAGCCAATCAATCAAATGAGCCTAGGAATTTGACGCCACTCTGAGCAACACTGCAAGATCCTATCACTAATAAACAGATAAGTAAAACAAAAAATAATGGACATGTATCTGTTTAATAGTCAGAACACATACCATACATGCATACATCATGTTTATTTTGGTATATTTTTATAAATGTTATTTTAATTATGTAAATGTGTATTTGTCTTTAAGAAAAAGAAGTAGAGGGGTCCCTAAACATTACCTGCTATTGCCAATGCTCTTGGTTTCACACCAGAACATGACAGTATGACTTGATTGCTGAAGATACAACATACTTGCATGGTAGAACATGGAGAAATTAAGGTGTTACAGACCTGGAAACTTCATTGCTACTGGTTAGCTTTTCATAGTGCTGGAGGTGCTGTACAAGCTACTGAGGAAGGAAAATAATTATCTGGTAATACATGCCCACTAGTACAAGAGTGTCATGAGCATCATGGGAGTAACCAAGCACTAAAATTTCAATTGTTGATGCGATGTAAGTCCTACTCCACAAGACAAAAGCCACAGCCACACCTGACACCATTATTGAGCAGAGCACCTATGGCTAGACAGGTCATAGGTCCTATGGGAGAACATACTACTATTTTTTTAAGATTTATTTTATTGGGCTGGTGAGATGGCTCAGCGGGGAAGAGCACTGACTGCTCTTCGGAAGGTCATGAGTTCAAATCCCAGCAACCACATGGTGGCTCACAACCACCCATAATGAGATCTGACGCCCTCATCTGGTGTGTCTAAAGTGCAGAAGGAAGATCTGCACTTTCCGGGTATGATTTACCAGGGTAAGTGAGTAACTGAGGCTGGACTGCAAGATCCCCTCCCTCAGTAGAATCCCAAGAAACCTCTGTCCCAGCGTGCCTGACAGGCTCTCTCGATCCAGGTCAAACTAGCTCTTTAAAAGTGATTTGCACTTGGATTTCCATCTAGCTCTTTACCGTGTCATCAAAATACAGTCTTTAAAAAAATATCTGGGAGAATACAAAATATGCAAGTATGCTTACTAGAATAAAAATGAAAATTAACTGGTATGCTCATCAAAAGAAAATATCTGCAATGTTCACACTGACACTGTTGTTGACTGATAATTTTCCTGTTCACTGGCCACTAAGAAGGTAAACTAGATGCCATGGAAACAAATGAAATGAGCTTCAAAGAGGATTTCTTAACTAAATTGCAGCACTCACAAACAAAAATGTATGTTCAATTTTTAAAGACATCAAACAGATCGATATATGCTGGTGAGTGTCTTCTAAGCCATATTGTTAGAGGATACAAAGAGAGATTTAAAGAACGCTATGAGCAGCATTCTATCATTGGTTAAATGCACACAGATATATGCAGTTGCATGAATGTTTGTATGCGCAGAGGGTGGTGAACTGTCTCTGGAGGGATACATGAAGCACTGAAATAGTGGGTGTTTCTGGGAAGTAAGTGGATGGCAGCGGTGAGGAGAGTTAGCCTCCTCCACCAACTATCCATTTTCATCAATGTTCAATACCTTTTGAATTTTGATATTCTGGTATTTTCCGTTACAATATTTTAGCCGTATAGCATTTGGATTTGGCACTCTTTAGAGAATTTTTATATCACATATGACTTTATGGAACACACATGTAACCCAAGGCAGTATGTCTTAGACCATTTTCGTGCAGATCTTCAAACTGCTTCCAGCCTCCCATTTCCTTTTCAGCTTCCTCTCTGCCTCCCCACTCACTGTAAGCTCCTGGCACACCTTACAGAAGATCATTCTGTTCTCTCTCTCTCTCCCTGGCAGTAGGGCCTCCAGCTTCCACTCTCTCACTCCCTTCTAATTAATGTAACTAGGCATTGTGTTCCATAATTACAGGGTTTGTCAGTGAAATCAATAGTTGCCTCCCTTGTGACAATGACATTTTAGCTCCATCAATCTCCCCAGAGCCCAGTGGCTTCTCTGAGCCAAGAAAACTCCCACGATGACTAACATGCGTATTTGTTCTCACTCATCTTAATGTATGAGTAAATATCAGCAGATTCTCAATGCACATAACTTTATATAGCCAAATTATGAGTGTTTGGAGACAAACTGATAGGTATATATTTTAATGGTTTTATCAAGGTATACTTTACATACCACAAAAGCCACTATGTATGATTCTGTGACTTATAGTAAATATTTTTAAAAAACCTGTGCAAATGTGTTTGTGTTGATCTTAAGAATCGAACTTTAAATATCCAAATATCCAAAATCATAATATATTTCTGATACCACTTACTTTTTCTCCTCTGATCTCAAATTCAACGTATTCCACATTCTACTCCTTAATGGAAGAGTTTTAGCATCATTGTGTCTCTAGAACCATAATAGGATGAACAAGGTATGGTGGCACATACCTGTAATCCAGCATTTGAGGGGTGCAAGCAGGAGGGCCAGAAGTTCAAGGTCAGCTACATAGTGAGACTCTTTCTCAAAAAGGAAAAAGAATCCTGGGGTTTTGCTCTGCTGCTGCCGCCATTCACCTCTGACATGGCTTGCACAGATCATATAAATTGCATGCCCTAGCTCGATCAGCTTTTCACCTCTAGCTCATGTCTACAGCCCCTTTAAGACTCACATGAAAAGAGCCTTCTCCTTTTTTCCTGATTGTTGTTTTGAAAAAGAGTCTCACTCTGGAACCCAGGCTGGTTGGCCTAGAATTCATGGCAATTCAATTGCCTTGGCTTCCCAGAATACTGAGAACACAGACACAAGCAGTCACATCTGTCTAAAAACAATCTAACCTACACACGCACAGACACATACACACACACACACACACACACACACACACACACACACACACACCCCAATACAGAGCCTCTGCTTTCAAGCATCGCTGGTGTGTCCTGAAATCAGTCAACATCCATCAATCAATTTGCTCAGCTACATCTAGAAGTCTCCTAATGGAACATGGCCTCAGTTTGGGGGTGAGGCTACATATCACCTAGGAAGCAGGAACTTTTTGTTTTACAACCCTTTCTCAGGTTTTAGCACAATTAACCAAGGAGATATGTTCTTTTCTGTTACCATCCAATAGTGCGCATCATTATTATTACCTTTGCTTATTGTACTATTTTAGCATATGTTAGCAAGAAGGGGAGGTGGCATGGATTGTAGCAGATGAAACCATATAGGCACTGCTTTCTGCTTTTGACAAAAAAAAATTGCACTAAAATTAGTCCCTATTCCCAGGGGATTTGAGCCGGGGAAGGCAATTTAAGTTCTCATCTTGTTTTTCTAGCAATCAGGATGTAACCATTAAACAACTGGAGACAAAGAGAGTGCACCTTATGCGGCTGTGTGATGAGGCTAGAAAATGTTCTCTGCTATCAACTGTGGCACTTGGTGTCATTGGAGTCAGGAGGGGGCAGGTCAGACACAGTTTTGCAGTGCTAAACGTGCTATTCTGAACTAAACGTGAAAATCCCCAAATATTCAGAATAGTGTGGAATCTCTGTCAACCACTTTCATGTTTTTAACTAGCTATCATACCTCTCCCTTTAAAAGGCATTTCCCTCAGTAATTATCACTGTAAGAATATTCCCTCTAAAAAAGCAGAAATCC
>NC_045030.1:41730101-41745544 GCF_008632895.1 Mastomys coucha
ACCCTTTGTAGACCAAGCTAACCTAGAACTCACAGAGATCCACCTGCCTCTGCCTGCCGAGGGCTGGGAAATAGTTATTTATTATTATTTTATGTTTATGTGTGTTTTGCTTACATGTATGTGTATGCACATATATACCTGGTGCCCACAAAGTGCAGAAGAAGACATCAGATGTCTGGAACGGGAATTACAGACAGACAGTTGTGACCTGCCATGCGGGAGGTGGAAATCAAAGCTGGTACCTCTGGAAGAGCAACAAAATCTGTTAACCACTGAGCTATATCCCAAGCCCTATTTGTCACATTTTTTAAAGAAATAAACTGTGGTAATAATCAGAAACAATTGGGAGGATTATATAAAATATAACACATAAGCCACCTCAACTCTTACGGTGCTCAACATGCACGGCTCTGGCCATTACTTGTTGGGGAAGAATGGTGTCCTGGATTTGTTTACAATATCAGCAGCATGCTGAATGACTCTGGAATCTTACACTTTTGTCATGATAATGGACTGTTAAAAAATATGTAACAGAACTCATTCTCATGATGTTTATTTACTCTATCATATATTTATACGTGGGTGTGCATGTATGTGGTCAAAGGAACAACCCTATGGTTTCTAAAAGACCTAGAGACCATGCATCTACTGCTTTGCCTCTTTCTCTTTATGGTTTGTCATTTTAACCAACTTTGGAAGACAGCAGCTTTGGCCAAAAGGAGAGCTAAACATACTTTTGTGGCCTTTCTGTTTTGTTCACTTTTCTTTTCTTTTCTTTTCTTTTCTTCTCTTTTCTTTTCTTCCGAGACAGGGTTTCTCTGTGTAGTCCTGGCTGTCCTGGAACTCACTCTGTAGACCAGGCTGGCCTGGAAGTAAGAAATCTGCCTGCCTCTGCCTCCCAAGTGCTGGGATTAAAGGAGTGCACCACCATGGCCCCTGAGTTCATCTCTTAGCACCCACTGGGAAGATCATAACTGTATGTAACTGTAGTACCAGGATAGCCAATGCCTCTGGCCTCCCTGGGCACCTGGACACATGCACACATATCTCCACACTGACACATATACATATGCATAAATATAATAAAAATTAAATGTAATCCCTGTCTCTTAAAGTTTCTATAACTTTGCACATCACATAAACATTTAGAGGACAAACTCAAGTACATTATAATCCAATCTAAAAACACTTTCACACCTCCCAAAGAGAACTTGCACCCTTTAAACCCATCAACAGTCACTATTCATGGTCAAAACCAACAAACTAATAAAAAAAAAAGACCCAAAAGGTTAGAAAAAGAGAAGGCAACTCACAAAGAAGACATACAAATTAGTACACATGGAGGAAGATGCTCAACTTTGTAAATGAAAAGGGAAATTGAAATCAACATAATAAAGTATCATTTCCCTCATCAGACTAACAAAAAAATAATCTATTACTGGCTTACACACACACATACACACATCAGTTAAGGGTATGAATTGTTACAACCATCTTATAAAATAATCTGATACTATTTTATTTTTTAGAATCTATTAATTTTTATTTTATGTACATCAGTATTTTGCCTACGTGTATATCTGCATGCCAGAAGAGGCCAAACGAGGACATCTAATTCCCTAAAACTGAAGTTACAGATGTTTATGAGTCCTAGGGACTGAATCCAGGTCTTCTATATGAGAAAGAGTAAGTGTTCTTAACCACTGAGCCATCTCTCCATCCCTATTTTAATTGAAAGCAAGTAACATTGGAGTCAACTAGCTTTGAGAATATACCCTATAGAATATAAAAGACAAGTTATCTAAGTTTATATATAGAAAACTGGCTTTTTCCCCAGATAGTAGGTTACAGAGCAATGCGTATAATTTGATATCATATTCATGCAAGTAATTGATTTTGGCATAAGAAGTATATTCCTGATTTTGATCCTACAAACCCAATGATTACAGGTAATCATTTTCAAAGAGGTAACTTGGCCTCAGAGTTGTATACACAGCTGCCAAGTTACTATTCTGGTCCATTTAGCCCCCAAACCAATATGAATGATAACTTTCAGGTTCTAATATTCCAAATCACATCAGGTTTTTTTTTTTGTGGGGGGAGAGGATCAGCAATCTTTTGGTATATCATTTTTGACAGTTCTTCACAAATCCCCAGGAAAAGGTATGCAACATTAAGTTCCCAAACGGGAACACAACAGAACCAAGGATGAATTTGGAAGGAGAAATTGGACTGTCTCTGTTTTAGGTACTAAGATATGCAACTGTAACTAAACCACGGGTGCAATCCCTGTATGTCTTCCCCTGACCGTGTCATATTGGAATGGTGTGCCTCTTTGCTAGAGTAGTATTGCTCTTACTGTGAGTGAAAAGACGTGTAACTGACATCAAGATCAGCTCAGAAGGAAAGCCAGGTGGAAAGACTGAGAAGGAAATTCCAGTAAAGCCATCTTCTTAAATATTTTAAATCTTAAACATTTCTTATGCACTCCTCTTTTGGGGAGGGATGAACTTCCTGGATGAATATGGTCTGTCAAGAATATGGGGATATAATGAAAATAGCTGACACACCACAGAATATGCTGCAATCCCTTCAAGTATCACTGTGGTGGTTTGAATAAGGATGGCCACCATAGGTACATATATTCAAATGCTTAGGGAGTGGCATTATTTAAAGGATTAGTAGATATGGACTTGTTGAAGGAAGTATATCACTAGATGTAGGTTTTGAAGTTTCAAACGCCCAATTCAGGCCCAGTGGCTCTCTCTTCCTGCTGCCTGCAGATTCAGATGTAGAACTCTGAGCTACTTCTCAGCACCATGTCTGCCTGCATGCATGCCATGCATGTTCCTTGCCATGATAACAGATTAAATTTAAGTTTTGTCTTGGTCATGGTATCTCTTCACAGCAATAGAAATGACTAAGACAGAAGATGGGACCAGGGAGTGATGTATTGCTGATACAGGCCTGACCATACTGTTTGTTGATGAAATGTGGACGCTAGATTAGGAACTTAGTTGAATGCTTTAAGCAGGGATTCGTGGGTCATACTAGTAGGAGTATGAAAGACAGTGGTGCTAAGAGCAACGTAGATTATGATGGCTTGGCTCAAGAGGTTTCAGAAGAGAAGAATATTAGTGAATGGCTTAAAGATCATTCTTGTAATGTTTTGGCAAAAAATGTGGCTGCTTTCTGCCCTTGTCTAAAAAAAAATCTGTGTGAGGCTAAATTAAAGAGCTTTGGATTAATAGCATTGACAGAAGAGATTCCAAGACAATTTAGTATTGACTGTGTCATATGGTTATTAGTGGTCATGCTTATGCAGATATATAATAAAAAAGAAGCAAGCTGCTGGGCAGTGGTGGGGCATGCCTTTAATCCCAGCACTTGGGAGGCAGAGGTAGGTGGATTTCTGAGTTCGAGGCCAGCCTGGACTACAGAGTGAGTTCTAGGACAGCCAGGGCTAAACAGAGAAACCCTGTCTCAAAAAAGAAAAAAAAAGAAGCAAGCTGAGCAAGAAAAAAATACAAAATTTTAGTTTGAAGAGTAATGGAGAACCAGGAAGTGTAATGCAGTCTAGGACTCATGGAGAGAAGTTTAAAGAAAAGCTTAATGGAGCACTGACTGCTCTTCCAGAGGTCCTGAGTTCAAATCCCAGCAACCACATGGTGGCTCACAACCATCCAGGATGAGATCTGACGCCTTCTTCTGGTGTGTCTGAAGACAGCTACAGTGTACTCATATAAACAAATAAAAATAAATAAATAAATCTTTTTTAAAAAGAAAAAGCATAATGGTAAATAGAATAAAGGAAGTGGTAACCTCAGGAAAAATAATGCACCCAAATAAGCTTCCAACTTGTAAAAGGGAATTAAAGAAAACTTGGCAGCTTTGGCAGTTTTGGCAGCTTGACTGTAAAGTTCTAGCTTTACAGTCAAGGATAAAAGAAAGGGGCTATGGAATCTCCCTCCAAGACTAAGGAAAGCCATTGAGGCCAGGCATGTGTGAGAGTGTCCCTGCATGGAGGCCTAGAGCGGCCATTGTGTGAAGCTGTGAAGGTGAAGCCCAGATTGCCTTATAGACTTCAAAATGTTGGAGATGCCAGAACCATGGGATACCTGCTGAGAAAAGCTGCTAACAGGGAGTGGAACCAGCCTAAGAGAGAGAAGTGTGTTGCAGTCAACAAAGCTTAAAGGAGTTAGAGATCTGAAGAGTGCTTTGACATCAGACACAGAGATGAGTTTGAAGTCTGCACAGCTGTTTTGCAGTCTTGCTTTGGCCCAGTATTTCCTCATTATGCTCCCTTCCCTACATTTTGGAATGGGAATGTGTTTGTGTGCCATCCTATGCTGGAAGAATGTGATCTGCCTTTTGATTTTCATTTTATTAGGGATTACAGTTAAGAGATTGGATGAATCTCAGAAAATATTTTGAGCTTTGAACTTTTAAACAGTGTTGAGATTGTGATAGGTTGTAAGACTTTTGAAATTAGACTGACTGTGTTTTTGCATTATGATAAGTCTATGGGAGCCAGGGAGTGGAATGTGGTAGTTTAAATAGGTTTATACCCCCTCGTAGATTCATATATTTATATACATAGGGAATGGCACAATTTGAACCAATGGCACAATTTGAAACAATTAGAAGGTATAGGCTTGTTGGAGTAGGTGTGGCCTTGTTGGCTGAAGCTTGTCCCTGGGGATGGGGCTTTGAGGTTTCAAAAGTCCAACCCAGGCCCAGTGACTCTTCCTGCTGCAGGCAGATCCAGATGGAGAATTCTGAGCTAACGCTCCACTCCATGTCTACCTGCATGCTGCCATGCTCCTCACCATGATAATAGACTAAACATCTGAAACTGTAAGCAAGCCCCGGTTAACTGTTTTCCTTTTTAAGAGATGTTGTGATCATGGTGTCTCTTCACAGGAACAGGGCACTAACTAAGACAAGCACATATTAGACATGGTTGTAAGGAAATTGTAGCAGAAGTTGCACTGCCACTGCTGGAAGCAATAAAACTGAAATTCAGATGACTGCCCAGGAAGAGCGTGCTCACATAAGGCTGGAATTAGAAGCAAATGGCATGTCAGTGGCAGCCAACATTTTCTTTTCTAACTCAGTAGGTAAATTGGCTAAAGGGGAGATTGAGACATCAGCACTAGCTTGCAATTTCATGTGTCTGGATGGGGAGTCATATGCAAAAGAGTACAAAATAAATCTATCCTACATAAGCCACTCCTGAGATCAAACAACTTGGAACTCAGGAGAGGAGTGGAATAATGAAGAGGGAGAAAATGGAGAAGAAATGATTGGGATGAAACTCGGCATAAGAGGTGGTATATGGTGCATAAGTTCACCTGACCAGAGAGGACTGTGCTCACAGGAGCGTGCAGAAAGAAGCTCAACTCAAAAGGGACATCCATGTTGGTATGGGGCTTTTGTGGTGTTGATGAGCTTCATTGTGGATCATGACCATTATTGAGGTCCTAGACAGTCTGGAAGATCTAAATGACTTATCCCACTATGTAAATTTGGTGTATAATGTGCTAAATCAATCCAGAGGAGAGGAGAAGAGAAGGTAGATAAAGTGGTCTGTCTAGGTCACTTGACAACAAATGTATCAAGATTTATATCAAGTCAGGTTCCTAGGCAAGTAATTTATAGAATATCAAATAAAGAGCTTCTAAGCTTCTGGGATGCCTTGATACCTGAAGGCAAATCTTTATCAAAGGAGGGGATAACAGGGAGATACCAGTTACTGTAGAAGAATGATTTTTGTGAAGTAGGAACCACCTTAACAGCATTCCTAATAAGGTGGCCACAGTTGTCTGCAGGTGAGGATTATGTAGAGCAACCAGAGGGAGGTATAACCTGAATTGCAGATTAATTGGTTCCTTCTTAATATGCAGCATATTTGGTTTCAGGTAGATGATGGAGCCAAGTGTGTCTTTGGTTCTGGTGACCCTCCCCCCTGGAGCATCAGGGACAAAGGGTATCAATGGATGGATATTAAAATAGAGCAGTGTTGGTTAAAAGGTTTGAGCTTTCCTATGGATGGATAAATGTGTACATTTCTCCCATGGGAGGAGAGATTATTAACCCAACCTGGGGCTCTTTCAGAAGCTAGCTGAGGCCAATGAAAAGGAAGTGGTCAGAAGCAGCCAGGAGTCTCTCAGACATGAGGAGCCAGCTAGAACCATGCAGCAGGTACAGCAAGGGGGAGTTTGCCTCTGATTCCCCTTAGCCCTAGGATGAACAGTAAAACACTTCCCAGCCCCTCTGAGCCTATCTAACATGGGAAGATTCATATCAACCCTATGGCAGTGCCCTAAGATGAGGAATCAGGGCAGATTATAGAGAAGTATGGATTGTAGGGGTTTAAATACAGTAGTTCCTCCAACCCAAATCACAATATCTTTTTTTTTTTTTCGGGAGCAGCTGATAAAAGTTATTGGACTGTTTCAGGCTTTTTAAATTCTAAAACAGTCTGTGCCTGTCAATATTAAAACAATGGTTACAATGATTAAAGACTTTGAATATAGGTACACTGCATGGGTAGAAAAAGATAGTCCCAGAAAACATGATTAACGTGGTGGTCTGAATGAGAAATGTTCTGCATTGTCTCAGATATTTGAATACTGTCTTCACCTGATGGCACTGTTTGGAGAGGTCATGCATGTAGCCTTGCTGGGGGAAAGTATGTCATTGTAGGCAGAATTTGAGACTTCATAGCCTTTCCCTACTTCCAGTTCACTGTCTCTGCTTCACATTTGAAATTGAGCCTGTGATCTCTCACATTCTGCTGCAATGTCTGCTGCTTTTTGCTATGCCTTCCCACCACAATGGCCTCTTCTCCCTCTAAATCCATAAGCTGAAAGAAACTCTTTCTTCCTCAAGGTGCTTTTGGTCATAGGATTTATCACAGCAACAGAGAAGCAACTAAAACAATTATTGAACAGAAATCCTCTTTTCTGTTCATAGGCTAATTGCCTAAGAGTTGCCTGGGATGGGATGCATCTGAAGCGTCTCCTTACCCCATTCAATATAAGCTAGTGCCACTGCTGCTAACCCCATACTAGAACTGCAAAGTAAGACCCTATTGCTGAAGAAGCTGCATGTTTTGGCTTCAAGACATGGAGACTCAAGCTGGGACTGAACTAGATAATTCCCTGCTGAAGCATTCCTAGTGCAGGTCACTGACATTCCTACTTGGTTTGAACCTATATGCCACACTGTAAACATGCCAGGAAAGATGTGCTTTAACAGTGCAACAGTGGCAAAACTGTTACAGATACAATCAAATGCTTCACAAGGAAGGAGTTCACATTTGGTGCTGTAACCCAAAAACTTGTGGTTAGAAAGGTCATGGGCCTAATGGGGAAGATACTGCTGTTGGTAAATGGATAGATAGCTTCCAAGGTATACACACCTTCTCAACATTTAGGTTTTCACCCATAGATCGTTGCTACTCTTGGTCTCAATCAGAGATCAACAATAGTAGTAGGCAGTGGTTATTGCGAGACAGAATTGATGAGGCTGCTGAGAATAAAGAGACTAATTGCTAAGTAGGCATGGTGGCCTAACACATGGAACAAAATAACAAGATGTCTATATCACTTCCACTGAGGCTCAGGAAACATGGCAGTACAGGAAGTAGAAAGAATACACAAGATAGCCGGGCGGTGGTGGCGCACGCCTTTGATCCCAGCACTTGGGAGGCAGAGGCAGGTGGATTTCTGAGTTCGAGGCCAGCCTGGTCTACAGAGTGAGTTCCAGGACAGCCAGGGCTAAACAGAAACCCTGTCTCGAAAAACAAACAAACAAACAAACAAAAAAAGAATACACAAGATAGAGTAAGGGGTGGAATATTGTGAAACACCATCTTCTGGAAATGACATATCCATTAGCACAATAATCAGAGAGAATGTGGCTACCTGAATGAGACGGTTACATAATCAGACCTTTAACATTCCCTCATCAGTGGAAAGTGGGAAGGATCATTAAGCCTTTACTTGGGATTCCAGCCACTGACTTCCACCTGCATCCCAAGTATATGTAATTGTGCCTCACATAATGTCAGGTGGTACTAGAGGATATAGGAGAAGGAAGGTTAACTGAAGTGGAGATTCCATTTATGCAGTTTTTGGGGCTTTTTGCTGATGTAGCTCTTTTTAGGTCATCAACATGCCTATAAGTAACCTTGAGAAGGCCCAATAAATTTATCAGTTCACCAAGCTGCACTTGGATATAATTATTTCTTTGATCTGTTATATATGCCACATCTGAGATGAATAGACATTTATTAACATCCCCCCAGGAAAACATCACAAGACAAGAGTGTAGAATAAATACATTATTTCAATGAAAGGGTATCAGTTTCTGATGGACATGGGTAAAGGAATATTAATAGTGAGCGAAATTTAGTTATGGGGAACATACAAAATTCAATAAATTGAATTCATATACTTCTTCATGTGACAAATATTTATTACTACTTATTATATAACAGTCTCTGCTTAAAGCACTAAGGGATTTGTCAATGAACAAAACACATGAAAGTCCCTACCCATAGGGATTTGGAGGCAGAATGAATCAGACAATTCACAAATGAGAGATAGATATATTATGGCAGATGGTGAGCAGTAGTACTATGTACAAAGCAGTCTCCCTTTACCCTTCCACAGTTATTAGCAGCTGTAGAACTCTTGGAAGCTTGCTTCTTTAAAGCCAAGAAAAGAGAACAGTTGTCTGCGCTCTAAACTCCCTTGTTTTGTTGGTATATATACCTTGGGTACATAGTGTATCCAATTTCCTCTTCAAAGAGGTATGATTCATTCACTTTGCTGGGTCAGGCTTACTCCAGATAATTTCCCAGTGGATTAACTCCAAGTTAACTTTATATTAGGCACCTTAATTAAATCTAAAAGTAGTTCTTGAGCTCTTGTTTGACCATGCCTATTTCCTTATGGGGTAGTCGGAAGGTCAGGGTAGGCTGGGTTACATAATTTGTCTCAGATAATTAAAAGTGGTAACCATGGCAACAGCTTGAAAGCAGTGGTTTGAAAGTGCTTTTCCTTCATGCTGGAATCACAGCAGTGAGGGTCTTGTGTCATGCCGTGACTAACCATGAAGAATCTCCTAAGTAAAGTGAAGTAGTAGCATTTCACTCAGTTGTTCCTCACCTTCAACACACTAACTACCGCCTGGAGTCCTCCATATGTAGAATTATCGACTTCAAGTCAGAGGATGAGACTGTGAAGATGCTAAGCTGTTTCTTAAGTTGACTTAAAATTGCATATATGCCTATAATGTGTTTTAATCAAGTCCATCCCCATTCCTTCCCCTCCAATTCTTCCCTGTTATGTCTAGTTTTACGTGAACTTGATACAAGCTAGAGTCATTTGGGAAGATGAAACCTCAATTGAGAAAATGCCCATGCCATTTTGGCTTATGAGCAAACTGTGGGATATTTTCTCTATTCTTGATGGATGTGGGAGTTCTAAGATCACTGTGGGATGTGGTGTAAGACCCTGTAAGACCCTCAGAGAGTCTCAGCCCAAATGCGCTTCCCCACAAATCACAGCTTTACAATGGACCGCTGCAATAACATGAGGTTTATTGATCCAACGTGCAGGGCCAACGTACGTGAGGTTGCTCATCCCAGTAGGAAGAGGCAACAAGTCTAAGAAGCATACACCTTATATACCTTTACAAAGGCAACAGGGCTAGTTGGCTTATTCTGATTAGTGCAGTATCAAACAGAGGATCTCTTCAGGCATTGGTTGGCTTGCTCATGGGGGTTGTTTTTGGCTTCATTGCCCCCTTTACCTAACTCGTGTACCTGGAAAGCCCCTGGAGCAGGCCGAGCTGGAAAGTCCCGAATTTTAGTTAGTGGGGTCAGGGTGTTCTCAGAGTTCAGTACAGGGAGGGGTTAGAACATCTAATCTTGTTCTTACAGGTCTTCTCAGTTATTTTATGTTCTAGTCAGCCCTAGTCTTTTAGTCTAGTCAGGTCTAGTCTTTGAGTTCAGCCCAGCCCTCCTGACCTTAAAAACTTTGTTTTTCTTATACAAGCAGATGTCTCTACTAGAGGTAGTTTTGGCTTATTATTTCTTTCTCAAAAGTCTTGTTTTTACCTTTATTTCTACAGTGGCATCCCTGGGCTGGTAGTCCTGGGTGCTATAAGAAAGCAGGCTGAGCAAGCCATAGGGAGCAAGCTAGTAAGTAGTGTTCCTTCATGGCCTCTGCTTCAGTTCCTGCCACCAGACTTCTACATCCTTGGATGGTGGTCTACAAGCTGTAAAACAAAATAAAGTTGCTTTTGGTCATGGTGGGTTTTTTTAAAGATTTATTTATTTATTTTATGTATATGAGTACACATTGTAGCTGTACAGATGGTTGTGAGCCTTCATCTGGTTGTTGGGAATTGACTTTAGGACCTTTGCTCACTCTAGTCAACCCCGTTCTCTCCGGTAGACCCCGCTTGCTCCAGCCCAAAGATTTATTTATTACTATAAATAAGTACATTGTAGCTGTCTTCAGATACACCAGAAGAGAGCAATAGATCACATTACAGGTAGTTGCGAGCCACCATGTAGTTGCTGGGATTTGAACTCAGGACCTGCAGAAGAGCAGTCGGTGCTCTTACCTGCTGAGCCATCTCTCCAGCCCTTGGTCATGGTGTTTTATCACAGCAATAGAAACCTTAAGACACACCCCCATCCTCATCACCACTATCCCCTCCCTAATTCTTGTGCTCTCTTCTTTAAGAAAGAGACCGTGTTATGCAGTATGTTTGTGGGTGCAACACCATCTCCTAGAGCATGGATGGACTCTCTACAACAAAAGCCTATGGCACATCTCAGTCATTGTGTGATGATGGACTCTTGCCCTTGTTTACAGCTGAGTTGATCTTTCACTCAACTCTCAAGTCCAACACTGTCTATCTTCAGGCTTGGAAGTCTGTGACTGAGCTGGCTGCTTCACACATTTTCATGCTTCAGAATCACCTAAGAACTTAATTTTTTCTAGGCCCACTCTCCTGAGTATTTTATTCAACATGTGGAGTCCCAAGAAGAAGCTTGTCTCACACTCCCTGGTAATGGCTGCACTACTGATCTGAAGACCATGCCTTGAGAATCCCAGTCATAACACTTTCTCTATTCACTCATTCAGCAAACACGTCTACTCTTGTTTGGGAATCCAGACAAAGTGCTTCAGGGCTGGAGAGATGGCCCAGAAATTAAATACACTTGCTGATATTCCAGAGAACCTAACTTCAGTTCCCAGCATCCACACTGGGCAGCTTACTACTACCTGTAACTTGAACTCCAGAAAAATCTGATGTCCTTTTCTGGCTTCCACAGGTATGTGCACAGTCACACACACACACACACAAAAATAAATACAGTAGAGCTGGAGAGATGGCTCAGTGGTTAAGAGCACTGACTGCTCTTCCAGAGGTCCTAAGTTCAATTCCTAGCAACCAC
Source organism: Mastomys coucha (assembly GCF_008632895.1). Lineage (NCBI taxonomy): Eukaryota > Metazoa > Chordata > Mammalia > Rodentia > Muridae > Mastomys > Mastomys coucha. The sequence continues at coordinate 41,741,587 of NC_045030.1, forward strand.
ATGGTGGCTCACAACCATCCGTAATGAGATCTGATGCCCTCTTCTGGTATGTCTAAAGACAGCTACAGTGTACTTGCATGTAATAATAAATACAGTAAATAAATCCTTAAAAGTGTGATAACTTGGCTTGTGTCCTCACTAGGCCAGCTGCCTAAGGGAAATCATGGAGCCAGCCGGTAAACAAGCTTGTTGTCTTGGCTGTCATCAGGATGATGGTGGAACAAGCAACAGGGTCCAGGGAGAACAGAAGAAGCTCCTAGTCTGCTAGTCAGAAAGGCTTTCTGGACAAGAATATTTCCTGTATGCACTTAATGGTGTGATAAAAATACCTCTAACACTCCGTTAATAAGGAAATGAAGAATGTATGAACAGGTGTGTGTCATGTGATCCACATCACACTGGCACAACTATAACCTTTGTTATTGGCCCATGCATAGAGGGCCAAATGCCAGGAATTCTACCAAAATATTAATAAGACTTCTCAATATATGGTGATAATATTTTTGCTTTTAAAATGTCTTCATTTTTGCTACATTAGTTATCTAATCATTGCAGTAGTGGGATATGTACAGGTTCCATTTTCAATGAAAGACAATGAATCAGGCATTGTACAAATGCAAAGGGGCAAACATCACAGGGTGTATAGTAGAATTCTGTCTGTCACAACCTCCAAGAGCAGATGTCAATTAAGCACGTGGTAGTCCTGGATGCTATAAGAAAGCAGATTGAGCAAGCAATAGGGAGCAAGCTAGTAAGTAGTGTTCCTTCATGGTTTCTGCTTCAGTTCCTGCCACCAGACTTCTACATCCTTGGATGGTGGACTACAAGCTGTAAAATAAAATAAACCTTTTCCCCACAAAGTTGCTTTTGGTCATGGTGTTTTATCACAGTCTGGAATTCAGAACAAATATCTGGATGGGGACATGCATGTTATGACATCATCAACACATAGATGGTACTTAAAGCTATGAGGTTGCATGAGGCCTCCAAAAGAAAAATGCTGATATATATATATGAGTCCTGAGCCCTGGAGAACACTGATGTATATATACAGTTTGAAGAGATGAAGTGAAAACAATTGACTGTCATCAAGAGCCATAGTCGAGTATAGCGCTGCACATCTTTAATCCTAGAACTCAGGAGGCAAAGGCAGGGAAATGTTTGAGAGTTTGAGGTGACCCCGATCTACGTAAGAACACACAGAGCTATGTAGTAAGACCCTATTTGAAAATCACAAAAGGCTAGGAAAAGTGTGACACCATACCCACAGACAGTGAGATACTTCTGCAAAGTCATGGGAGAGGATGATTGGCTGGAATGCATGGTTGGAATAATGGCTTATCTAGATTGTGTTTAAGAAAGAAAAAGAAGAAGAAATATAGGAGTTGTCAAATATACTCAGGTCTTTCAAGGAACTTGGTTACAGAGGGGAGCCAGGAAATCAGTGCACTAGTTAAAGGAGGAAGTTGGGTCAAAAGACTATTTTTTTTAACAATGGAAGAAATAACATCATATTTTTGTGCTAATAGAAATTGTCAAGTAAAAGGGAACATCTTCAACTATGTGTTGGTGACAGGGTTGGGTGGAAGTGGAACATGATACTGAATAGGAAGAATGACCAGGAATAAACCAGAGAATACAAGTAGAAGGATGGTATAGGTAAGGTGTGGATAGAAATGTGATAGAGGACAGCCTATGGGCAAAGATGAGTAAATGGGATTTGAAAGCCTCTCTCTGAAAATTGTCTCCTTAAACTATTCATTTCAGAGCCAACTAGAAGTGTCCCCTGTATTCTCCCATGCTGCCTAGAATATCAGTATGCATTTCCTTGCAGGTGTTTCCCAAAGTACTCTACTATCTATACCACTGTAGGGAGGATTCTAGAACTTCTGTGCTTATTTTATTATCTACCATAAGAAAATCTCTCCAGTACACCTAGCCAAGATTTTCAGATAGAATCTAAATGTAAGATGTAAATGAATTAAAAGAAAAAAATTTAACTAAATTACAGAGGATACTGCAAACCTTATAGATATTTGCAACTGACCTTTAAGACAAACCGATTAAGGCATTGATGCCGCTGGAGGCCCTCTAAAAGCAAACATGTCTAAGCTAATACATTTAGCTGGCTTTACTTCTGAAAGTCTCTTGTCAGTTAGGCCCAGGTATCTGAGGTATGAAAGAAGTACCCTCTCCTGTCTTCAGTGATAGCAAGTTCTCTATCTCTAAATATAAAGCAGCATAACTGCTTACACCACTGTGGGGAGGATTTTAGAACTTCTGCGCTTATTTCATTATCATCTACCACTAGAAAACCTTTCCAGTCCACCTAGCCAAGTGCTGCTTTATATGTAGAGATAGAGAACTTGCTATCACTCAAGACAGAGATCATTCCTTTCATCCTGAAGAGCTTCTGAATAAATTATAGACAGTGGCTCAATGCTGTCTGAAGTCACTGTACTTGTGATAATTCATTAAAGCAGCAATGAAAAACTACTAGAGAAATTATGGCAGCTTTGAGCATAAGGCTGAAAAAGGCTCTCTGGGAAAGCCCTTACTTAGCTTCTATCTAGTCTCTGGATTCCTAGAACACAGGAATGAACGCGATGTAAATCCATAAGCTACTTTCTATACTGCTTCTATGGCTCTTAGCATTTGTTTTCTGTATTAACATTAATTATACTCTACAAAGCATAAAGCCATGGCTATTCAACAGTCAAGAGTAATAGTGCTCTGCAACTGCAAGATGTGCTGGAGTTCCTGTAAGGTTTTCACATTATGACACAAACACCAACATAAATGGAAAACAAGACAGTATTCGGAATCATAAGAGGAGTCATGGGTTGGAGAAAGGAGGACCCTAGAAGAGACTGCAAATGTGACAAGCTGAAAGACAAAGAGAGGCAAAGGCTCCCCAGGGAAGGAAGTGAACTGTCATCCCTAGGCAAGAAAAAAAATGGTGTAGGCTTACACTGCAAAGCAAGGCAGGAAAGCTGCCCAGTGCAGAGGGAAGTCACAAATCATTGTGTAGCCCATGGAAGCAGAAGAGGTCCGTCCTTTCTCACAGGTCTCACCTAGCATTCTGACCTCCACTCTCATCCCAGGCATTGTGAACAGCAGCAGTGGAAAATGGAAAATCTACGTGTCTCATGATTTCGTGGTTCCTGCGTTAGGCAGCTGCCTAGACCCCAATGAGGGGGAAAGATGCGTAACACACGTGGGCTTTTGAAGAGAGCTGAAGCCAACTTCTTCAGCACAGGACCAGGCAATCTCGACAGAAACTAGACTAAGGGATCACCTCTTCGAGCTCAAAGACTAGCTAAAGGAGAGAAATAGTATTTACCTAGGATAATTGGCAAGGTGATGGGGGTGCATAATTCTCAAGGCAGCTGGTAATTCTGCAACTCAAGGTGCTCAAGTGCAGTGCCTTGATATTTTGTACTCTGTATAAGTATTACCAGCTAACCTAATGCGCTACTCTAGCTCCACTGTTTTATACTTTCAGAGACAATTCCAGGAAGAGTGACTACTCTGTAAAGTTGCTGGGTTATCTAGTGTTTTTAAAGGAAACGCCATACTTAACAATAATAAATCACACATTTCAAACAGAAGACAGGATTTGTACATTTTACCATAACGAAATTGTTTATGTTTTGGGAGACATGGTTGAAGAGGTATGGTTGACATGATTCCAAACTCATACAATGTGTCAGAGCATCACATTATATATGTACAATCTTTATGTTCTTTTCATCTGATACTTTTTAAAGATTATTATGCACAAGTACTATATTTACATTATTTTCAACGCATCCCCTCAAGCTCTTCCCACCTGGTCCCAACATTCTCTTAAACCCAAGCTTCATTTTTATGTTCTTATGCCATTAGCTAAAAAATAAATGCAGGCCGGGTGGTGGTGGTGCACGCCTTTAATCCCGGCACTTGGGAGGCAGAGGCA
>NC_045030.1:41747877-41754234 GCF_008632895.1 Mastomys coucha
CTTCTGCCTTTCTACCTGCCCCCACTCTCAAATTCTCCAGTCTTACCTTTCCCCCTCCACTGCCTAATCATAGGCTGTATTGACCAGTGAAAATGGGGAGAAGGTTCACATGACATCACCTGAGTATGTGATCGACTGCTCAAGGGGGCAACCCCTCTTGAGGAAGCAGAATTAACATCAGAATACAAACAGCTCAGGGCGACCCACAACGGGATTGTTTAGATTTGAAGAAGTCTAAGGCATCAGTTTTTCCCTTTAAATGAATGTTGAGAAAGAAAACGTATTGATCAGGTATTGAATCTGGGTGAACAGTTTGGAAGGCAGCTATGTTAACCACTATACCTCCAACACGTCAGTTCAGCTTTTCTTTTTATAAATCATGTTTCTGGTGTCACATCTAGCAACTCTGCAGGCCCCTACATTCTGAAGACTTTATCTTGTGTTTTTATTATAAAAAGCTTTAGTTTTATGTTTACACTCAAGTCACAATCCATTTTGAGTTAATTTTTTGTATAGGATGCAATTTATAATATATAATTAAGGGGATCTATGTGTGTGTGTGTGTGTGTGTGTTTGTGTGTGATTGATTTCCTCACCATATATTGAAAAATATTTCCTCCATCAAATTTCCTTCTCACTTTTGTCAAAAATCATTGGATATACTTACTGGAGTTTGTTTCTGGTTTCTGTGTTCTCCCCGAGTAGTCTGTGACTGTTCTTCCAAAGCACCATGCCTTCTTTGATTTCCATAGTTTCATAACAATCCTTAACACCAGGAAGAATCACTCCATGCACTTCAGTTTCTCCCTATAATTTGGTCGTGTGCTGGTTAGTTTTTGCCAACTTAAGAAACCTAATTGGGGCACTTCTTTCATCAGATTGCCCTATAGGCTAATGGGTAGAGCATGTTTTAAATTAATGATTGATGAGGGAGATCCTAGATCACTTTGGTTGGTACAACCCCTGGGAAGGTCATCATGACCTATATAAGAAAATTACTGAACAAATCATTGGGAGCAAGCTAGTAAGCATCATTCCTTGATGGTCTTGGCTGCAGTTCCCGCCTCCATTGTCTTGCTTTGCATTCCTACCTTAGCTTCCCTTAAGGATGGACTGGTAACTTAAATCCTTTCTGAAAGCAAATTAAATCCTTTCTTTCCTTAATGTAACTTTGGTTACATTATCTTAATGCAATACAATTCTTTTAAATTTGTGCAGATTTATTTAATAATATAAGATATTCTATTTTAGCCAGGCAGTGGTGGCACAAGCCTTTAATCCCAGCACTTGGGAGGCAGAGGTATGCAGATTTCTGAGTTCAAGGCCAGCCTGGTCTACAGAGTAAGTTCCAGGACAGCCAGGGCTACACAGAGAAATCCTGTCTCGGAAAAAAAAAAAAAAGATATTTTATTTTTATGTATGTTCCATGAACACTTTAAAAGAACGTCTGCTCTGGGGAGAGTGTCTATACAGATCTAGTTAGCTTTGTAGCGTTACTGTGAACTTCCCCTACTTCCTTTCTTGTTTTCTTACATGTTACTACATCCTTACTTGTTTACTGTTGGGGAAGGGATGTTGAATCCACATTGATAGCCAGTCATCAGTGTCCCTTTCTCAACAGTTAACAACTCTGGCTATCATTGTGGATTAATCTATTTCTACTTTCCACTTTATCAAGTTTTGCTCACATGTATTCTAGCTCTGCTGTTTGGAGCATACACACTCATATTTTGATGTCTTTTTGATAAACTGACCGTTTCATTGTAGAGGGTGGTCTGCTTGTGAATGCTGAAGGTTCTGTTCCCCAATTGATTCTTGATCGATCAATAAAGATACCAGCGGCCAATGGCTGGGTGGAAAAGGCGGGACTTCCAGGTTCCCACAGGCAGGCTATGAGACACAGGAGGAGGACAAAACGATATTCACCATGCTTCACAGGGAGAGAGAGAGAGCCATCAGCCTTGTGAGATCTCAGGTGGAGTGACCATTGGCCACTTCCCCAACTGGGTCTGGAGTAGCAGGCAGGAGATTAGAAACAGAACTAAGCTGAGGGCAGATTTAGAGTGCTGAGCAAGAAGTAAAGGTAGTAAGCACGCTAACCACAGGAGGCTTAGCAGAGCCCAGCCACTGAGCCGTTAAGGCAAGTTAAAAAGGAACAAGTGTGTGTGTGTGTGTGTGTGTGTGTGTGTGTGTGTGTGTTTATGTGTCTTTCATCAGCAAATCCAAGGGAACCGGGGTGGTGGCTGGTAGTGCAGTCCACCCAGAGTTTAAAGGGGAGGGGTAGTAGAAACTGCATGCTACATTATCATCAGATAATGATGTCTCTGCAGTTTTCTCTATTGTTAACTACTGTATCTGACATTAATGTAGCACCACTCACTTTTCCTTTAATGCTTACACTATATGTCTATGTCTGTGTGTATGTATATATGTATACAGATACTGTGTGGTTTGAGTGAAAATGGCCCCCATAGGCTCAGAGACTAGCACTATTAGGAGGTGTGGCCTTGTCAGAGTAGGTGTGGCTTTGTTGGAAGAAGTGAGTAGTGGGTAGGTCTCAGATGCTCAAGCCAAGCCATGTGTCACTCTCTCTTCCTGTTGCTTTGCCAATCCAATGTAGAACTCTTAGCTCCTTCTCCAGCATCATGCCTGCCTTCATACCGCTCTGCTTCCCACCATGATGATATTGGACTAAACCTTTAAACCTGTAAGCTAGCCCCAATTAATTTTTTTTCCTTTTTAAGAGTTACCATGGGGGCTGGAGAGAACCACATGGTGGCTCACAACCATCTGTAATGGGATCCAATGCCCTCTTCTGGTGTGTCTGAAGACAGCTACAGTGTACTTATATAAATACTTTAAAAAAATTGGGCTGGTGAGATGGCTTGGCTGTTAAGAGCACTGACTGCTCTTCCGAAGTTCCTGAGTTCAAGTCTCAGCAACCACATGGTGGCTCACAACCATCCGTAATGAGATCTGATGCCCTCTTCTGGTGTGTCTGAAGACAACTACAGTATACTTACATATAACAATAAATACATCTTTAAAAAAAAAGTTGTCATGATTATGGTGTCTCTTCAGGGTAATAAAACCCTAACTAAAACAGATACACACACACACACACACACACACACACACACATACACACACATCCCCTAAGACAGATATATATTTATATATGAATTTATATATTCATCTTTACTTTTAACATAGGTGGATTTCTGGTAGACAGTTTTGTCATGCTTTTTAATTTTGTAATTGATTTATTTAATAAACATTAAAATTGTATATATTTATCATGTACAATGTGATGTTTAAAATATCTTTATATTGTAAAATGGCTCAAATGAGCTAACTAACATTGGGGAAACAGGGAGATGGCACAATGTTTAAGAGCACTTGCTGTCCTTGCAGAGGACTGGAGTTCATATGCCAGCATCCGCATAGTAGTTCAAAACCATCTGTAACTCCAGTTCTAGGGGATTTAACCTGTTTTCTTACCGCTAGGGGCACCCAACATAAATATGGTGCATATACATAGAAGCAGGAAAAACATTTATGCACATATAATAAAATAAATTTAAATTTGTGAATAAAATAAAAATATATTACTTCATATATTAACCAAATTTATGGTTTAAACATCTAAAGTCTACTCCCTTGGTTAGTTTTATGAGCATATTATTATTAACTAAATCAACATGCTGTATAATACATCTCTTAACTGGAATGTTACAACTTTTGGCCTAGATTTCCCAACCCTATCTTTATAGCTCCTCTTAACTAGAATTATACTCTTTACTTCTCTGATTTCACATGTTTATTCTTTTTTTTTTCTTGGGGGGCTTTGAGACAGGGTTTCTCGGTATAGCTCTGGCTGTCCTGGAACTCACTCTGTAGACCAGGCTGGCCTTGAACTCAGAGATTTGCCTGCCTCTGCCTCTCAAGTGCTGGGATGAAAGGCGTGCACCACCACCGAGCACCACTGCCAGGCCACATTTTTATTCTTTACATCTTATTTTTATTTTCATTAATGTGTGTGTGTGCACATGTGTCACGTGAGTGCAGGTGCCCACAGAGGCCAGAGGAGGGTACTGGATCCCCTGGATCTGAGGCTGTAGGCAGCTGTGGGCTGCCTGATGTAGGTGCTGAGAATTGAACGCTTGCTACCTCTATATCTCTTATACATGTTCCTACTTTTATCAGTATGAAATGATTTCAGTATGCAGGTGCTTTGACTCTTTGGTTAAATTTATCCCTTGTAACTATGAGTTTTCATTCTATTATAACAGTTATTGACCAAGAGATGGGCAGTTTCTTTCTGCCACATACTCCCTGCTCTTGCTATCTAGCCACTACCATGAGAAGCCTAAAAGGAATGGGCCTTGACCAGCCATAGACTAGAACCTCAAAAGGAATCTCCAAATCCATATCTCTCCCTCTCCTTTCTCTGTCTATATGTTTCCCAAGCTGGCATCGAACTTTTATGACAGGCCTCTTGCCTCAGCCTTCCAAATGCTGTAATTTTAAGTTTGAATTACCGTACCTCACTAAACATTTTTGTTCTTTTAAATTTTCTTAAATGCATGAGATAGAGAGAGAGTGCGCTCATGATAGTGGGTGCATGCCATGTATGTGCATGCCATGTATGTGCAGCTGCTCTCAGAGGCCAGAAGAAGATGTCATATTCCCTGGCTTGGATTTATAGGCTTCCCAGCGTGGCTTCTAGAAACTGGACTTGGGTGCCCTAGAAGAGCATAAAGTGCTTTTAACCACGGAAGTCATTTCTCTAGCCCATCTTTTCTCTTTATAATTATCTCATGTATTTTGTGTTAGTGTTATAAAGCTGTCTAACAAACTAATATATTTCCCTATCTCTTTTAAAATCATTTGGAAATTTTCCTGGCTCTTGATTCAACAAATGATTTTCTAATGAAGTCTTGACATTTTGTATATGTTTGAACCATATTTATGCCTGAGGGTTTAGCTTCTTTCCTGTGTTGGCTGTGTCACAAAAAAGGAGAAAATAAATGCAGTGTACTGCTAGTTTGTGAAAGTCCAGGTTACCCTCTTGACTCCCTTCCACATCTGAGGAAGGCCGACTGAGTAGGAATGAAGGTTGTAAGCCCTCACACGGGATCCATCAATACTTCCCTGGCTTATACAACAGCTTTCACTCTCCTTTCTATAGATTCTAATGGCACCACAAGGGAAGTTGCTGTTTTCCTTCTTGGCAGTATTCAAAGTCTTGACTCTTTTCCAGGCCTCTTAGGATATTACTTGGCGGGAGGACTGGAATGTGTTGTTATAACCTTGTGTGGGTAGAAGTCTAAGCTCCCTGCTAGAGTGTTTCTGTGGTGTTTGGCTAGAGTAGAATGCGATTTAAAAATATGCCTTACCAGGCAACCCTTTTCTGATCTTTTGGCTAAAGAGAACAAACTTTCCCTGGATCTTTCTCCCTTTGTCTACAATTGCTAGCAATTCCAAATAGATGCCTTCTTAACTTGAACTCTAGAATAGATAACATGAAGAGAAACCCCAAGGAATCTACATTATGATATTTCCTAGGCTCCAAGATTGCTGAATAGTCTACTTTCTCCCCATTTATTATAGTAATCTTATTTTCGTCTTACTCATGTCAAAAGTTTTTAGTTGTCATTTGTTGGGGAAATAATAAAAGGTGTGTGTAGCCCACCTTCTCAAAAGCAAAAGTGTGCACATATACATACACACACACAGAGACACACACACACACATTTATACATGGCTCATGAAGACCAGAACATAATGTTGGATCCTGTAGAGCTAACATTACAGGCAGTTGTAAGCTACCTATTGTAGGTACTAAATACCCAACTCAGATCCTCTGGAAAGACAGTATGTGCTCTTAACCACTAAGCTAATTCTCTTGCTCCCTGGACTTCTTTTTAAAATAATTAATTATAACAATATAGATTGGCATAATTTGAGAGTGTCCACCCAAAGTTCATGTGTTGGAGCCTAACGATCTCGTATGGCAGTGCTGAGGATTGGAGCCTGTGTGAAAGGTATTTGGGTCATGGAACCAAAGACCTCATGAATGGCTAGTACCCTTTCTATATAAGTTTTCAGTCTTGTGGTTAATTAGTTACTATAAGAGTAAGTTATATAAGACAAGCCCACTCCTTGTATTCTCTCTCTTCTGTGTGCATTTGATTCCCCTTCTTGCCTCCGTAAGTTGAAATAGTATAGGGCCTCACCTGAATCCTAGAAGACTCCATCCAGTACCAGGCTCTTAGATGTCCCATCCTTTAGAAATACAGCCAGGCAGTGGTGGCGCACACCTTTAATCCCAGCACTTGGGAGGCAGAGGCAGGT
>NC_045030.1:41754591-41756919 GCF_008632895.1 Mastomys coucha
TGGACCAAAGTAAAAAAAAAAAAAAATCTCTAAGAAAACTGAAGCTCAGTGGTAGAATGCTTGTCTAATATGCATGAGGAACTAGATTCCATCTACAACATTGCAAGAAAAGAAAAAGCTTTTTATCCAGAACCTGCAAAAACAGAGCCCAGGGTTAGAAACATGAAATGTGCATTTCTGTCTGTCATGCCATTTCCACCAAGATGTTCTAATAAACTGTAATCTTTGAGGATTCCTCATCTAAGTCGTTAATAAAATTGTAAAGAGCAAAGATTTGTAACAGAACTTGAGGTTACCCCTTGGAAGCTTGTCATCATTAACCAGAGCTGTCTGGGCAGACTTGAGCAACCAGCTAACAACTCCACCCCTGATTATCCTCACAACCAGTCCCTGTTGTACTGTCCTGCACACATAAAAGGATGAACGACCTCAGGTAGTGTTCAGCAAATGTCACTTTAGCAAACCTATGACAGATAATGAAACTAGTCTGACAACATTTGTTCCCAGGGAGTCATAGTGTACATAAGCCATTTTATTAGACTATCTCCTGGAACCGTCAAGCATATTGATCTATCCATTAACACTTCTGCTCTCCCTTCCATTTTAAAATCTATAATCCAACTTGTATGCCCTTCGCCTTTTAGCACTTCTCCTAGTCTCCAAACTAATGAAATAAAATTATGTCCAATAGTAGTTTAGCTGTCTCATTTGCTTCTCAATGTTTTGAGCAATGTAATTTGTACACACTATAGACTTACACCTGCTTTAAACAATGGGACACTTTTTTGGTAAGCATTTTACCCAGCTTGGACTTTCCTTCCAATCATTGTCTGACCTAGACTCTCACTAGTCAACGTGTGGTTAAAAACTACCAGCAGCAGCAGGAGCAGCAGCAACAGTGTCACTGGGAACTTATTAAAGATGCAAATTCTTCAGATATACCTAATCCCCATGTAAGGCACATACATGTTAAATTTATATAAACACTGTGCCAGGTTTTTAGTATAAAATTTTCTTCTTGACAGAAAATATATGAAGAAAGTGGAATCAGAGGGAGGAGGTTCTGTACTTTTATCAACCATAATTATGCTACAGTCAATCTCTTTCAAGACATCTTTTAATTTTTTGAAATTAAAATGTAATCACAGCTGGGCGGGGGTGGCGCACATCTTTAATCCCAGCACTTGGGAGGCAGAAGCAGGGAGATCTCTCTGTGAGTTAGAGGCCAACCTGGTCTACAGACTAGAGTAATTTGGGAGGCAAGAAACTCAATTGAAAAAAATGCCCCCACCAGATTGGCCTATAGGCAAGTCTGCAGTGAATCTTCTTAGTGATTAATGTGGAAGGGTCCAGCCCATTGTGGGTAGTTCCATACCTGGGCCTATGGCCCTGTGTTCTATAAGAAAGCAGGCTAAGCAAACCAAGTTGAGCAAGTAGCACCCCTCCTGCCTCCAGATTCCTGCCCTGCTTGAGTTCCTGCCCTGACTCTTCCCTCAGTAATGGAGTATGACTTGAGAGTTGTAAGCTAAAATAAGCCCTTTCCTTCCTAAGTTGTTTATGGCTATCTTGTTTTCTTACAGAGATCAAAACCCTATCTAAAACAACCAAGAATGAAATAGAATAAAAAATCCTGAAATGACAGCTATATAGGAGGGAGGCTTATAAAAAAATGTCAGAGCATTCAAAATTAGTCTATGCAAATGACTGGAAGACATAAATAATACAATGATAAAGGCATGTTATTATCTACAAAAAAAAGATAATTTAAAATGCTAAGAAAAGAAACTCCCCCAAAACGTCATGATACATATATAAAATAGGACATGAGACGCTGAGACTATAGCTTATCAATAGTATATATGTGGCCATAGATTCCATTACTATCACTAAAACAAAATTAAATATAATATGAGCAGGCAATTGGTAGCGCATAAGAGAAGAGAAACTAGTTGAACTTGAAGTGAGTAGTATTCCCCTGCAAGTGGCCCAGGTATGTGAAGATATAGGATTACATCTTCTCCAGTGGTCAAATGACACACTCTGATTGTGAATGAAACAAAATGTACACAATGATGATTGTAATGTCATGTTTGCTGGCTTTCAATGTGAACCTATAACTAAAGTGTGAACTATGAATACAGTTACAGAATGGGACTGTAAATATAAAAGTACATATTAGTAGTATGTCCCCCATGCTCCAGTGGAAGGCCTCACATGCATGAATATGTGGGTAGTAGACTTGATGGGGGAACTAATTTTAAAAATATAAATGAGGGCTGGTGAGATGGCTCAGTGGGTAAGAGCACTGACTGCTCTTCCGAAGGTCCT
>NC_045030.1:41757411-41758704 GCF_008632895.1 Mastomys coucha
AAAAATTATGGAACTACCCCCCTAGTAACGGGCAGAGACACCTTGAGGGTGTTCTTCGATCAGTCAGGGGCAGAGCAGTTGACAGTCCTCTGTTCATCCTAGCTTGATGCATAGCTTAGTGACTAAAGATGTCTTATGCCTAGGATACATAAAAATCAAATCAAATCAAATCCAGGAAGCACAGGAGGGGAAAACGACGACAGAGACCTGCAGATCAGCCACCATGCCACCCACAGCCATGCCCTCCTGCACATGGCACAGACGGGCCATAGATACCTGCTTGCTGCCAAGTCTATGCCATGCCACAGCATGGATAGAGGATGTCATCCAGAGGCCTGCCAGTCACATGGTTAGCCAGCAGCAGGAGCCACCACAATGCGTGAGTACGTGGTGGTCAGATAGGACAGAAAGAGAAGTGGAGCATCTTGAACATTATGATGAGAAATAGACCAGAAGTCCCTGCCCCAGATGCCATTGAGGGCCATGGCTGTGGAGAGGCAGGGGTTACTGAGGATGTTGTGGCTCATATTACCACTAGAGAACACGGAGATGGCCCTGGTTGGGACAGCCATCGGAGACCATGTGTCTCTGCATAACTGGCCCTGACTCTCACTCTGTGCATTGCTCTAGAGAGCTGACCCCATCTCTCCCCAGCAGCAGTACCAGAGAGAGCAGGCCCTGTGGCTTGCTCAGGTCACACAGCGGAGCTGACTCTTGGGGTGCAGACAGAGATAAACTAGCCCCAAGGGTGTAGGAGAGTGGGAGAGCTAGTCCTGCTACTCATCTGCTGAGAGGTGGCATGGGTGCAGGGGTGATGCTTCCCCACCACCACCACCTGCTGTAGTTAGGAGAGCTGCCTGCCCCCCACCCGGTCATGAGAGCAAGAGAGTAGGCCCTGTGCCTCTCCTGAGCACTACCTGCTGAGGGCTGGAAGGGATGCAGGTGAGCCAGCCCCAAAGGCCAGAGCAGGAGAGCTGACCCCACTATTCATCTGTCTTGAGTTGGTGTGGGTGCAAAGGTGATGCCCTCCCCCTCCCTCTCACCACCTGCAATGGCCTGAAGAGCTAGCCCTGGAGTCATGACAGCTAGGGAGCTACCCACCCCTTTCTCATCACTGGCTGTAGCACTCAGGAGGGCGGGACCTGCACCTTGCCTGGGCAATACAGTGGAGCTGGCCCTGATGGCAAAGGCATGGGTGAGCCAGCCACAAAGGCGTGAGAGTGGGGAAAACTGACCTAGCCCCTCGTAGGCTTCAGCACTTGGGAGAGTAGGCCCTGAGCCTTGACTGAGCAG
>NC_045030.1:41758715-41760078 GCF_008632895.1 Mastomys coucha
GAGGTGCTGACTCTGGAGGTCTGGGTATGGAGACACTGCCCCCCCCCCCAATGCCATGAAAGCAGGAGAGCTGACCCTGCCTCCTGCCACAGGTGGCCTAGCCAAAGCAGTAGAGCTCTCTAGAGCTTACCCTGGAGATACAGATAAGGGGAGAGCCCGAAGCCTGACAAGCTCAGCTAACACTCAAGCCCAGAGCCAGACCCCACCTCAAAACCTATATCATCTGCAAATGGTTGAGATGCATGAAAGGGCCAATCCTGCTGTTCCAAACTGCAGGATCTCCATGACACAGGGCAACAACAGGATAACTTAGAGGAGTCCCAATGAGGATTGTCTTAGTTGGGGTTTTACTGATGAACACAGATACCATGACCAAGGCAACTCTCAGACAACATTTAATTGGGGCTGGCTTACAGATAGGTTCTGAGGTTCAGTCTATTATCAGGGTGGAAGCATGGCAGCATCCAGGCAGGTATGCAGTTGGAGGGGGAGATAGTTTTAAATCTTCATCCAAAGGAAACCAAGAGCAAACTGGATCCCATGTGGCTAGGAGTAGGGTCTCAAACTATCCCCAGTGACACACTTCCTAAGAGTACCACTCCCTGGCCCAAGCATATTCAAACCACCACAAGAATCTAAAATTGATGGTGTCACAGAAGCCAAAGATCTTGAGCCAGACCAAGGACTCGTTGCAATGAACATTTGCAACTGAAGATGTGTGGACAGAGGGATACACTATGGGACACACTGTGACATACTACAGCTTCCACAATGAGATGTTTTCTATGCTTTTTTGTTTGTTTGTGTGCGTGTGATTTATTTTAGGAGGGAGGTTGCAAGGGCAAAGGGTGGATAAGTAGGACTGGGGTATATGATGTGAAACAAAGAATCAATAAGATGTTTAAAAAATAAAGCAAATCTTAAACAATTGAAAAATTATGGAAATAGCCAACCGAATTCGATCAGCAAGAATTAAAACAGGTCATGTTAGGAGTGAACTATGTAAGAAACAGATAAGTTTGTCTTTTCATAGTGTCCCATTTTACTGAATAAATTCATGAGGTATGAGAACTCATTGTCAGCAATGTGCCAGATACTCTCACTTTCCTTAGCAGGCCTGACCAAAGCAAACACAGGCCTTTTTATGGCAATATCAATGTACTAATGTTAACTCTCATAACACACATTGCACATTGTGTATGTGTGTTTTACAAAATGGATGTAAAGGATTAAAGAGGCAAGGAGATTCAAAAGGGCCTGAGAGGAAAGCTGATAGGAATGTCAGTTCTGGAGAGGTTTTGTTAGAAAAGCTGCGGTTGTTGGTAGAGTCAAGCTACAATTTGCCAAAATTCACTCAAGAAAA
>NC_045030.1:41760122-41765309 GCF_008632895.1 Mastomys coucha
TATGATTATTAACGAAATTGAAACGGTGGTTAAATATATCAACCAATAGGGTTGGTGAGCTGGCTCAGCAGGTAATGGTGCTTGCAATCAAGACTGATGACTTGAGTTCAATCCTCAGGATACACATGGTGGAAGGAGAGAACTCACTCCCCCATGTTGTTCTCTGACCTCCACGACTATGCCATGGAACATGTAGAGAGATGATATTTGAGTAGGCCAATCTGAAGTCCCTTGATGCACACACCAAGGTTTGTTGAGAGGTAGATGGGGCCTGTTGCTGTCACAGTACTGTGTGTTCACCTCCTTCTGGAGTCTAGATGAGGAGTTTACAATCTTTCCTTCTTAGGCCTGGTCTTTTAAAATGGTTTTAAATGTGCAATATACCTTGATACACTTATAAGGTATCGCCCCTCATAACCTCAGGGATAAGTCGTTTATCAGTCTGGGCTGCACGGGTAAAATCAGAGAGAATGTGCTGTTCACATGTCTACTCAGGTATGGAGTCATCATTCATCCTCAAAACTGCTTATAAGATAGAGTCTCTCAGGTCAAGACACAATCTGGTAAAACACTGTTTTGCTTAGGGCATGGCACAACCTGATCTCAAGGGTCAAGAGTTTTGAGAGTATCACATGATCCTCTTGTGAGAGAAGTTGGAGAAGCAAAAAGATCCCTTGCACTATTCAGTGTTGCCTCCTTGTGGCTATTTCATCCAGTCATTCACTCTTCCTACAAACTCTAAAGTAGATCTACTTAAACCACCCCAGGCAGGATTCCAAGCACAGGGATAAGAGACAAAAAAATGCAAAGAATTTTCCTGCCTCCAAGGAACCACATTCTAGTGGAGGAATGTAGAAAGTGAACTTGAAATCTCTTCCTCAAAGAGATAAGTATAAATAATATTGTGTGCAAAGATGATTATAAGACAAGATAAATAATAACCTTGAGGGATGAAGAAATCCTCTATGAAAAAATAAGATATAAGCTAAAATATTTTTAGAAAAGCTATAGACACGTGATATCTTTCTTCCTAAGAGACTCCATAGTTGCTATGCAAATCGACCTAGCTCTCTCCAGCAACCAACTCAACAAACCAAGAGATGAGGAGAAGCCACAATCAGACCACAAACAGTCTTGCTACACCCTGAGTCCAAAGCAATGGTGGCCTGCTGTCTTAGAGTCATCAGAGGACCTTGTTTCTAAACAAGGAAGATCTTCTCCAAGGTGATTCACTGGGGGAAAACTCCAATGTGCTCATAGCCTGTGTCTCATAGCATGGCAGAGGAGCCCAGGCTTACTGTCAAGAGCTTCTCTAATGAAACACAGTGGAAAGAGACAACTGCCCTACTGCTTCCTGAGAGCAAAGCTGAGATTAAGCCATATTATTGTAACTTGCTACCAAGACTCTTTTTGTTTTTGTCTTTTGTTTGGGTAGTTTTCTTTGTTTTGCAGATCTTGTTTTTGTTGAGACAGGTCTCAAAAGAAGAGAGAGAGAGAGAGAGAGAGAGAGAGAGAGAGAGAGAGAGAGAGAGAGAGAGAGAGAGAGAGAGAGTGAGTGGTCTCACTCTAGCCCAAGCTAGCCTGAAATTCAGTATGTAGGTCTGGCTAGCCTGGAAATCACAATGATTCCCCTGCCTCAGCCTCTGGAGTGGTAGCATTGGAGGTTTCCAGATGTAAACCACCACACCTGTTCCTAATATTATTGTCTTTTAAAATCTTAAAAAGGAAAGACCTCAGGTGACATCCAAATATCGGGGGCTACATTATAATGAGCTGCCACTAGGCTTTCTTTTTGTTCTTCCTCTGCAAGTTCCAGGAAGCATTCTATGTTAAACCTGAACAAATGCCAGCCTTCCCCACGGGAAAGGTCTAAAGCCCCAAGTTGAATGTTATACTTAAAAGAATCCTGGCTCCAAATGGCAAGAAGCTGCATGTCATAATATTGAGTGTTGATGGCCATCTGCTTTAAAAGACAAACAGAGCCGGGCAGTGGTGGCACATGCCTTTCATCCCAGCACCTGGGAGGCAGAGGCAGGTGGATTTCTGAGTTCGAGGCCAGCCTGGTCTACAGAGTGAGTTCCAGGACAGCCAGGGCTACACAGAGAAACCCTGTGTCAAAAAACAAGCAAACAAAAAACAAAACAACAAACAAACAAGTAGATATCCTTATTTGACAGGATAGTCATTCCCATTTTGCTGAAGATCTACTATGTGTGATACTAACTGTGCATAATGATTTGAAATAATGTAGTAATCTTTTGGGATTCTTTATAGATGTGAAAAGAAAACAGTCCACTATTATAGGCTTTAAAATATCTCCCTTTCAAAGCCCTATGTTGACGTACAAGGTCTTCATTCCCCTTTACGTCTTTATGTATTTATTCTACAGACAATGTTTGTCTTAAAGGGAATGCATATTCTCACACATTTCCTAAATATAAAAAGATCTTTTATATTATGGCAAGTCACTCTCCCTTATGTTTTCTTATCCTTGATAGCAAAAAAAAAAATGTAGTGTACTTGTATATATTATATATAAATAAAATGTAAGTAAATGTAACCACAGAATCTATGTGTTTTCAATTTGAAAAGCCACTCTCATTTTAACATTTGAAGTATAGGACCCAGCAGATTTGTGGATCCTAATTATGTTTGAAAACGGAGTGTCCTCTACAGGATTGCTCAACACCGGGTGCTGCTATGTAGGGAGGTGGTGGGAATGTGAGGAAGTTGGGCCTAGTGGAAGGAAGCAGGTCACAGTGGTGGGGGGAGGGCTTTGAAGGGGATGTTGTCTCTGCCACTTTTATAACTCTGTTTCCTGGCTGCCATGTGATGTGATTCTACTATGCTTTCCCCCAGCCTGCTGTCCTGCCCAGAAGCAGTGGAGCCAAATGTCCACTTACTGAAATTTCTGAAAACATGAGTCAAAGTAAAAACCTTTCTCCTTTAAGTTGATTCTCTCAGGCATTTGTCTTGGCTATGAAAACTTGATGATGTACTCCATGTCCGCTAGTACACAGAAGTATACTTGGGCTACATTAAGGCAGCCCAGCATGGTAGTACAAGCTTGTCATCTCATGATTTAGATGACTGAACCAGGAAAACTGGAAGTTCAAGACCAGCCTGGGTTACATAATGAAAACACTTTTCACAAAGCAAACATAAACGGTTAAGATCCTCGATAAGCTATCCCATTGAACTCCAATCACCAAGCATCCCTAGGAGACATTGCTTACATTCCTCACCAACTCTCTCCCAACTAGTCATCACATGCTAATTATTGAAGTCAATGCTTCTCTCTTACTTTAGTTGTACCACTTTCAGCCCCAGGTCTTTCCATTTCATTCTTCAGAGATATTAATAACATCTCCTCAGAGGATAGATTTTATCATGTCTGACCAGACACCCCAATTTTTGTAAAGCTTCTAAAGAACGTACTTCCAGTCTACCATATCCAAATCCATGTGGGCCGTCCCCACCACAGGCTAACAGAAAAGCACCCAGGCAGAACATGCAAACCAGGTTTTTCAGGAGCCTACTGCTTATCACCATCTAATTCTGACTAAGCCATTATTACTTACTTGTCTTATTGCTTCAACAAAATATCTGATAAACACAACTTAAGGAACGAAGAGTTTACTTTGCCTCAAAGTTTGAGGGTCTATATAGTCTGTCGAGGCAGGGAAGTTGTGCTGGTAGAGATCGCTGTTCACAGTGTATCTACAAGCAGAGAGTGATAAATGCTTTTCTCTGCTCCCATTCTATTTTTTTTTTTATACAGTCCTGGACCTTAGCCAACAGACTGGGACCACCTACATTTAGGATGCGTTTTCCCACCTCAGTTAGCCTAATCTAGAAAGTCCCTTGCGGACATTCCCAGGGGCCTGTATGTATGCTGATTCTAAATCCCATCAGGCTGAGTATCTTATGCTTATGGCACTCTGCAGAGATTCTTAAACTGTGGATCACAGCTTCATATGGGGTCACTTAACTGAATATGGGGCTTCTGAAAAGTTTGACAACAGGAAAAGTTTTCTGTACACTCAACAACCAAACACTTAATTTCAAATCAGATGTTTAATGAGTCCAAGGCGTTTCTGGCCACTCTCCCCTTTGCTGCAGACTTGATTACGAAGACATACTTTGTGCTGTGTGCCATCACACTGTACAGTGCCCACAGAGGCTACTTCAAAACCCTCAGCTCAGATTTGAGACAAAAAAATGATATGCGTCATAGTGGGTTTTACTGTACGTGCAAAGTATTCTGCTCTTATAAAAATATGTTCAATTCAGAAAAACAACGACTTAACATTTTCTTACAAAATCTCCTCCACATGTAAGTATCAAATGTATATATCTTTGGATTTTATTGTTTTAGTATGATTTTTTAAAATTGCTGTCTTGAGTTGCTTGACACTCAAATGGATTTGGGGTTAGAATTCTGACAGAATTTCCAACAAATTCTGAAATTGATTCTGCACACACTTTTATCATCTTGTACTCAAGCAAAGGGGTGTTTTCAGCATTGCTATAAAATAGAACTGTTAGGGCTGGGGCTAGAACTCAATTTGTAGAGTACTTGCCTAGCATGCACAAAATTCTGGGTTCAATCTCAGGTACCATAAACAGAGCATGGTGCACACACCTGTGATCCCAGCCCTCAGCAGCGAAGGCACAGGAATTAGGAGTTCGAGGTCATATTTCGACACATCCTAGATCAGGGATACTTAAAGATTTTCCTTTGATTTTGTTTTCCCTTTTCTATTTTTTTGAGAGTTATTTTTGTCTGAAAGTCAGAAAAATTAATAAGGCCCATTCTCAAGGTTATATAAGCATTAATAAGAGCTTAGTGTGTGTGAGTGAGTTTATTGACGTTACTTATAGGAGTATTGTTAATGAGTCGCAAAGAGCATGGATAACTCAAAGACAGTTGAATCACTGAAAAGCCACATGAAAGCTACATGTCTGGAGCTCCATGCTTGACTTAAAGGCAGCCTCTCTTGTCAGAATGTATCTTTCCCGCACCAACTATTACTGCTTATGTAATATTGGGTAGGGGCTTTGTGAATCTTGGCACTTTCAGGGGCTTCTTGAGCCTTGTAAGTTTCATTTACACCCTTGACTTTGTATGCTTCCCTTACTTCCAGTGTGTGTGTGTGTGTGTGTATATGTGTGTGTGTGTGTGTG
>NC_045030.1:41765319-41767872 GCF_008632895.1 Mastomys coucha
GGCAACCTAAGGTGTTATTCCTCAGGAACTGTCAACCTTGTCTTTTTTGGTGAGTCCTGTTTTCTCATTGGCCTGGAGACCACCAAGTAGGCCAAGCTGATTTAGCAGTAAGCCCCAGGGATCAGTGTATCACCGCCTTCCCAATGCTTAAATTGTAAGTGCACACCCAACTTTTTTACATGGGATTGTAGAGATTGAACTCAGGCCCTCCTTACTGACTGGCCCATCTCCCTAGCCCACTTTATCAGTCTTATGAGCCCCTCCAAGGGGAAAGTTTCAATTAAGAGCAAATAGAGGCACAAGAGCAATTCCTGCTCTAGACTGACAACTCTGCAGCAATGCTCATATCTCAGGAGATATACTGAAGGCTGGATTTTAACTGTTTCTCCAAAGCTCTCTATTCCAAATCCTTGGTCACCTGCCCATGGCACTACTGGAAGATCATGGAACCTTTAAGAGGGAAGGCCTAGTGGAAGGAAGTCAGAGCACTGGGGGATGCCCATGGAAGAGATATTGGGATCTAAGCCTCTCTCTCTTTACTTCTTTGGTGTCCTAAGGACACATCCTACTCTACCACATACTCACGCTATAATATACTGCGCTGCCAGCAGCACAAAGCAACAGGATGAACTGCCTGCGGACTGAAACCTCTGAGACTGAGCCAAATAAGCCATTTCCTTTCTTTTCTTGTTTTATTTTTTTCTTACTTTATTTTTATTTTATTTTATACTTTAGCAGGGACATATGTAGCCCCAGCTGGCCTTGAATTCCTGATTATCCTGCCTCTACACTCAGCCTTCTCTATCAGTTAACTTTTCATCAGCTGTGCACAGTGGCGTAAGCCTGCAATCCCAGTACTTGGGGAAACAGAAGCAAAAGGATCATGAGGACAAGACCAGCTAGGGCTGCATAATAAGACACTGTCTCAAAAAAAAAAGCTTACCAGGTATTTTGTTCAGCCCATGCCCTACTGTTCCATCCATCCAGATTTTCATGTGCAATGAAGACCTATAGGGTTTTAACAATAAAAAGTTTCATCACTAGAAGTTTCATCAATAAAAATATTCTAGGTTCCTGAGGACAGCCTATGAGGCGAATACATTTGCCAGAGTCTTATCTGGCTCTCTGCATCTACCTGCCCCCAATGCATATTTAGAGACTCTTCTTTTGAGCCAATCACATTCTTGGAGACTGTCCACCCAGTTACTTTTCCTCCCACCTCTGCTTTTCATGCTATTGACCTCATCTTTCACCAGTCCTTAATAGACAGAGCCAGTCTCAACCCCAGCTCGTATCTTCACCCTTAGCATCCAGTGAGAATCTGGGAAATGACAGCAATGGGGAAATTTTCTTTGGGGGCGGGGGTGAGCTGCTAACCCCAGTTCTGATCTCATATCATACCACTTAGCAGGTAGGGAGTGAAAAGCAGAAAAAGTAGGCCCAACCCTGAGGATAACCTTAGACTGATAACCTCAACATAACTTGCCAAAATGTGTTGAGAGTGACCTCTAATCCCCCTGCCAAAGACTATGTTCTCTTTACTTCACCTATGGATCCAATCAGTTGAGACAAAATCCAGTTCTTCTATATGTGGTCAGTTGTGAATGACTGAGTTTACTAAATATATAACAAAAAAAGTTAATTTAAAAAAAAGTGGCAAGTAACATATACAAGAGATGTAAGAGACAGCCAAATATCAAACCCAGCATTCAAAGATATCCAACAGAGATGCTGGAGTAGCTCAATTGAGAGAGCAAGCTAAAAGGTAACAACAACATCCAATCATGGCCTGCAGAACATCTGGCAGAAATCAACTCTGGAGGAAAGATCCAGCTGGTGTTTCTGACTGAGAGAATCCTGAGTGGAGCAGAGTGACTCCCAGAGTGAGGCTTCCAACTCAAAGAACAAACAGCAACAGAAAGGTCACCTTATCAGATTGGACACCTGCAATCTGCTAGCAGAAGTCAACTAGGGACGTCCGGATGAAACAGCCATGCTGGAGTTCCAGATGGAGAGTTCTAGGCAAAACAGACCATGGTCTTCATGGACAAGCATCCAGCTTCTCTTCCCCAGTTTCAGCTGTTTTATGTCTCAAAACAATCAACAATACTAACCTCTGTTAGAAATAGAGAGCTTCAGCTGTTCTCCAGGGCACATGTGCTTACTCCCTTTAGCAGCTTGCTGGGTTTCTCCTTCCCCATTACAGATTTGGAGGACTCAACATAAACAAGCCTGGGTCTAAGCTTCAGGAAGTGGCAAACCTTTCTTTCAGAGACAGCAACTCGGTGAGCTCAAACAACACATGACAATTTACCAAGATAATCTACATTACCAGTGGAAGCCATCTTTGCCACAATTAAATAGAAGAAAATTAGTGTGGCCTCTAAGGAAATTTGTATAGAGGTTCCTTAAAAAAAAAAAAAAAAAAAAAAAGTAGAGCTACATTATTAATATAGGTAACCCACTCCAAGTCAGCTTATAATAGAAATAAATGCACATTCTTGCTTCATGTGGCACTATTCACAATAGCCAAGTTATGAAATCAGCAAAGGA
>NC_045030.1:41768764-41769614 GCF_008632895.1 Mastomys coucha
TCTCTCTCAAACACACACACACACACACACACACACAGAGTGGGGAGGATCTAAAATTTTTCTTTTCCATTTTCCCTAACCTTCAAGGTTTCTTCAAAGATTAGGGAACACTAACTAATCCATAGATGGCCGAGGGCTTTCACAGAGATAGAACGGGTTGGCTCCAACACAAAAGTCAGATCCTCTGCTTATGGTGGGGGAAACAAAGCAAACAATCAAGTCCCTGTAGTCTTTCATCTGGTCTGCACACAGACCACTTTAGAAGCATATGCCTCAGGAGGGGAGTCCTGGGGCTTTGCTTACATTAGAAGAGCACAAACATTTACAACGCCTCTCTTCTGCCGACAGAACTGCGACAAGGAAGGGCCCCATTCCACAGTTTAAAGACAAACCATCTTCACTCTACAGTCGATTATTTGCGTAAATATGTTTCTGCCCTTAAATACTGGGAGCTTGGGCCCTTGAGTCAAATGATCCAGGTTCAAATCTAACCCACATTGCATTAACTGAGCAAATATGTATTCATACCGTATTAGGCACCAGTGAAAGACCTAAGAAATGATCCTCTCCACGTCCAGTTTGCTGGATCAATGACTTTAACTAGGGTTACTGACAGGAGCACCGTGAAGGGTTACTTCAGGAGTTTAGGGAACTTAAAGGAAATGACACCACTGGAGAAAAAAAAACAGGCCCCCTTCCCCCAGGAATTAACTGCTTATATATTCTAATGGAAGGAAGGGGCCTTGTGTGGGTCTATGAGGCCTAGGGAGTGTCCTGAATGAACTGCTCCCAAATCCCATATACACTGCCTCATGAGCTACTTGTATGCTGCCTCTTGAGCCACTAATGT
>NC_045030.1:41769624-41773562 GCF_008632895.1 Mastomys coucha
TTAGAAGGGTCTTATCTGGGTAATCATGGCTGCTGTGACGTCAAGGCAGCAGTGGCCTCATCATGCCCAGAAGACAACATCCCTCAACGCTACAACTTACAATATGAAGTACAAAAAAAAGCTTGTGATTATCCTGGAGAGTCCCTGGGTTCTAGAACAGTTTCACACCTCAATTTTAATCCATCTGTGGCCTTGTCTATAGCAACCGTTCATTAAATCTCAGTCACTATTGTTGTTCCACTATCTATTTTTCATGCTACAAAATGGACAGGAAAACAAAGGAAAGGGGGCACCACTCCAAGTAATCATATCAGGTCTACTGCCCCTCTGAGGTGGGGAAACCAGGAAGGGGCCTCTTATCTTCCACACAGCCTTAGATTGCACCCTCTCTCAAAATCCATGGTTAGCTCCCTGTTCCTCCTCCTTCTTCTTTTTATTTCTACTGTCACTGTCTTCAGACGCACCAGAAGAGGGCATCGGATCTCATTACAGATGGTTGTGAACCACCATGTGGTTGCTGGGATTTGAACTCAGGACCTCTTGAAAGAGCAGACAGTGCTCTTAACCACTGAGCCATCTCTCCAGACCCTAGCTCCCTGTTCTTAAACTGGGTACGATAGTAAGCAACTGTAGCCTTAGCACTTGGGAAGTATAGGCAGGAGAGTTGGAAGGAAGGATGAAGAAGAGAAGGGATGAGAAGACTTGGGAAGTATAGGCAGGAGAGTTGGAAGGAAGGATGAAGAAGAGAAGAGAAGGGATGAGAAGACTTGGGAAGTATAGGCAGGAGAGTTGGGAGGAAGGATGAAGAAGAGAAGAGAAGGGATGAGAAGAGTTGAGTTTGAGCTATGCAATCAAGCTATACTGCTCTGTGAAAACATTAAAAGCAGATTCTTATGACTAATGTGGCCTCATATGTGTGTGTGTTTGTGTGTGTGAGGGATACACACACATGCCACATACTTGTAAATAAAGCCAAAATTTACGGAAGGATAAGATAAATGCTAACCGTGGTTACCTCCTAGAAATTGTTGAGGAATACAGTAAAGAGAAATTATATATTTACTTTGGAATTATATTTCTCCTTTGGCTCATTTTCATAATGAAAATAGTTTCTCGGATTTGAGTGTGCATGTATTCTTTTGTCACATTTTAACTGCACCACCCTTGTATCACGCCCAAACACTAATGTTTTCGTTAGCCTCATTCAAAGCTCAGAAATTCCTATTGATATACCATTGACCAGCTGAACGGACCTTATGCAAAAGCTTTTAAGTGCTTCCTTTCTGCTCTGTTCATGCTCTGAACTTCAACCAAGAGACCCATATGGTATTTAGTTGTCATGTCCTCCAGAAAGGTAGCTGCTGATCTTTATTTTTTTTTTACAAAGTAATAGCTATAGGTGTCCCGCAGAAAGATACTCAGCTTGGTTTTGGCTGATGCTTTCTCATGACTGAATTTAAATTCAGGTTAGGAGAACAAAAAACACAGAAATTATGCCAGTCATTTTTCTGCTATCATTAAGAAGCATATAATAGGGGCTGGAGAAATGGCTCAGCAGGTAAGACTGCTCTTCCGGAGGTCCTGAGTTCAAATCCCAGCAACCACATGGTGGCTCACAACCATCTGTAATGAGATCTGATGCCCTCTTCTTGTGTGTCTGAAGACAGTGACAGTGTACTTATGTATAATAATAAATAAATCTTTGGGCCAGAGCCAGCAGGGACTGAGCAAGCGGGGTCTACTGGAGCAAGCAGGAACTGAGCAAGCAGGGCTGACTGGAGCCAGCAGAGCCAACCAGAGTGAGTGGGGTTGACCAGAGCAAGCAGAGGTCCTAAAAGTCAATTCCCAACAACCAGATGAAAGCTCAAAACTATCTGAACAGCTACAATGTGTACTCATATACATAAAATAAAATAGATCTTTTTTTTTAAAAAAAAAAAAAAAGCACATAATAGGAACTGGAGAGATGGCTCAGTGGTTAAGAGCACTGACTGCTCCCTCTTCCAGGTGTCCTGAGTTCAAATCCCAGCAACCACATGGTGGCTCACAACCATCCGTAATGGAATCTGATGCCCTCTTCCTGTGTGTCTGAAGACAGTGACAGTGTACTCATATACATAAAATAAATAATTCTTTTTAAAAGAAGGAGAAGAGAAGGAGGAGGAGGAGGAGGAGGAGGAAGAAGCACACAGTATAACGATGTCTCCTTATTACTTGTGGTAGCTTGCATCACTTACTTTAGGGGTCTCTTCTGGGTTTCCCTACTCAAAATGTACTAGTTTTCCCTTTAGAAATAATGGTTTGTTGAGCGATAGTTTTAGACTATTTTTCCACCATATTTCACCCACTAGTCCTTTGATAATCTTTACCAAAATTGATTAGTATTGTGATACTTGCTAAATGATGACTTCCTACTTCTGACCCTCCCTGTACATTTATTAATAAGCATTCTATTGTGAAAGGGAGTTTTCCCTTCTTCTTGGACTAGTGAGAGACCTTAGCAGTTAAAAGTGCATATTTTCTTGCAGAGGAGCCATGTTTGGTTACCAGCACTCACTTTGGATGGTTCAGAATGGCCAGTAACTCCAGCTCAAGAGTATCTTCATGCCCTTTTCTGGCCACCTTATACACCAAACATACCCACAAATGATCTCAAATAAAAAGAAACTAAATCCAAATCATTTTGAATTTTTTTCCTTCTCCTGATTTATGAAATTAACTTCTTATTTAAGTAACCATGCATTTGATAAAAGAATGCATTGTCACAATTTTAAAGTTGAATATTTCATATTTAAATGTGGTGTCGAAAGGTAATGGCTACTCATAGATGATATGGCATGGTTTTTCACAAATCTCTCCATTTTTCATTTGGGCTTTGGAACTGTTCTCCAACAGTTTGATGAGTTCTTTACATGGCCAGAATTCTAACCTTCTATCTGTTATGCAACCTGCATATATTTGTTTCCTGATTTTGTTTTCTTTTAGCTTTTCTTTGTTTCTTTGTGGTTTGGTTTGGGAGGGGATATGATGTTTTGCTACATATCTCCCAGGTGGCTTAAAAGTCAAGATCTCCTTGCCTCAGTCTCTGGAATATTATAACTGCCCATTTTTTAAAAAACACTGGTTGTAATGGGGCTTTCTATCATGCAAATTTCACAATGATAGTAATAGTTATTTGCCTTTTACATGATGTGGACAGTTTTACCAATTATACCAAGTAAGAATACAGCTGAACATGGTGGCACAGACCTGTAATTCCAGCACTAGGGCCTAGAGAGATGGCTGAGCTGGTAAAGGCACTTGTGACAAAGCCTGACAACCTGGGCTCCATCCTTGATATCTACAGACCTCCACACACATGATGCCTGCATATGCATGCTGTCATGTGTACACACACACATGCACTTGCATGCAAAATAAATTAATAAAGAAAAGCAAACTTTGCATAAAATCAGACAGTGGTACTAAACTATACTGGCACTCACTCCACACTTTCAGAGGAAATGAAGATCTTGTTCAAGTTGTGAAATCAATTTTTATCGAACTTTAATTAGTAATCATGTTTTAAAATTATTTTCCATGTGACAAAACAGGAAGCACACATGTTCTATGTGCCAGATACCCACATGCAATGATTGTCTCACTTGTAAGCTGAGATTGGCACTTTAGAAACCATACATAGGGGCTGGAGAGATGGCTCGGTGGGTAAGAGCACTGACTGCTCTTCCAGAGGTCCTGAGTTCAAATCCCAGCAACCACATGGTGGCTCACAACCACCTGTAATGAGATCTGAAGCCCTCTTCTGGTGCATCTGAAGACAGCTATGGTGTACTTGTGTATAATAATAAATTAATCTTTAAAAAAAGAAACCATACATAAAAATAAAGGCTTGGGGCTGGTGAGATGGCTCAGTGGGGAAGAGCACTGACTGCTCTTCG
>NC_045030.1:41774446-41779681 GCF_008632895.1 Mastomys coucha
GTAGACCAGGCTGGCCTAGAACTCACAGAGATCCACCTGCCTCTGCCTCCCAAGTGCTGGAATGAAGGACGGCATCACCACTGCCCAGCTGGAATGTTAGTTTTTACTCCATTTAAATTAATTTCATTTCATTTTTATAAGGGAGAGTTGGAATTTTACTAGGAGTATTTCAATATGTAAATAAATTGAATTTCTCTCCTGTGAAGAATACACTGGGTAATGCAATGTTCACAATTATAAGTACAGTGTAACTTTTTCTGATGAGAATCCCATTAAACCGAATGCATCCGAGTCCTGTATCTTTAATTTTTAAAAATTCACTTCACATTGCACCCTCTAGGTTTACCCATGTTGTCACAAATGACAGCAGGTCATACTTATGTGGTTTTCCATTGTATACAAGTACCATGATTTCTTTATCAAACTGAAAATCTTTCCATACAGAAAAAAAAATCAACACAAGACACAACCTACAATGAAATATTTGATAAAGCATTAATATTCAGACTATGGAAGTAGTTCTAAATGCTAAGTAGTTCTAAATGCTAAGGCAACTTGATGTAAAAAAAAAAAATTATGTAGCAGACCTTAACAGATTATTTCTCTAATACCAAAAAAGCTCAGTGTCACTACTCATTGGGGAAATGCAAATCAAAACCACCTTGCACCTGGTAGAATGGCATTATCAAAGGGGCAGGAACAGGTCAAGTGAATAAAGACTGCTGGGACTGAGTAACTGGGAAACAAATTAGTGGTCATTCTAGGAAACGGGGCTAGTGTGTACATTGCCAAAGGGAATGGTGACGGATGAGATGGAGACTGTTTACAGAGCACCTGACACCTCGCCTCCTCCGAAGCCACTTTGCCCTTTCCTTTGTGTGTATTATCATATTGCCTAATTGTAATAGGACTGCAATTAAACAAACTCTGGGTAAAAGAAACTGCTAAAGAATTAAAAGACTATCATGATTACTTAAATATTTACGATTCATTTGGTATTGAGTTTCTCAAAATAAAATATTAAAATCGAATATTAATGGGGCAAACAGCTGGTGCTGAATATTCAAGCTCCCAGAGGAACATATTAATGAATCATTTCTAAAGCTAGACAGTTTCGTGCTTAATCTGTTCAAGGGATAGGAACACAGTCTTTTCTCAATTATATGTTTCTAAAATGAATATAAATACCCCATTAGTCTGTTCCCAAAATGGAAATGGCCCTTTGACATTACAATAATAAATGTTTGTTGGAAGAAATTTAGGCATTAACCTACCCTGGAAAGGAGAAACAAGATACGGAGTTTCAATTTTGCGAGATTCAAAATGTTCTAGCAGGGAGATAAGTTGCAGCTCAGTGGCAAGGTACTTGGCCCAATATGTGCAAGGCCACCAGCCCTGAAAACACAACAAAAAACAATGGATGTGGTGATGGTTACATGACTATGGAAATATATGACATATGACATACATGAAATATATGACTATAAATACTTAATGTCACTGAACTGGGCACTTACAATGAATAAATTAGTAAAAATTTTATAGTGCACATTTTGTCATAATTTTTAAAACATTTATTTCAAAAGGACCAAGAGTGGATGTTAAAGCAACAGGATCATAACTTTGAGGCCAGTCTAGGCTATATAGACTAGTCGGAGGAAGGAGGAAAAGAACGAGGAAAACAAGCAGACACACTGGAGAATTGGGAGGACAGAGGAAAGAAACAGGACAAAGACAAAAATATCACCCTCTGGTTCCACTGCAAATGTTATCATGTAGAATCTCTCCATCCATCCATCCATCCATCCACTCATTCATTCATTGAACAGGTAGTTATCAAATGCCAGCAATATGCAAAGCATGTCTTGGTGCTAACAATAGAACAAGGCTCTCTTGATGCTAACATTTATTTTTAAACTTTTATTCACTTTTTATTTTTGTGCATGCATATGTGTCTGTGTGACTCTGTCTCACGTCAGGTCCCCTGGAGCTGGAGTCACAGGTGATTATGAGCTGCCCAATATGGGTGTTGTGAACTGAACATGGGTTCTCTGTAAGGATAGCAAATGCTCTTAACTGCTGAGCTCTAAACACACCCACCCAGCTAAGTTTTTTGGTTTTTTTTGTTTTTTTGTTTTTTTTTTCTGGGCACAGTGGCTTTATTAGCGTGGCAGGATGGCAAAAGGACTTAGGAATTAGCATTGGATCCTGTACTGGCTAGTTTTGTGTGTCAACTTGACACAGGCTGGAGTTATCACAGAGAAGGGAGTTTCAGTTGGGGAAGTGCCTCCATGAGATCCAGCTGTGGGGCATTTTCTCAATTGCCCCTTGTGGGTGGTGCCATCCCTAGGCTGGAGGTCTTGGGCTCTATAAGAGAGCAGGCTGAGCAAGCCAGAGGAAGCAAGCCAGTAAGGAACATCCCTCCATGGCCTCTGCATCAACTCCTGCTTCCTGACCTGCTTGAGTTACAGTCCTGACTTCCTTTGGTGATAACAGCAGTGTGGAAGTAAGCTAAATAAACCCTTTCCTCCCCAACTTGTTTCTTGGTCATGATGTTGTGCAGGAATAGAAACCCTGACTAAGACAGGGCCCTTCTTCTTGCCAAAGGTGGGCACAACATTGACAAAGCGCCAGTTGTACTGCATTCGCCTGTCTTCTTCTTCTGTTTGGCCACCTTGGGAGTCTGACCTCTCACTTCTCCAGCACGAGCCAGGGAACCATGAACTTTACCTCTCAGCATGTGGCCTGCTACTTCCAGAGTGGTCAGGGCCTCTACACCACACTGGCCTAGAGTGGCCTCATCCTCCAGCGGCGAGCCTGCCAGAAGCACGACTTGATCTTCAGGAGCAATGCCTTCCAGTGAGGCCACATGAGCTTTGATCTGGGCGACCGCCTCCTGGCCGGTCACCTCGAGGGTGTGTAGTTCCTGGGTGCGGACAAAGAGCTGCATGTTGGCTAACCCGCGGACTCCGCTGCTGCTACCTCGAAGATGGAGTCAAGAAAGAGAGCCGGAGCTAAGTTTTAATGGGAGAAACAGAACAAACACAAATTAATAATAGACAAATATGAAATATTTCGGGTAGTAGTAAGTGATGTAGAAAAATAAGACAGAAAAGAGATGTAATGTGATGGAGAGATTGTAATTTTTTTTTGAGTGCTGGGGTTCAAATCAAGAGCCTCAACTACTCTAGACAAGAATTTTAACAGTAAGTTATGTCCTCAGCTCAGGAGTCCTCCAAATCTCTGGGCTTCAAACAAACATAGATCAAAAGTATTCCCAAAATACTGCATCTAGCTTGGCATGGTCATACATACATGTGTCATCCAGCCCTGGGTACGTTAAGTCAAGAGAATCACAAGTTTACAGACCATTTTGAACTACATAGAGAGAGCCTGTCTCAAAACTAAAATATTTTGGTTGTGAGCCTGGCCTTTAACAGTTGAGTCATCTCTCAAGCCTCTCAAAAATAAAGCAAAATGAAATGAAAAACAAAAAAGACTGGAAAAAACATCCATTGCTACTTTTAAAAGGTACAGTTCTTTTGTCGTTATTTTCTAAGCAATATATGATAACTACTCTTCAACTAAAAGGTACATTACACTAAGTATTATAAGTCATTGGAAGGTGATTTTGAAGTATTTTCATACCTATATGTTGACACTGTATCGCAGGATATTCAGGTATTTGGGTGTTTTTGGAGAGTTATCCAACCAGTCCAGTGCATACTAAGGGATGACAGCATGAGAAATAATTCTATGATTTAAAAAAAAAAAAAAAGCATTTGGATACAGCTCTGAACAAAAGGTGAAAGCGGACCATGTAGACATCTGGAAAAATCATTTTAAGCAGAAAATTAAGTCATATCTTGGGCTTAAAAGCATCTCTCTGGCTGCTGTTGAGATTAGACTAAAGGAGGTCAAGAAAAGAAACGGGACAAAATTAAGAAGCCATCACAATAACACAGGTAGAAAATGATGGCGGCTAAAACCAGTGGAGCAGTAGTGAAGATGCTCTGCATATATTGAAGGTGGAGCCAACATGAGTCTCTCAAGTGCTCTGCTTAGACAACGGTTGATTTTGGTTGGGTGTGTCCTTCTCATACAACTTAAGAGTTCTTAAATAGACTCCAAAATTGAAAACGAAGGTATTTGGGGGTGAATAGCTGAGTGGTGGAATACTTGGGTAGCAGAGCATATATAAAGCCCTGAGTCTGGTTCTCAGCACTAGAAAAAACATGAGGGGATACTTATCTAAATGAAAAAAGGGAACACAATATAGTATTTATTTATTTTGAAAAAGCTTCAAATAGGGCTGGAGACATGGCTTAGTGGTTGAGGGCAAACACTAGTCTTCCAAAGGGCCGGAGTTTGGTTTCCAGTACCCATGTCAAGTAGCCTACAACCATGTGTGAACCCCAGCTCTGAAAGATCCAAAATCTTCTGCTAGCCTTTGAAGGCACCCCACAAGTGTGTCAAACACACACACACACACACACACACACACACACAGAGAGAGAGAGAGAGAGAGAGAGAGAGAGAGAGAGCAGGAGATATACAATCATAAAAGTAAAGAATGTTTAAAGCTTATAACTACTACAAATATCAGAAAATCTTGAAAAATGACCTAAAATCCTTGTCCTGGAACACCCATAACATAACATTTCTATACTTTGGCATGTATATTATTTGTTCCTCTGGACATATAATGGCTTTATAATCTATTTAAATAAAAAGAATACAAAATTAATTCTATTTTTCTTCTGTCATAGTTTACCAAAATTTGTACAAATGATATTGGTCTTATTTTCTTCTTTGGTATGAGGAAGTTTTTAATTAATATTGGAATGCTATGACAAGGTTTTGACACGCTCTCCTTTTTGTTTGTATATTTGGCTTTTTTCCTCTCATATTTACATTTTGGTCCCCCAAAAATTCTGAAAAGCAAAATACAAATTTGATCTGAAAATAAGACATATAAGAATAGCTGGAGGGCTGGTGAGATGGCTCAGTGGTTAAGAGTACTGACTGCTCTTCCAGAGGTCCTGAGTTCAAATCCCAGCAACCACATGGTGGCTCACAACCACCTGTAATGAGTTCTGATGCCCTCTTCTGGTGTGACTGAAGACAGCTACAGTGAATTACGCAGGAGCGAGCGGGGCTGGAGCGACTGGGGCCATCTATACAACTACAGTGTACTCATGCACATAAAAATAAATAAATAAATAAATCTTTAAA
>NC_045030.1:41779757-41781712 GCF_008632895.1 Mastomys coucha
AAAAAAAAAAAGAATTTCAAATTGCCATTGTATTATATTAAGCTATGCAGTAATATAAGAAACTTGCTATTAATAATTCATACAATGAGTTAATAATATTTTTAGGCTTTTTGTGCCTTGAGCATTTGGTTTTCCAGACTGTTTTTCTGTGTCCATAATAATTTCATCTATCATTTAATCAGGAGCTGCCAGATTTCATCAGAGTGAGTCAGATACACTAAAATATAACCTAATATGCTCAAATATATAAAACATGCAAGATCACAAACAGGCAAAAATTATTATTTGAAGAACGCTTACTGGCTTCTCTCTATAAACACAAGGTCTCAGATAAATTGTGTTTCATAAATTTCCTAGAAAAATGGCGCAGTCATTATGAATGGGTTTTAAAATAAAACAACTACCATATGATCCATTAACTAACTTCTCTGTATTTATTCAAAGCAACTAACAATGAGATCTGAAGGCAATATTTGAACTCCCATATACATTTTTGCATCATCCATAACAGCTAAAGTATAGAAACAACTGTGTCTAAACAGATTAAGAAAAGGTGTTACATGACATGGTGGAAACTTATTCAGTATCAAAGAAAATATGACCACACAGAAGACAACATGGACCAACCTGATAAATGAAATAAACCTGTCACAGAAAGAGAAATAATACAGAATTCTACTTATATGTGGAGTCTAAACTATTCAAATGCATAGGAGCAAAGACTAGAATAACAGATGCCAGGAGCTAAGAGTGGATGCCAGGGACTAGAGGGCAGAGAACATGGGCAGGTGCCATTCACTGGTTATAAAGTTTCAGCTATGCAATATAACTGTTATAGATATTTGTTATATATGTGTGTATATATATATATGTATATATAAACACCTTGTATCTTCAATTAATGATATTATACTATGTGTTTAAAATTGATTAAGCGGGCACATGTCAAGATCAGAAAACTCTCACTCATCCTTACTAGGCAGCACTGGATGCTTCATGTATAGTTTTCTGTGCCCAGTGAATGATTTTCCACAGACTAGTTTCTAGCAATGTTGATTCCAGTACTTAATTACCTTCAGTTACACATTGGAAAATTCTGACTGCTACGTGCTCGTTAGATCAAGATCTGATCTTTTGTCCTGCACCACTAGTCAGCACATTGAGAAGTAGGAGTATTCCTGGAAGTCATTTCTATGCTAAAGTGGCTGGCTATGGCACAGAAGTAACTGCCAGTAATGTGACTGTATTTCATTCAATCCTCCATAAATGTAAATCCAATTCTATTTCTTTTCTGTATGGCCACAAACAATGTCCACAGCCACATCAGTGCCAACCTCACCCTATAAATGAGCAAAGGAGGAACTGAGATGAAGAGAGAACTTTTTTTTTTTGTCTGACTTCATTTTGCTTTGATCAATTTTGTTTGTTTGTTTGTTTTGATCTTTTTTGAGACAGGGTCTTAAGTAACTTAGTCTCACCTCAAACTCACTTTGTAGCTGAGGATGACCTTGCTGTCCTGTCTCCATCTCCCCAGTGCTGAGATAACTGGCATGCAACACAACATCTGGCTCTGCTATGACTGATTTCAACAGGCTTATTTGATTCTTGCAAATGTTACAAAAGCACACAGTCATGTTAGTGCCCTACCAGGATCTTGTAAGGAGTTGCTCCTGGTAAAGAGCCATACCATTTAACTTCATGAGCTTCACAGTACAAATCTGGTACTAGATGTGGGGTGTGAGAGAAAGAGAACAAGGCAGTGAGTGTAGCTCCATGGGAGAGAGCACTTGCTTAACACTTGTGAAGCCCTGTATTTGATCTCCAAGCCCAAAACAAAAAATAAAGGAAGCAGTTGAGAATAATACCAAGGTTTTTGGGTCTGTGTAACTGTACTGGCTGGTTTTGTGTGTCAACTTGACAAAGGCTGGAGTTATCACAGAGAAGGGAGCTTCAGT
>NC_045030.1:41782273-41787691 GCF_008632895.1 Mastomys coucha
ACATCCCTCCATGGCTTCTGCATCAGCTCCTGCTTCCTGACTTGCTTGAGTTCCAGTCCTGACTTCCTTTGTGACAAACAGCAATGTGGAAGTAAGCCAAATAAACCCTTTCCTCCCCAATTTCCTTCTTGGTCATGATGTTGTGCAGGAATAGAAACCCTGACTAAGACAATAACTAAGTGGGTGAAGTTACTGTTTACTAAAATACAGAAGATTAAGAAGTATTCTTTGAAGTTGTTGAAGTATATATGAGCCACACCAATAACCGGCCCTGAGTGATACTCGTAAAGGTGCAAATAGTGGCACTCGTATCTTAGCGGTAACCAACAGCTATCATATTGAAGTTAAAACCTGCTCAACAGGAGGAAAACCACATCTGATGCTGAAAATCTAGCCAACTACCCAAGGCTAGTGAGGTCATACATGAGGAGAAGAACCTACTACAGCAACTTTACTAAACTAGAATAACTTTTTTTAAAATATTTGTTTATTTACTTTATGTATATGAGTACACTGCAGCTATCAGACACATCAGAAGAGAGCATCAGATCCCATTACAGATGGTTGTGAGTCACCATGTGGTTGCTGGGAACTGAACTCAGGACCTCTGGAAGAGGGAGCAGTCAGTGCTCTTAACCACTGAGCCATCTCTCCAACTCCTAGAATAACTTTTAACTGCATTCTAAATACTCGTCCTTATGCCCACATACAAATATATCTCTCCCCTCTTATCTTTGCAGCAGATGGAGTTCATCTTAGAAAACTACAACTAATCAAATTGCAGAGAACAGGTGGTTGTAGGGTGCCTAGCCCGAATGGCCACATCAACACTATAACTCCTGCAAGTAAAGCTCGGGGAAAATCACAAAAGAGAAGGTGGCAAGATTCTAAGAGCCAGAGCCTCGGGACTGCAAAGTCTGCTATAAGAATTGTATCTCCTAGAAATGACAGGGAAGCTATGCCCATGCAACCTCTACAATATGGCTGTCTAAACAAGACCCAAATAATGACAACACTAACAGACATGTTAAAGTGGCAGAGGGAAATCCCAAGGGACCCCACCTGTAGACAAAGAATTATAGGCAACTGAGAGAGGGAGAATTAATCTTCATCATGGATGAACCCTCTGATTGGTTACTGAATACCAAGTGGTCTGCTCTGAAATCATACATACACAAGCAACAGTAAACACACTCGGCAGCTTATAGTTATATATTCATGCAGACATGCAACAATAATCAAACAAAAATAGGCCATAAATTGGAAAGGTAGCAGGGGAGCATGGGACAGGTTAGACAGAGTGGACACTAGATGGGCTGTTGAAAGAAAGGGGAAGGGGGGTGGTGAGATGGCTCAGCGGGTAAGAACACTGACTGCTCTTCTGAAGGTCCTGAGTTCAATTCCCAGCAACCACATGGTGGCTCACAACCATCTGTAATGAGATCTGTGTCTGAAGACAGCTACAGTGAATTACCCTGGAGGGAGCGTGGCCGGGCAGAAGTCATCTGTACAGCTACAGTGTACTCATACACATAAAATAAATAAAAATAAATCTTAAAAAAATATTTCCTTCTTTAAAAAAAAAGGGAAAGAGGGAAATGATGTGTTTTAACCGAGGTTTTTAAGATTGTTTTTGAAGATTTATTTATGTATATATTGTATGTATATGACTGCTTTATCTGTATGTATGCCTGCATACCAGAAGAGGGCATTAGCACCCATTATAGATGTTTGTGAGCCACCATGTGGTTGCTGAGGACTGAACTCAGGACCTTTGTCTGGAAGAGCAGCCAGTGCTCTTAACTGCTGCTGAGCCATCTCTCTGGCACCCATTTTTTTAAATTCTTTTTGTTGTTGTTGTTTTTGTTTTGTTTTTGTTTTTCGAGGCGGCAGGATTTCTCTGTGTAGCCCTGGCTGTCCTGGAACTCACTTGGTAGACCAGGCTGGCCTCAAACTCAGAAATCTGCCAGCCTCTGCCTCCCAAATGCTGGGATTAAAGGTGTGCACCACCACTGCCCAGCCCATTTTTTTAATTCTTTAAAAAAAAAAAAGTCTTCAGAATCAAAAGGAGTTCAGTTTGGGAAGTGATGGTGTATTAGTCAGGGTTCTCTAGAGTCACAGAACTTATGGTAGTTCTTTATGTAGTAAAGGAATTTGTTGATGACTTACAGTCTGTAGTCCAACTCCCAACAAAGGTCAGCAGCAGCTGTGAAGGATCTAGCAGTTGCTCAGTCCCACAAGGCCAGCAGGTGAAGCAGAGCAGGCCTTCCTTCTTCCAATGTCCTTACATAGGTCTCCAGCAAAAGGTATGGCCCAGATTAAAGGTGTGTGCCTTTGATCCCAGCAGTCAGTAGGCAAAGGCAGGTGGATTTCTGAGTTTGAGGCCAGCCTGGTCTACAGAGCAAGTTTCAGGACAGCCAGGGCTACACAGAAAAACCTGTCTAGAAAAAAAACAAAACTAAACTAAACTAAAGAAACAAACAAACAAACAAACTTAAGATAGGAACAGAAGAGATGGTTCTGCAGATAAGATCACAGACTGTCTTCACAACGGCTGTTCTTCCAAAGGGCCAAGGTTCAATTCCGGGCACCTACATAACACTATAACACCATTTCCAGGGGATCCAACTGTCTTCTGGCCTCCAGAGGCACTATACATACCGGGTACCAAGACATACACATGGACAAAATATCAATAAACATAAAATATAAATAAATCTAATTAGGTATCCCTTAGGTAGTTAACAGGAAATATCGGTAGGTAGCTGGCTATGAGTCTGGAGTTCAAAAGGGAAGTTGATTAATGGGGAAAAATAGTAAAATAGAAAATATGTATACATACACACACACACACACACACACACATATATATATATACCTGTGTGTACACAGACACATACCCACACACTCAGGACAACAAACAAAATATATATATATGAAAGAATGAGGACAAGAAAACAAGTGGGTTAGGACAGAGTTCATTAGAAGAATTGGAAAAAGAGGTAGAAGAGGTCAAAAAAAGAAGTGATAAAGTCAGAAAGAGCCAGGAAAGTACTGGTGTCCTCCTACAAGCCAATGATAAGGTTTCAAGGTGGAAGGAGCGATCAGCTATTTCCAGTTGTGTGAGGAAAGAGTCAAGACACAAGAATCAACTGATGTATTGATCAAAGAAAATAAAGAATGAAACTGTAGAACAGTAAGGATATTTCATGGCTTGGAACCTGCTTTTCTCCCCTAGATTCTTCCCTACGTACGTTTATTTTAACATTTTGAATGTAAGTGGTACCCAATCACCAACACTAATCCCTTTTTAGTACTGGGAATAGACTGACAGCTTTCTACAGGCTAGGCAAGCATAGTACCTTAACTATATTCTCAGCCCCACATCCAGTACCTTTGTGATGAACACTCAGGCTGCTACCCTCTTGGTAATTATAAGTAATGCTGTGATAAAGATCTCCAAACATACTTTTTGTGTGCAGATTAGGTTTCTGAATTCTGGAATTGGTAAATAAAAACTACAGGCATTTTCAATTTTGATGGGCATTGCCATATTGCCTTCAATTTATTTCCTCATTGATAATATATAAAAATGCCTTTTCCCCATCCTCCAACCCCAATCTTTGAGGCACTGAATAGTAATAATCTTTTAATCCTTGCCAATTTGGTAGATTTTAAAATAGCTACTTAATTTGCATCACTTTGATCACTGGTAAAACAGAACAGCTTTTAGTGTTTATTTCCATTTGTATTTCTTCTTTTGTATGACAACTGGGTTCTTTGCCAAGTCTTCCATTTGAAGATGTGCCTTCCTTTTATTTTAATCAATTTGTTAGAATCATGCTATGTAAGTTGGAAATCTTTTCTCTGAATATATTGTTTGGGTTTCAACATTAATTACAGTGTTTTTAATAGAAGCTTTTAAAAATACGATCTAAGCTTTCATTACTCCCTTTTAATGGCTTCTGCCTTCCATGTCCTATCTGATTGTTTTTTAACAAGAGCTACAGAAATGGATTTTAAGATTATTAACCCAAAGCTTAGAGAGAACACGTTTTCTTTTCATAGCTAATCAGGCATCTGCAATGGGGACAAAATTGCTTTTCTCCACCCCCAACTTTATATTATTGGCAAAAACCATTACCTAATTGAGACTTCTGTGTATTCACTGGATGCGTCTGTGTATTTGGCCTGACAATGCCCAGGGACTAATGGGACTATGTGTTCTCTCTAAGGAAAATGAGTACAAACAGGAGTATGGCAGCCTAATAGGAGACTGTGCATGTCTTTTACAAAACATAGCATTTTCAGCATATGAAGTGCATGAATTGGTAGCAGCACAATAGATTTCAATGCATTTTGGTTGATTCCATTTAAAAGGCTCTGTTGAAATAAAGCAGTTCTGTTCTAAAGCACTTCTGAGACATGAGTTCTTTGAAAGTTCTATAGGCAAGATGTTTCTTCCTTGCTTGAGTCACTAGGAATCCATAAAATGAAGTAAATTACACAGTATTTGTATACTAAAAGTTGAATTTTCTTTTCATCTAAAAGCTTACACACGCTTCCATTGCCTGCATCCCATCCTCTCTCATCACCTAATCTTGTTCTCATCATCCTTTCTTGTTCTACTTTCTACATATTATACTTCACCTGCATGTACATTTGTCTACATGTATATATGCACATAGCTGAGATCTCCATATGAAGGAGAACATGTGGGTTTTTTCCTTTGACACTTGAGTCATGAAAGAAGATATAGGGCTGACGAGATGGCTCAGCAGGTAAGAGCTCTGACTGCTCTTCTGAAGGTCCTGAGTTCAATTCCCAGCAACCACATGGTGGCTCACAACCACCCGTAATGAGATCTGACGCCCCTTCTGGTGTGTCTGAAGACAGCTAAGGCATATTATGCCAGAATGAGCGGCGCAGGAGCGATCAGCCATCTGTATAGCTACTGTGTACTCATACACATAAAATAAATCTTAAAAAAAAGAAAGAAGATATAAAGTTCTTTTTCTGGTTTTAACTTTGTAGTGCATTTCGGGGTAGTTGTGATGGATAACTGCATAAAAATGTGTTTGATAGTCAAAGTATAAAGTCTATTGTGAAGCCCCACAGCTTCAAAATGGCTATTCTCACTGTATAGAAAATCACTGAGATGTTTAGAATTTAAGGTACTACGTAATATTTTTATTTCCAATATTTTATAATAAAAATTTAATAAATAAAAATAAAGTCATGTACAAGAGAACTTTGCTATGAAGTGAATATAATGTTTTTATAGGTACTAAGATGTCAATTTCTTAGCCAGGCGGTGGTGGCACATGCCTTTAATCCCAGCACTTGAGAAGCAGAGGCAGGCGGATCTCTGAGTTCAAGGCCAGCCTGGTCTACAGAGTGAGCTCCAGGACAGCCAGG
>NC_045030.1:41787798-41788112 GCF_008632895.1 Mastomys coucha
AAAAAAAAAAAAAAAAAGTCAATTTTTACAATGTAGCCAATTTAAAAGAAAATGTTGTCAATAACCTATAACCTATGGAGTACAGTTCTCAGTCTTTGTTTTTCGAAAGTAGTTGGGGTGTTTAACACATAAATTTTGAATTCAGTAAGTGTTCAAAACAAGGAAAGTCAAATATAGTGTCCAACCTTCAAGTACTACAAAAAACTTACAACTTAAAAACAATGTTAGTTGCCAGGCAGTAGTGAGGTACTCCTTTAATCCCAGCACTTGGGAGGCAGAGGCAGGCAGATTTCTGAGTTCGAGGCCAGCCTGGT
>NC_045030.1:41788386-41790970 GCF_008632895.1 Mastomys coucha
TTCTGGACCTTCATATGTGCACTATGGCAATGAGCGCTAATATACGCACACACAGAAGGTTGGGGGGGAAGAGAGAGGGGGAGGGAGGGAGAGAGAGGGAGAGGGAGAGAGAGAGAGAGAATTGTAAAAATTTTAATTCAACAATGTGGCCGGGCAGTCATGGCACACTCCTTTAATGCCAGCACTTGGGAGGCAGAAACAGGTGGGTTTCTGAGTTCGAGGCCAGCCTGGTCTACAGAGTGAGTTCCAGGACAGCCAGGGCTAAACTAAGAAACCCTGTCTCAAAAAACCAAACCAAACAAGCAAACAAACAAACAATGTGGACTACTAGAATTGTTTCCTTTATCCTTAATATCAAAAATGGAAAGATATGAAATAATCATAACATAAAACTGAAAACTATCCAGAACTGCCACGCCCACTGGCCACTCCAGTGGATTCAGCATGTCAGGCCTGAAAGCTTGTTAGCAGAATTGAGGTGTGCAGCTTCAAAGGGAGCTACCCTAGCCTCCTGGAGTTCATCTCTTGGCATCTCCTAACTCAGATGTGTTCCAGATTGGTCTCTGCAAAAGTCTGTGGAGAGTTTTGTGTACTTTCTTTGTTCAGTCATATAGGTGCCCTAAGAAATGACTCAAATAGCTAAAACTGAGATTGAACATGATTTCCTGGCCTCCACAGTGTTTCAATGATCCTAATTGATTTCCTAGCTGTTATTAGCTTGGAATTTTTACAAGGAAGCTGCCTTATCAGACAGGGTGTCTCCAGAGTTAGAGATAGAAGTCAGGCACTATTGCTCACTGTAAACATAGTTAGTGGGAGCAGTCCCACAAAAGGCAGAATTGCTTTACATACCAGAGAGAAGTTGAAGGGCTTCCATCAGTAATTATCTATGTTACAGCCAAGGATATTCTCAAGGACTGCTAGAATGGGACCTCCAGGTGCTTGCCCTCAGACAGACCCAGAGAATTTATCTTGGGGCTGCCAAGATAGCCCAGCAGGAAGGACACCACTGCTCTTCCACTTTGCACCTGGCTGTTTGATCTTACTGAC
Source organism: Mastomys coucha (assembly GCF_008632895.1). Taxonomy (NCBI): domain Eukaryota; kingdom Metazoa; phylum Chordata; class Mammalia; order Rodentia; family Muridae; genus Mastomys; species Mastomys coucha. The sequence continues at coordinate 41,789,437 of NC_045030.1, forward strand.
TTTGATGTGACCCCCACCTGCCTACAGGATCCCTGACATTTGCCCTATTTCTGTATACTATATAAGCCTGATTTTTTACTTTGTGCAAATACACTCAGATTCTGTACTCCCTTGTGTTGTTTCTGTTTGTCATTTCTTCGCCAACACCTTGTCAACCTGACTAGGACTCTGTTCCCCAGTGGGTTGAGGAAGGCCCAAACTGGCCAGCACGTGGCACAGAACTTATGGCAAAACTATCTCATTCATAAAAACAAGAAATATCTAGACCAAAATAAGAAATGTACTTGGGAAGCTTTATGAAAAAAGCTTCTATGTAATTCTATATAGATCCTAGATGTGTGTGCATATATATGTAACCATATAAACTATAAAACACTACTATAGGACATAAAACAAGTCCACACAAACATAATCTTATTGAGAAAATTTTGGTTGTTGATTTGTTGTTATATGAGACAAAGATCTCACCATGTTGCCCAAACTGACAACAAACGCTTATACTCAAAAGATCTTATTCTCCCCAGTGGTTGGGATTATAGGAATGCCATACCTCAGCCAGTTGATGATGTGTCTTAGTCTTAAATAGGAAGATTCAATGTGATGTCAGTCCCTACAAATTGTCTACAAACCCTACACAAACCCAACCAAATTTCAGAAAGAAATTATCTGAACGGCAAGATGAAGAACTTGACATAATTATCATATAATATATTAATTTATGAAAACACAAGGGTAATTCATGGGGACTGAACCTATCTCTCAGTCAAATGAGAAACAGTGCCATCAGCTAAGAGTGAAGCTATGAGAACAGATACAGGAGTTTGAGGAGAAAGCAGGTGTTGTGCGGGTCATTCTCACAGGTCTGGAATTAGCCAGGGCTATCTTATTATTTCCTGCTATTACTATTCCCGGCTATTTTCTGTATGGCCCTTCATCAAGGCAAGAAATATATGGACTAGTGGTGTTGCTTTGTCACTATAGGTCTTGGGATGGTTCATACCAGCTTATAATTCTTTCCACCTGGTGTTATTGTGATCCATTCCCCACAAAGCGTTCTAAGTTGAAACTGGAGTATGATCATGTGGCTGTCAAAATATTTTTCTAACAACTGAGATTCCATTTTATTTTCATTTGATAAAATGCTTTATTACATATTTCCTTTATTTACATTTCAAATGTTATCCTCTTTCCTCATTTCCCCTCTGAAAATCCCCCTCCCCCTGCTCACCAACCCACCTGCCTGAGAGTCCATTTTAGACTCTCCAGTTTTCTGTGTCCTTTGTCATTGCCCTTAGAAAAGAGGTCGTTTAGATACCACACCTTCCCACTATACCTTTGTCCTGTAATAACCTACACATTTGTAAATATGACCTTTTAGATTCTGTGGTCTCCATTAAAAACTGAACCCTATTTACCTTCCATTATTAATTCATTGTAATTCATCTGGAAGAAGAAATATAAAACCCTTGTCTTAGTCAGGGTTTCTATTCCTGCACAAACATCATGACCAAGAAGCAAGTTGGGAAGGAAAGGG
>NC_045030.1:41792256-41795498 GCF_008632895.1 Mastomys coucha
GATCCGAACTTAGGACCTTCGGAAGAGCAGTCAGTGCTCTTACCCGCTGAGCCATCTCACCAGCCCCCGAGGCTGCCTCTTCACCCATGGCCTTCTATGGTCTCTCACTGTGCCAAACCTCAGCTGCTCTTCATGACCCCTTCATGCCTTCAAAACCAGTACCACCAGTACCAACCACCACACTCCCTTAAATTACTGTTCCTTAGGTACACTGGCACAGCAATCAGTAAAGTAATTAATGTAGCAGGCAAGTAATCTTCTCCCATGGACTCAATTCCTAATGTTGGGGTTTTGCTCTTACAGCCTTGGTCTGTGGGGAGCCGCAGCTGCCACCCTATATATATATATATTGAACACCTGGTCTCCAGCCAGAGCAGAGAGCATTGAGATAAACAAGCCTTAGTTGCAAAAGCTGTGTGCCTCTAGTTTTTGATGCAAGCTCGTATGAATTTCCCACAGCCTATTATGCTTTGCTACATAGCTGATGCTGATTGGGACCAGGAAAAGTATTTAACCTGAGAAGGCTGGAGGCTACTAGATTCTACTAGGGAGAGGATTATTATGAGCCAGTTGTGGTGGTGCATGCCTGTAGTCCCAGCTACTTGGGAGGCTGAGAGAGAGATAGTAGAGATTAGAGAGATTAGAGAGATTAATAAGAAGAAGTAAAAATGAAGATTCCTGAATAAAATCTGCTTGGAGAAGGGCTGGTGTTTGCCTCCTTATTTCCGCTGGACGGAAAGGCGGCTTACATTGGTCCTTCATATAGCATAGGGCCTGATATCTTGTACTTCATAAGGAAAAATCCTGACACAAGCCATTTGCTCTGGGTCACTCTGGAAAAGCCAAGATCCAAATCAGAGGTATTTGACTCTCAGTAACAGACTCCCCAGCAGGGCTCAGATTTGCTACCACTCCCAAATATTGGTCTCTGGTCACAGTGTTCTGGCAAGTGTTTTCTCAGAGTAAATTCCCCAAATAATATTTCAGATTAACAATGAACTGCTCATACATTTACTTGGGATCATCCCAGCTGTAAACCTGATGGCTCCTGGGAAGCCAGCAAAACAAACAATTCTAAATCCTCCAATGAGATAAGTAGCCACTGGGCCCTTTTACAAAGAGACTCAGTGCCTAGGAGGCCTTGCTCAAGCAGAGAAACCCTGTCTCAAAAAACTAAAAAGAAAAAAGAAAAAAAAGAAAAGGGGGCAGGTATGTAACTACATACCATAGGTATTTACACATCCATGCTTTATTGCTATACTATTCACAATAACCAAGCTATGGCATCTAGCTAGGTGCAGAGAGAGAGAGAGAGAGAGAGAGAGAGAGAGAGAGAGAGAGAGAGAGAGAGAGAATTATGCCAGGCATCTACATTTTGTTACTGTGAGTTTTTCAAAATCATAATAGCATGAAGGTGAGACTGGGGAGAATTGTAGAACAGAGCAGGAGATGCAAGGCTGCTCTATATTAACAGTTCTAGGTTATGTCATCATAGATGTCCTACTGCCACGTAGCCACATATCTATCTTGTACTGCTGAACTGTTGTTTCTAAGGGTTTTACTTGCTTTTATGTCCACTTCAATTAAGGAAATTTTAGATACAGCGCTCTAACTTCCTATTTAGCAATTTCTTTAAATGATAAACATTAATGCATGATATACCAGATATTTGGAAAATATGAATTACCAGAATAACATCATTCACACTAATTAATGTATCTTAGCAAAAGCCATGCATATTTATCAAGTAATTAGGATTATACAATCAAAGGAATAAAAAGTACTTCCTTGGGGAGTATAAAATAAATAAATAACTACAATATTTTCATTAGTGTTGCCAATGTTCCTTTGAGCCTCTTTGGTACTAGAAAATTATGCATAAATTTAATGTTCTTGGCATTTAAGAGTTTTAGCTCACTGGAAGTATTTTCTAATATATTGTGTGGGTAGGAAGGTGATACTAGTGCTAGATCTCATGCTAAGGATGTGTCAAGCCTAGGTTCAGTTCTCCATCTTCAGCACCAACACTTTTAAAACACAAAACACATGTGTGTTTACAGTGCTATCTGAAGAAACTCCTTTCAAATCCTGAAAAGAATGTTTGAAAAGACTAGTCTCCAGACTCCTGTGAGACATGAACATTTCATAAAAGTCCATAGGAGGTTTTGGGGGTTTTTTTTGGTTTTTGTTTTTCGAGACAGGGTTTCTCTGTGTAGCCCTGGCTGTCCTGGAACTCACTCTGTAGACCAGGCTGGCCTCGAACTCAGAAATCTGCCTGCCTCTGCCTCCCAAGTGCTGGGATTAAAGGTGTGTGCCACCACTGCCCGGCTAGAAGGTTTAACCAAAGAAAAACACACCAGGGCTGGCAAGATGGCTCAGCGGGTAAGAGCACTAACTGCTCTTCCGAAGGTCCTGAGTCCGGATCCCAGCAACCACATGGTGGCTCACAACCACCCGTAATGAGATCTGACACCCTCTTCTGGTGCGTCTGAAGACAGCTGCAGTAAATTATGCAGTGAGTGGGGCAGAGCGAGCAGGGCAGGCAGAGGTCCTGAGTTCAATTCCCAGCAGCCACACACATGATAGCTCACGGCCATCTGTACAGCTACAGTGTATTCATGCACATAAAATAAATAAATATAAATCTAAAAAACAAATGAAAAACACACCAATTCTTAGCTCAGGAGTGATAAAACTTTTAGAACAACTCATAGTCTGAATCTATTTTACCACGTTTTTTTTCAAACCATGAGCTAAAAATAACTTTCGTATATGTATTAGTCACGATGGTTTTCTAGTGTAACAGAAATTATAGAATCAATATTCCTCTATATATAGAAAGGGGATTTATTAGAAAGACTTACAGGCTATGGTCCAGGTAGTTTAACAATGGCTGCCTATAAGCAGGTCCAAGAATCCGGTAATGGTTTAGTCCACAAGGCTGGATTTCTCAGCTGATCTTCAGTATATGGCAGAATTCTGAAGTAGGCCCTTGTGACAGTGAAAGAATGCAAGAGTAAGAACAGCAGGCAGAGAACAAGCTTCCTTCTTCCATGTCCTTTATATAGGATGCCAGCAGAAGATGTGGTCGAGATTAAAGGTGGGTCTTCCCACCTTAAATGATGTGGATTAAAGATGGATCTTCCCACCTCAGTGATATGGATTAGAAGTGTGAGCCAGGAGGTGGTGGCACAGGCCTTTAAACCCAGCACTTGGGAGGCAGAGGCAGGTGGATTTCTGAG
>NC_045030.1:41797239-41804255 GCF_008632895.1 Mastomys coucha
AGGGCTATACAGAGAAACCCTGTCTCAAAAAGAAAGAAAGAAAGAAAGAAAGAAAGAGGGAGAGAGAAAGAAAGGAAGGAAGAAAAACCAAAGTAGCACTTTGTGGGTCTTAGAAAATATAAGTTCATCTTTATTATATGCCAACAAATTCTCCTCCAAGGCAATTGTGTAAATGTATGCTCTAACAAGGAACAGTTTCCTTTTCCCCCAAGTCCTTACAGATAACAAGCATTATCCAGTTTTAATTTTTACCAATCTCATGGCTATGAAGTAGTCATTATTATTTAATTTTGCATTTTCCTGATTATAAGTTATATTAAATGTTTCCATATTTTCTTGTCCCTTCAGATTTCCTCTTCTGTGAACAGCTTGCCCACAGCCCTTGACAATTTTCCTCTTAAAGCACTTGTTAGTTTTTAATTGATGTAGGCTCTTTACATATTCTGAATACTAATCATTATAATTTATATTCATGTATTCATTCTCATGACAAGTATGTATTTCATCAGTATATGCTGTGTGATGGACATTATTTGGGAACCAAAGGATATGGTAGCCAGAAAAACAAAGCTTCCACTCTCAAGGGGATGATTTCTAATGAAGAGACAGATAATAAATAAAAGAGCAAATAGGTTATAGACAGCTAGTACAATAAATACTATGGAGACAAAGCAGAAGAAAGTAGTGTTATTATCAACAGGCTGTTTAAGGAAGGATTCTCTGAAGTGACATTTGGATAGAGACATCAATGAATTGAAGGAGAAAGTCAAATACATATTTATATAAAGAATATTCTATTCAGAGGAAGATCAGGTGCCAAAGGTCTTGCACTTGGGATATAACTCAATGGTATAGTGTTGCCTGGGATGCACAAAGCCCTTGGTCCCATCCACAGCACCACAAAAAGAAAGTTGTAGGTAGCAGCCAGCACACTTTTCCTAGTCTCTGGCTGGACTTCCTCATGTTATCATTTCTTTTCATATCTCACAAAAGTTTAAACTTTCTAATGCTATATAATATATCAAGATTTTATTTTATCAATTTGTATTTTATGAAATTCCTAACTACACAGGGTCATAAAGATGCTTGCTTATGATTTTTTATGTTTTCCAAAGTTTGTGTATTACTAGGGTTCTCTAGAGTCACAGAACTTATGGTAAGTCTTTATATGGTAAAGGAATTTGTTGATGACTTACAGTCTGTAGTCCAACTCCCAACAATGGTCAGCAGCAGCTGTGAATAGAAGTCCAAGGATTGGGCTGGAGAGATAGCTCAGTGGGTAAGGGCACTGACTGCTCTTCTGAAGGTCCTGAGTTCAAATCCCAGCAACCACATGGTGGCTCACAACCATCTGTAATGAGATCTGATGCCCTCTTCTGGGTGTCTGAAGACAGCTACAGTGTACTTATATGTAAAAATAAATAAATCTTTTTTAAAAAAAAAAAGCCCAAGGATCTAGCAGTTGCTCCATCCCACAAGGCAAGCAGACCTTGAGAGAGCCTTCCTTCTTCCAATGTCCTCATTTAGGTCTCCAGCAAAAGGGGTGGCCCGGATTAACACCTTTAATCCCAGGTGATCTTGAACTCATAGATCTTCTTGTCTTAATCTTCTGGGATTCATGGCCACTATGCCTCAAGATCTCCATGCCAAGATCCAGGTCAGAAACTTGTATCTCGCAGCCTCCAGATTAGGGCCACAGGTGAGCCTTCCAATTCTGGATTGTAATTCACTCCAGATGTAGTCAAGCTGACAACCAGGAATAGCCACTACAGTCTGCAAATACTTGTCATATTTAGGTAAAAACAAATCCCTTTGAGGGGCCCGCCAGATAGCTCAGTTGGTCAAGGCACCTGCTACCAAGACATGAGTTGGATCCCTGGGACCTACATGATAGTAGGAGAGAAGTGGACTCCTTACAAGTTTTCTTCTGACCTTTACATGTATGCCATAGCATGTTTGACCACACACAGACACACTCACAAGCAAATGGAAATACATAAAAACATGATTAATATTGTTAAATCACACTGAGCTTATTTATGTAAATGGTTTGTGGTTAAGATGTAATTTTTGTTCTCCATGTGAACAACCAATGGTTCCAGGAACATTTATAAAATGATCCGTTATTCCTACACTGTTCATGCATCAGGTTTCAATTTATGTGTAGATTTGATTCTGGGGTCTATATTATGGTTTGCAGTCCTATTTTATTCTGTACTGTCTTAGTTGCTAAAATGTATAAAAAGGACTAAATCTGGTAGGCCATGCTGTTGTTTTCATGCCGTCTTGACTATCCTTGGTCCTATTTGGAATATCAAGTGCAATTGCAACAAAGGTCTAAATGCATATAGAGAGTTTGAAATTATTGCATTAGTTAGCATTCTCTAAACATGAACATATTTCACCCCTATATTAACTGAGATTTTCATTTAATATTCTTACGATTTGAATATGAAGACATCCCTCCCAGGCTCATGTTTTGAACAGCTGTTCCCCAGAATGTGGTGCAACCTTGAAGACAGTGGCGACTTTAGGAAGTGGAGTCTGTCTAAAAGAAATCGATGGCTGGGGAAGACAGAAGTTGTTCCTGTGTCTGATTCCAACCCACTTTCTCTGGTTCTTGCCTGCTGCAATGTAAACACGCCACTATCTTACACTCTGGTCACCATGAAGCTGCTCTTCCTCCTCATGCTGGATGGAAATCCATCTGAAACCATGAAGGAAAATAACCTTTTCCTCCCTTAAGTTGATTACAATGGGCATTTTGTCACCAAAATGAAAAAAACAACAAATACAAATATCTTTCAGAGAGCAAATATTTTGTTTTTATTGTTTTGCATACAGGACCTTCACATCTTTTTCTGATTATTTTTGGATAACTTTTAGGTTTTGCTACTACTCTCGGCTCAAGTTGTTGCAGTACTGATTATTTTATATTTTTGTGTATCCTCAAGTCTTGTTAGCAAGTCCTCCTTTTTTCAATAGTAAATATATGTTCTCTTGTATTTTTATGTAAACAATACATCATTTGTCATTTCAATTGACCCTTACATTTTATTTGTATTCTCTTGTTAAAATTTTTATTACTGCCCTTCCCCATAGTGCAAGATTGAAAAGGGGTGACCCTAGCTAAGATTCCTAGCAATAGGGGATATGGAACCTGAAACAGCCACTTATAATCTGACAAAACTTCCAATGGAGGGGTGGGGATACCAACCCAGCCACAAAACCTTAGACCCACAAATTTCCCTGCTTACAAGATGTGCAGAGATAAAGATGGAGCAGAAATGGAGGGAATAGCCAACCAATGACTGGACCAACTTGCTACTCATACCATGAGAGAGAGCTAACCCCTGACACTATTAATGATACTCTGCTATGCTTGCAAATAGGAGGCTAGCATAACAACATCTGAGAGGCTTCACCCAACAATGGATGGAAACAGATGCAGAGACTCACAGCCAAACATTAGACGGAGCTTGGGGAATCTTGTGAAAGAAGGAAAGGAAGGATTGGAGGAGCCAGAAGATCAAGGACACCACAAGAAAACCTACAGAATCAACTACTCGGAGCCCATAGGGGCTCACAGAGACTGAACCATCAACCAGAGAGCATGCATAAGACTGACCTACCTAGTTTCCCTACACATATGTAACAGATGTGTACCTAGTCTTCATGTGGAACCCCTAACTGTGGGAGCAGGGGTTGTCTCTGACTTTGTTGCCTGCCTCTGAATCCCTTTCCCATAACTGGGTTGCCTTGTCTAGCCTCAACAGATGTGCCTAGTCCTACTGCAACCTGATATGCCAAGGTGGATTGATATCCATGGGACACCTCCCCTTCTCTGAGAAGAAAAGTGGGGATAGGAGAAGGGGAAGTGAGAGGAAGGGACTGAGAGGAGGGAGGAAATGCTGCAATCAGAAAGTAAAGTAAATTAATTATGTGAAAAAAGAAAATTAAGTAAATTATAGGAAGTCCATATGAAGGTACTAAGTACTACAATTGAAAGCATGTTGTGGAAGAATACTAATTTGCTTGAAATAGTCACAGCACAATATTAAGTTAAAATAAAGGCTTCAAAATACAAATGCAAAATATGATTCTATCTTGGAATAAGTATATAAATACAATAGTAAATGTAATTGTAGATACATAAATATATTAAAAATCAATGTTTCTCTCTGGGTGTATTTTATGTTTTAGTAAGTTTTCTGCATTTAACCTATAGTTACTTCTGTAATTATAAAAATATTTAAAAGATCAGATATGACAAATAAAGCAGGACTTTTGTTACAAAAATAGATATTATTTTGATATTCCCTATTAAAAAATAAGGGAAACTTAAAAAAAAAGAAAAGAAAAGAGGTACTAGGGAGGTTGAAGAGATTGCTCAGTAGTCAAGAGCATGGTACTACTACTGTTCCAGAAAGACCTAAGTTCAATTCCCAGCCCACACACGAGGCAGCTCATGACTACCTGCATGTATCTCTGGCTCCAAAGGATCTGATATTCTCTGCTGCCCTCTGAAAATACCTGTACTCATATGCATATATACAACTATACACATACACACACACACACACACACACACTTAAAAATTAAATAAGATCGTTTATATTTTACTTTATTTTTTGAGATTATATATTATTTTCCCCTTCCCTTTCTCTCTCCAAACCGTCCAACTATTCTTCTTAACTCTCTTTTAAATTCATGGCCTCTTTTTTCATTAATTGTTGCTACATGAAAGGGGTGCTAGTTTGAGTTCCTTTGTTTTATTATCCTAGTTTATTAAATTAATAGTGGTTTTTTTCTAATTTTTTATTACTAAGACAAGTTCAACTCATAAATATTTTATTTTGGTATTCTCCATGTATGTTCATGACAGAGAACAATCTGTAATTTTCTTTTTTCACAGTAGCCTTATGGTACATCAAGGTTGTTCTAGCCTTATGAGTTAGGTAAATATTTAACTGAACAGTACATAAAATACCACAATTATTCTCTGATTATTTCATAGAATTCACCTATAGGACCAGTGATCTAGAGATAATAGTGGCTTGTTTATTTGTCAATCTACTGGTTGATGAACGTTATTTTTTACTTACATTTATTAATCAGAGAGAGCACATATACATGTAGGTTAGAAAACAACTCAAGGAAGTCTATTCCCTCATTCCATCCTGGAGATCAAACTCAGGTCAACAGGTTTGGTGGCAAGTGCCTTTCTTTACCTGCTGAGCCATCTCACCAGCTCTACCGGTTGATGTATTTAGGAGCATGGCAGCAGGCAGGAAAGAGCAGGCAGGGAAGCATGTTGCCAAAGCAGTATCTGAGAGCTCATATCTTGAGACACAACTATGAGGCAGAGGGAGCTAATTGAGACTGGAAAAACCTGACCTCAGTAATATACCTCCCCCAACAAGGCCACACCTCCTCATCCTTCCCAAAGAGTTTCACCACCTGGAAACCAAATATTCAAATATATGAGCCTATGGGAGGGGCATACTTATTCAAAGCACCACAGAGGATAATGTGAGACTTGACCCCAGGGAGTCAAGAGCATAAATAGGATCTGGTGCCCATGGAAACAAACTAGATGAATGACAATGATGGTTAATCTTGATTGTCAACTTGACAGGATCTAGAATCAACTAAGAGAAATGAATGCTTCTGGGCAGAAAAGGTTATCCAAGGGAGGAAGACCAACTGTTTAAAGAAAGGCTATCAAGGAAGAGACATGCCAAATGCTGACTTTCCTTCTTGGTCATTGGGAGTCAATTTTAAGGGGTAACTGAATGTCCATTATAAAAAAACAAGAACAATTCATTAAAGAAACAAAGAAAGAAGCAAGCAAGGAAGCAAAGAAAGAAACAAAGCAGTAGAGTGTACTGAAAGCTAGGCAGTAAGCTGAAAGGCGAGACCATAGTAGAGTGACTGGGGGCTTTATAGACTGTGGACAGGCAAGACCTCCAAAAAGAGATGACATTTAAGCTGAGTTCTGAAAGAAAGCAAGAAAGAACAGGCGCACGCCTTTAATCCCAGCACTTGGGAGGCAGAGGCAGGTGGATTTCTGAGTTCGAGGCCAGCCTGGTCTACAGAGTGAGTTCCAGGACAGCCAGGGCTACACAGAGAAACCCTGTCTCGAAAAAAAAAAAAAAAAAAAAAAGAATAGGCTCTGCAAACTTGGGTGGTCAAAACCCTCCCAGAAAAATCTGGTCATTGCATTCATGTGCACAAACTCACATAATACATAATTCAAACTAAAAGTAATTTTTAAAAATATAATAATATTTATTGGGGTGCCTATTCATCTGTCTACGTCATGCACCACAATGCTTGTTGAGGTCAGAGGACAATTTCTGAGAGGTGGTTCTCTCCTTCCACTGTATGGCTTCCAGAAACCAAATCCAGGCCATCAGTCTTGGCTGGCAAATGCCTTTATCCACTAAACCATCTCACCTCCCTAAAAATCTTTAAAGAAAAAAGAAAGAAAGAAAGAAAGAAAGAAAGAAAGAAAGAAAGAAAGAAAGAAAGAAAAAGAAATGAAGGAAGGAAAGAAGGAAGAAAGTAAGCAATTTAGAGGAGAAAGTATTTTAGGTTATCACTGATCACAGGTGGAAAGTCACAGAAACAGAAGCTTTAGGGAGCTGATTGGTCAAGTCCAGAATCAGCTGATTGGTCTAGTCCAGAATCAGCTGATTGGTCAAATCCAGAATCAGCTGATTGGTCAAGTCCAGAATCAGCTGATTGGTCTAGTCCAGAATCAGCTGATTAGTCAAATCCAGACTCAGCTGATTGGTCTAATCCAGAATCAGCTGATTGGTCAAATCCAGAATCAGCTGATTGGTCAAATCCAGAATCAGCTGATTGGTCTAATCCAGACTCAGCTGATTGGTCAAATCCAGAATCAGCTGATTGGTCTAATCCAGAATCAGCTGATTGGTCTAATCCAGAATCAGCTGATTGGTCAAGTCCAGAATCAGCTGATTGATCAAGTCCAGAATCAGCTGATTGGT
>NC_045030.1:41804379-41809917 GCF_008632895.1 Mastomys coucha
CCAGAATCAGCTGATTGGTCTAGTCCAGAATCAGCTGATTGGTCAAGTCCAGAATCAGCTGATTGGTCTAATCCAGAATCAGGAACAGGGAACAAAGAAGGCCTGCAGTGCCCAGCTCACTCTCTGCTGTTCATTCAGGCCATTTTCTCATGAAAAGGTATGACCCTCACTCAAGGTTTGTCTTCTCACTGTGACTAAACCAATTAAAACTTCTCACATGCATAACCACAAACCAACCTAGTCTAGACAATTCCACTTGAGATTCTCTTCCTAGGTGATCCTAGATTGTATCAAGTTGATAAAAATAGCTAGCACACACATTTATAAAAGATTATATATTGTTTTATTTAGAACTTTAGGGAGAATTGTTTGATATTTAAAAACAATCAGCTCATCCAAGCAAGAAAATGTTACAGAAAACATTGCATCTGATGGGAATGCCTCAAAGAAAACTGGTGAAGATTATTATTATTATTATTATTATTATTATTATTATTATTTGCAATGCATGCTTATGGTACAAGGAAAGGAGAAAGGCAAAGAGTATATTGTCTAGTGTACAGGTTTCCTTTCTCCACAGACAACCTGATTATAAGGATGATTTACTTTAAAAAAATCATTTCACAGTACTGAAATGTGACTTTTTTTTATTTTTATGTCTATTTAAAGGGAAAGAAGGGAGGAAGAGAAAAGGGTAGGCTTTGAGGGAGAGAGGGAGTAGGGATAACAAAGAAAACAACCCCACGTAAGTGGATGTGTGAGCACAAAAAGCAAGGAAACACACATACACATGAGGCAGGGGGAGATGCAGGCACCCACGCACACTTGTATGTATGTATGTACTCACACACGCATACCTCCTCAGAGCACACATCAGAGAACTTCCATTTCCTTGATATACTTCAGTTCCATTTGTCTTAGTACAAAAGTTCTATACTACTTTTGCAATTTATAAAATAAAATCCCACAAAAGTAAAGAAGGAAGGAAAACAAAGGGTACTGGAGAGATAACTCAGTGGTTACGAGCACAGACTGCTCTTCCAGAGGTCCTGAGTTCAATTCCCAGCAACCACATGGTGTCTCACAGCCATCTGTAATGAGATCTGATACCCTCTTCTGGCATGTAGGTGTACACACAGATGTACACAGAGGTGTACACTCATTCACATCAAATAAATAAATAATATTTTGTTTAAAAGAATGAAAGTGAAAGTAAGGGAACATGAATTGATCAGTGTTAGTCCAAGCAGTGAGATCAGCATTCATCCAAGGACTACGAGGTAGCAAAGAGAATGCGCTGAGGAAGGACTGCTTTAGTGAAAAGAGAAACTGAAAGATGACAGTTGGAGCAAGTAAGGTGGCCGGAGGCTGTGCTGTCAGCTGGCTACCTATCTGTAGTATTACCTATAGTAATATCCTGCCACAATATCACTTCTGCAACTTTTTACCGACTGCCTCTATTTCTGTTATGTGTGTGCTATAAGCACTATACCCCATTTTCATATGCTACACACTCCCCGAGGCTAGTGCTCTCAAGGATCCTTGTCGAGTTTTCTTTTCTCTTCCTTAAACTGGTACCCCAAAAAGGCAAATAAAGTTAGAGTCTACACATCAGAATTCAAACGCCAGACGTCATCGGGAATTGACCCATGTCTCCAGTCGACATATTCACCAGAAGAGGGTTTGCTTAGCGTGTGTGAGACCCTGGGCTCCAAGCCCAGGACATGATTAAAAAACAAAAAGACTGACAAGTATAACATGCCCAGTGCTTAACAGATGAGCAAGACTAGGGCTCAGAAAACTGTGAGCACATGTCCGAGTGAGCACATTATCATGAAAACACAAAAGGTATCAAATATACACTTTACCACTAGTCCTTTTATTGCTCAATGTTAGCTGCAGAAGAAAAAAAGATATACCAAAATTTGCATTTGAGGTTAAAATAGACCTCATTATCTTTCTTGGCCTAGAGCTTCATAGACTTAAATTGGTTCCATTTCTGGCTCATTTGAACATCTTATTTGTCCTAAAACCAAAAAGAACCATAAAAACAAAAGAAAAAGAAAGAGTACACAATTCTAAGAAGGTATATCTGAAATTCCTGTACATTCTGCCTTGAAACAAAACTAAACTGAACTAGGTAGGAACATAACTTAATGGTGGAGCACTTGCCTAGTGTGTACAAGGCTCAACTCCACATCTCCAACCGAAAATGGTTTGGTTTGGTTTGGTTTTTTTGGTTGACACAATTGAGTCAACCCTCTGTACAACTAGATAGGAATTAGCAGCTGCAGTCCCAGGGTGATGCTTCCTGATGGAGCTTTAAGGCCCGGTTGTGCTAAGAAAAGTGCTTAGGGCAGAGCTGGAATCTGAAGGTTTCCTTACCACAGTCCAAAATTCCAATTCATGTCCTTTTACCATCTGCAGAGTTATAAAGTTACATGCTGCCACTTTGCACAGCTAGAAAATTCCCTTACCCGCTAGACACAGTAACTCACACGACAAGACAAATAAGCTTATTCCCCAGCTGCTGAGAGCTCAGCAAGGCTTCCCTAATGCAAATAAGTGCTCCCAGCGGAAACCCTGCCCCGCCCAGAGCTTAACAGATGTGCGAGACTAGCTGCAGAAAATAAGAACCCATCTTGTCAGCACGTTATCAAGAAAAAGCAGAAGGCATCAGATACGTGTCTTGCTGCTAGTTGCTTTAATGTTCCATGTATCTGCATAGAAAAAAAAATATACTTAGGTTAAAATAGACCTCGCCTTTCTTAGCTTAGAGCTTGCAAGACTTAAAATGGTTCCTATTTTAGAAATGGCTTCCTTGTCTCTGTGTTGGGAACATTCAAAAATCCTCTGTTCGAGTATTTTGAAATCTACAATAAATTATTGTAAACGTTTAAAGCGATGGGTATGCTAATTACCTTGATTTGCTCGCTCTACATTGTATCTATGTAACAGGAGCTCTAAGGATTAGAATTTCCCCCTGGGAAAATCCATGCTGGGGTGAGGATAAGCCACTCACAGGAGCCCTGGTACCAGAGGATAAACTGGTCTCTCATGAGAAAAGACTTCTCTCTCTGGCTTCTAATAGCTTGGACTCACTGTTAAATTTATATATGGATTATTTCCAGCCTGCTGCTTCACCTTTCATAAATCATAACACTAACATGGGCAAAGCAGAGAGGATTCTGTTCGGTTCTGCCCCAAAACAAAACAAACCCTTCACTTATTTTGGTGCCTATGTGTGCAAAGAGGGGAGGAGTGGGGACTGAGCTTGCACATGCCTGTACATATGGAGGCCAGAGGTTAACAGCAAGCGTCTTCCAGGACCATTACCCCAGCTTTTTTTCAATGGATCGGTTTTACTTATTTATTCTAAATTTAAAGTTAACATGCGCAGTATTTAGTTTCATTCTGTCATTTTCTCTCTCCTGTCTTCTCCTCCATCCCTCTGACACTACCAGCTTAATTTCTGAGGTAAGTCCTCTCACCAAACCTGGAGTTCACTGTTTCAGAAAGACATGGGCCACTGTGTCCAGCTTTTACACATGGATGCTAGAAGTCCTCTGGCTTGCCTATGAAGCACTTTACCTACTGAGCCATCTCCCCCGTTTTTTTCAATAGTGAGGTGAGCCACCAAGAACCTGAAATTGCTGTGACACGTGTTCTCGTATCATATTGTATCCCATGAAAATGTACAACTAGTACGTGCCAGATTGGATGAATGTGCTCAAATTGAAAAAGTTCCATTAGCAACATGATAGCCAATATAGAAAATGCAACTAACTATAGCCCATATAGAGATGCAACCCTGGGATGTCTTATACTAACAGTGGGTTTGCTAGCTGTCCCTTTCCTTGTAATTATTATTATTGTTGAGCCCTTTTTTATATTTATTTATTTATTTATTTGGTTTTTGGAGACAGGGTTTCTCTGTGCAGTCCTGGCTGTCCTGGAACTCACTCTGTATAGACCAGGCTGGCCTCGAACTCAGAAATCCACCTGCCTCTGCCTCCCAAGTGCTGGGATTAAAGGCATGCGCCACTATCGCCCGGCAATGTTTTGTTTTCTTTTTGTTTTTTGTTTTTTTGTTTTTTGTTTGTTTGTTTTGCTTTTCCGAGACAGGGTTTCTCTGTGTAGGCCTGGCTATCCTGGTACTCACTCTGTAGACCAGGCTGGCCTCAAACTCAGAAATCCACCTGCCTCTGCCTCCCAAGTGCTGGGATTAAAGGTGTGCACCACCACCACCCGGCTGAGCCCGTTTTTAAAAAAACAGAAATCAAATTGGAAAGATGTTAATATTTTAAAATCCTTCTTAGATTCACGCCGAGCCACAGTTAGCACCTTTTTACCTCTATTGTCCTATTCCTTACCTAACAATCACTGAATGTATATACCGCCACTATGCAATCCTTGGCTGTGGCCCTTAGTAGATATAGGTCTGAAATGAACCTACATATAAAGCCTGACTCTGCTCAGTAGTGGAACTCAGCCTTGAGCAAGTGTCTCTGTGTCTTAGTTTCTCCTTCTATAAGGTAACATCTAATCATGCCCTCATAAGCGACACATACAGACTGGTTACTTCTTCCAGTCATTATCCATTTCATCTTTATAGTAAGTCCTTGAAAGTACCATCTTCATAGTACAGGTGAAGCAACTGAGACCCAAAGAGAGCCAATGGCTTCCCTACCCTGCTATGACAGGTCATCTGCAGAGTTAAGGATTCGAAGGCAGATAGGTAAGGTTCCAAAGTCTTAACCACGCCTATAGTCCCTGAAAATGAGGCCCCATCTGCTAAAAGCTGGCTTGTATGTGCCGCTGAATGTTTCGCAAGTGTCTACGAGGCAGCAGCTGTGGTTGTTACTCAAGGTCTACCTTTTCTGCACTCTGGATTTAAAACAAAAGAGGCTGATGGGAGGGAAGATAGTTAAGGGGGAGGAGATAGCATGTGAAAACGGAGCCAGCAAGGTACCTAAGATACCTAAGAAATACGCGTTGCCGGCTAGGCCTTGGGAGAACAGAGTGACTATGCGCCACAGAAAATGGAAGCCTCAGTCTTTCCTACTGCGTTGCAAACACACACTGACTGAGCATGCCTCAGATACCTGAGAGAGTCGCCTGTGATCCCACCCTAGCCCCGAGGCACTGCTGCTCGGGTGTGAGCCAGGCTTCCCTAGTTCATCTCACAAGTCCGCCCCACGCCGGGCGGGGCCTGGCCGGACTGCTCTAACTGCCCGGCGAGCCCAGGGCCCCAGGGGTGGCCAGCACAGGGCTGGGGCTGGATGGCTACCTGGAGACGGGATGGCCGGTTAACCGGCAGCCAGCGGCTCCTGTGTGCTGGGCTGGCGGGGGCGTTCAGCCTCAGCCTCACCGCGCCCCTGGAGCTCGCCACCGTGCTGGCCCAAGTCGGCAAGGTGCAAAGCCACTCCCAGGGACTGTGGGCCACCGGACGCCGCGTGTGGCTGTCCGAGGGGCCAAGGGCCCTGTGGAAAGGGAATGGCGTGGCGTGCCTGCGCCTCTTCCCCTGCAGCGTGGTGC
>NC_045030.1:41810077-41811269 GCF_008632895.1 Mastomys coucha
GGGGGGGGGGGGTCTTACAAGACTATAGGTGTGGCCCCTAAAGTACAGTAGCAGTTTTTCACAGGTTCTTGAGATTTTTGCCCTGTGACCTGCAGTTTTGTGAACTTTTGAGTCTTTCTGGGAGGAGGCAGAATTAGCAAATGATATCTGGGGGTAAAGAACGAAAAAGGCTTCCCAAGAAGATGAGGTCTATCCATTCCCAGTGTCTAGTAACTTGAGGCCTAGGGGAGAACACTCTTGATGGTGTGTAAAAAGTGAGACCACTGGGCAGTGGTGGCGCACGCCTTTAATCCCAGCACTTGGAAGGTAGAGGCAGGCAGATTTCTGAGTTCGAGGCCAGCCTGGTCTACAGAGTGAGTTCCAGGACAGCCAGGGCTACACAGAGAAACCCTGTCACCAAAAACAAAAAACAAAACAAAACAAAACAAAAAGTGAGACCAATGTCCTAAGGAGTAAGTGCTTAGTACAGGAAGAGGGACCAATCTGTTGCCTCAAAAAGATTTCTGTCCACCATCTCCAACTCCAAACTCAGCCTATCCTGGCTTTAGGATCCAATGGGCCTGCAGCATCGTTTCCCAGCAGGGACTTGTCTCCTCAGCCTGACGTTTCCCCCATTCCCAGCTGTCATCCTGTGGAGTTTTCTCACCTTCTCCCACACCAACTACTGCTGTGAGGGTAAGATCTAAAGATGCAAATGATGGATGCAAGTGAGTGACCTTAAAAAGAGCTCAAGGACATTTGCATGGGAGCTGGAAGGAAGCCTTAAAAAAAGAAAGCCAGTGATGGCAACTCTGGGGGAGGGGCTGTTTCTCCATGGGGGGACTATGGTTTGTAAATTCCTCATTCTGTGGGCACGGGGCCAGCTCTAAACACTGGCCTTAGTTCTGCATTAGACAAGCAGCCTACAGGCAGGAGGTGGTCAAGATAGTTTTTGTTTTGTTTTTACTTTGTTTCCAGTGCTGGAAGTGAAACCCCAGTGCTGGAAGTGAAACCCCAGGCCTTGGAGCAGCTAGTGAGGTGCTTTACCACTATATTCCCAGCCCTAAGAACTGCTCAGTCGTTACCACATTTCAGCCATGGGAGAGGCAAGCCATTACTTGAAAGGCCAGAGCTGGGAAGCTTGCCTGGCGATTGATTCTCTGAATGGAATCACCCTTACCTGTAGAGTGTTCCCAGTGGCTCTTGCTCTCCC
>NC_045030.1:41811350-41812378 GCF_008632895.1 Mastomys coucha
TTTTTTGGTTTTTCGAGACAGGGTTTCTCTGTGTAGCCCTGGCTGTCCTGGAACTCACTCTGTAGATCTGCCCGCCTCTGCCTCCCAAGTGCTGGGATTAAAGGCGTGGCCACCACCACCCGGCAAGTAGAGATTTTCAAAGCCTGATTCTAATGGCATGGCTTTTCTTTTAACCATCTTTTTTTTTTTTAAAGATTTACTTTATTTTATAAGAGTACAGTGTAGCTGTTTTCAGACACACCAGAGGAGGGCATCAGATTCCATTATAGATGGTTGTTAGCCACCATGTGGTTGCTGGGAATTGAACTCAAGACCTCTCGAAGTGCTCTCAACCACTGAGCCATCTCTCCAGCCCCCTCTTTTAAGCATCTTATATATTTACATCATTTGGCTTTCGCAAATTCTGGGTCCTGCCTAGAACAGTCATAGGACACAGGGCAGGAAGAACTATGTCAATACTTATTGATGTAGAACTGAGCTCACGCTGGGACACCTCAAATCAGTGACAGTATTACCACCTGGCCTTCTGATTCCAAACCTCATACTGTTTGTAGCACATCATGCCACCTTCCCTTCTGCATTCATTTGACATTAGTTAGGACACAGAAGTAACCATCATGGACATGAAACTGGAGAAAAATGCAAGAACAAAAGAAATATGGTCCCCTACCTTAGTTTATAACGTACTAGTTAAAAAAAAAAAAAAAGACCAGTATGTCTCTATCCACACACATAAAGTCCGAGGTGGCATGTGACTGCTGTGAATCAAATGCTATGGAAACAGACAGAAGGCGAGGGAAGAGAAGATGGGAAGGCTTCCCAGAGAAGAAAATATCTGAGTTTGGCCTTGGGAGAATAAGTAGGAGTGTGATGAGGCGTTGCAGGGAAGGAACATCAGCACAGGCAAAGAAGAAAGGCATGCAACACGACCGGCTGCAAAAGCAGGTTGGAATGAGACCTTAAAAATCAGACTTGGTATGTGAAGATGGCTGTGGGAAATATTTATGCAGGGTGGGGGAAGTGCTGGG
>NC_045030.1:41813446-41826387 GCF_008632895.1 Mastomys coucha
CGTGTGCCACCACCGCCTGGCAATAGGTGGCTTTCAAATGCATCAAAAAGAAGGTCCTCCTCCAAGTGGACTGCACAACTGCTTGTTTGTCTGAATATACATTGGTTTGAGTCCCTGCAGTAATGAACTGCTCGGAGCCACCACCATAGTCTTACTACATAAGCAGTCATGAGCTTGTGTTAGGGTACACTGGCTGCTAGCTTGTGTTAGCATTACAAGTACAGATCACATATGCCCAGGGTGTGTGTAGAATCTGAGCTAGCTGAAAGGAAGGGGTTCCTGCAAATCACCAGCGCATTCAGCCTCCCTGGGGAAAAAAAAAAAAAACTTCTGTGTTCCTATGTTCATGAGGAAGAGCAAAATTGGAGCACTGCTGCCCCAGACAGACAATAATTTTCAGATATAGGGACCATAGTGATGTCGTTGGTAGCCTAACGAGATTATCTATCTTGACTGTTTATTTTAATGTGAGTGTTTGCCTGCATGTACTTATGTGCACTATGTACATTCCTAGTACCCATAGAGGTTAGAATAGTGCACCAGGTCCCCTGAAACTGGAGTTTCAGATGGTTGTGAACTGCCATGTGGGTGATAGGAACCAAACCTTGGACCTCTGGAAGAGCAGCCAGTGCTCTTAACCACTGAGCTATCCATCTCTCCAGCCCCTTGACTTTGGTATTCTAAGAGAAGATTAGTGGTTAAAAGTCTGGGAAGAAAGAACTTCCTTCAGTTGTTCTGTTTCATTTTCTACATTTGATAAGGCTACTTCATACAATAAGCCAACATAAGATAGTTTAAGGACTTTAGTATGCCACAGGCCTATTTCCCCCTAGATGCCTCTATCAGTCATTTCCTTGTCAGGACTGCTGAGCTCTCTCCTATATGATCTGAGCTGAAAACTAGCCCAGTGTCTCACACATTATGGTAGGTCAATAAATGGACAATAAATTAGCCTATGTCCTAAAATGGTGGAGTGGTTTAGGGAATGAGAATGGGATCATGAGAAAGAATGGTGCTTTTGCATTCCCAACTCCAAGTAGAAGTTTTTTTTTTTTTTTTTTTTTTTTTTTTTTTTTTGGCTTGCTGCAGACAATATGACGATCATTTCTACTTCCTATGTCTCCTGTCCCTCCAATTTGACTGGCCAGGGGAAAAAGCAGTAAGCCAACATTATTAACACAGAGGCCAGTAGCCCATTGATGAATACCAGCTTTAATTGTCTTTGTATCATTTCCCTTCGATGCTGGGAGCATAGCCAGGAATCCAATTGAGATGCACCAATAACCCCTTGAAGGAGATGTTCCGAATGAACTCCTTTTGACTGAGGAGCAGAAGCAGTAGCCCGCAATCCCTCAGCTGCTTTCACTTGAATGCCCACACATTATTCATCAGGCCAGCTGTCACCTGAACAACAGGAAAGCTACCCTTCCACTGGAAGTTTGAGAGCCAAGGAACTGGGAACACTTTCATTGTGAAAAAGATAAAACTATTCTTTTAGTCCAACTCTGTTATTTATTTTTATTCCAAGGCCTCAGTACCTTCTCCCTCTACCATTCCTTGGCAGAAAGCACTATTTTTCCTGGTTTCGCAGCCTCTTCACTAAGGAATGAACTTGCTTTTTTTGTGGCTTGGCAAGGTGTGCTGTGTAGAAGTACCTCTATAAATATTTCTTCTGGGGTAAGCACTCATGATTAGGGATGCCCTGCTTCTCAGAAGGCTTATAACCAGACAGTTTATAGTTTGTGTTTGTAAAACTCCATGCAAAGTAGTTTTAACTAAATTGTAAGCCTACTGAGAAACACAAAGCATAGTTTGTCAAACACTCATATGCCTACTATCCATACTTCACATACTATTTTTAGATTGTCTCTCTTTATAAACTAGACTAGCCTTGAACTTTTCCTGCACCCCAGACTGGTCTCAAACTCAAGATTCTCCCATCTCAATCTCCCAAGGGCTGGAATTACAGGCCCACAACACCAGTCCCAAAATATCTTTTTTGATATTGAGGTGTGTGTGTGTGTATGTGTGTGTGTTTAGCTGTGTTTTCTTTTTGTTTTTTGACAATGCTGGGCATTAAACCCAGGGCCTTGAGCATGTTAAGTTAGCATGCCACCACTGAACTATATCCTCATCCCCCTTGTTTCATTTTTGAATTTGAGTCTTGACCAAGCAGGGCTCAAATTACTGGGCTCAAGTGATTCTTCTGCCACAGCCTCCCTAGCAGCCATTACTTGACAAGCCCAGTTCCCACATATATCTCTTAAATATACTAAAGCCTGGATGAAGGTAGAGTCCTCTTCATGTTTGTTCTTTTTTTTTTTTTAAAGATTTTTTTTTAAATTTATTATATGTAAGTACACTGTAGCTGTCCTCAGACACTCCAGAAGAGGGTGTCAGATCTCATTACAGGTGGTTGTGAGCCACCATGTGGTTGCTGGAATTTGAACTCAGGACTTTTGGAAGAGCAATCAGTGCTCTTAACAGCTGAGCCACCTCTCCAGCCCCCTCATGTTTGTTCTTGGTCCTAGTCCCTCTCCCCTTTCCCAGGGGTCTACTTGTATACTCCTCCTAAGTACCTGTTTACGTTACACAATACTTATGGGTTTTCTTGTTTATGGTTGCCATATATTACAGATCACTCTGCAGCTTGTTTTATTCATTCATCAGTATGCCTTCATGGCTTATTTCTTGTGTTTCTATGATTTGTCTAAGCTCATTCATTTTAACCACGTGGGATCCACTGAATGGCAATGCCATCATTTATCCATTCCTCTACATTTTGACATTTAATTGTTGGAGCTTTTCATTCTTTTTTTTTTTTAAATGTTACTGTTTATATATGGCAGAATACATAAGCAATATCAAGCATTGCATGTACAATTAGATGTTTGTTTCTTTTCCTTTCTTTTTTTAAGAGTTAATTTATTTATTATATGCAGTGTAATTTATAGTAGTAGTAATTTATTTATTATATGTAGTGAAGACACTGTAGCTGTCTTCAGACACTCCAGATGAGGGGGTCTGATCTTGTTAAGGATGGTTGTGAGCTACCATGTGGTTGCTGGGATTTGAACTCAGGACCTTTGGAAGAGCAGTCAGTGCTCTTAACTACTGAGCCGTCTCTCCAGCCCAAGGAGCTTTTCATTCTTATAAGAAATGTCTATAGTGTGTCTTCATGTGTAGAGCTGTAAGAGTTCCTCTAGGCTGTGAGCCAGGAAATGGAATTACAGAGGTAAGACCTGCGCTTCTCCAACTTTACTAGATACCACAAAGTTAAGTGTGAGGGTTCTCAGTTTTTACATCTTCCCCCACACACACACCCCCATCATTGGCTATGATGCCAGTCTGCTGGGTGACAAGTAGATACCTTGCCACTGGTTTTGTTTGCTGCTTTTCTGGTAACTGGTAAAACAACAACTTCGATTATAATTATCATTATAAAGGAAACATTCTTTAGACTAAATTAACAGTATTCAGAGTGTATTTGAGCAAAACCAAACCAAAGTCCAATCAGATATCTCCCAGAACCAAGGAGTTTCCAAGAACTCCAACCCACCACATGACAATCAGAGAGCATTTCTAGGAAAACAAAAAGCAAGGAAAACAAAAAGAAAACAACTTAAAGGGTGGCAGTTTGGTCATCCAACCAGCCAACTGATTATAGGTTAGCTAGTTAATCATTATAGCCTAATCAGCTAACTGGACGTAGGGTCTTCTACAGCTAGCCAAAGTCCAGTAGCTACAATTAAAGTTGATACTGGCTTGGTCCCCATTAGACTCAAAACTCAATTTCTGGGATGCTGGACTTGGGATGTAGCTCAGTAACAGAAGTGCATATATACCTAATGTGTACAATACTCCGGCTTCCATTCCCAGTGCTGGAGGAGAGTGAAATTTCTATTTTCATTCATTTCAGGAAAGTCTGTTCCTTATTAGTGTCAAGCGGATGGACAGATTGCATTCCTGCACAGCAACTGCCAGGAGCTTTTGTTCATTTACAGCCCCGGGCAAGTTAGATTATTCAGATAAAAGGTAGAAAAATGCTGGAGGTGAAGTGGGAAGAATTTGGAGAAGATACAGATCAGTGGCTTAGACTTCCTTATAGTTAGCTGGCATTATATGATGGTGGAATTGAAATTTACTACCCAGTAATTCCAGTATAATTCTATGATATTTTTCATGTTTTATGGTGGTTTACATAAGAAGGACCCCCACAGACTCAAATGTTTGAATGCTTGGCCCATGGGGAGTGGCATTATTAGGACATGTGACTCGTTGAAATGGGTTTAGTCAGGGCTGGAGAGATGGCTCAGTGGTTAAGAGCACTGACTCTTAACTGACCTCTTCCAGAGGTCCTGAGTTCAATTCCTACAACCACATGGTGGCTCACAAACATCTGTAATGGGGTCTGATGCTCTCTTCTGGTGTGTCTGAAGACACAGCTACAGTGTACTCATGTCCATAAATAATTCTCTAAAAAAGAAGAAATAGGTGTAGTCTTGTTGAAGGAAGTACAGTCACTCTGGGGGTCAGTTTTGAAGTCTCATTTATTCAAACTATGCCCAATGTGACTCACAATCACTTCTGTCTGCATATTTTTTAAAAAGATTTACTTATTGCCGGGCGGTGGTGGCGCACGCCTTTAGTCCCAGCACTTGGGAAGCAGAGGCAGGTGGATCTCTGAGTTCCAGGCCAGCCTGGTCTACAGAGTTCCAGAACAGCCAGGGCTACACAGAGAAACCCTGTCTTGGAAAAAAAAAGATTTACTTATTTTATGTATATGAGTACACACTGTAGCTGTACAGATAGTTGTGAGCCTTCATCTGGTTGTTGGGAATTGACTTTTAGGACCTCTGCTCACTCCCATCAATCCCACTCGCTCTGATAGACCTCATTTGATCAGTCCCTGCTCGCTCCAGCCCAAAGATTTATTTATTATTATACAGAAGTACACTGTAACTGTCTTCAGACGCACCAGAAGAGGGCGTCAGATCTCATTATGGGTGGTTGTGAGCCACCATGTGGTTGCTGGGATTTGAACTCAGAGCTTCAGAAGAGCAGTCGGTGCTCTTACCCGCTGAGCCACCTCACCAGCCCTCTGTCTGCATATTAAGGTGTACAACCGTCAACAGCTCATGGGTGTGCCTGGATGCTGTCTTGCTCTGTCATGATGATAAACTAAACCTCTCACCCTGTAAGCCAGCCCCAATGAAATGTTTTCCTTTATGAGTTGCTATAGTCATGGTGTCTCTTCACAGCGATAAAAACCCTAACTAAGACACATTGTAAAGTACTTCCAAATGCTCGGAAATATGAGAAGCTCTATAGAGCATGCTAGCACAGTCCAGACCTTGTATCTGAGCTTTCTCTGTTTCCCCACCACCAGGTTCGTTGTGCTATTCATGGATGACCTGGGTCGTATTTCCCAGTGGAGCTCCATTGTGGCTGGAAGTCTCGCAGGCATGGTTTCCACGATTGTCACATACCCTACAGACCTCATCAAAACCCGACTGATTGTGCAGAACATGCTGGAACCATCTTACAGGGGGCTAATCCATGCTTTTTCTACTATTTATCAACAAGAAGGGTTCCTGGCTCTTTATCGAGGGGTATCCCTCACTGTTTTAGGTAAGGTGGAACTTGACACCCAAGAAAAGGCTGTTCTTTGACACGTGTGAAGGTAGTTCAAACCTCTGTCTTCTATGTACTAAAACTGCAGGCACATATCACCAGACCACAATTTTAGAGGCCTAAAGATTGCAGGCCAAGCAGTACAAGTGACTCAGAACATCCTGGATTCCAAGCCACCCTCAAAACTGGCTCAGCTGATAGGAGTCCTCAGTGTATGTATCCATGATTTAGCACGGCAGGATCTCAAGGCAGTACTTGTAACCTTTAACAGAGCTACAAATACACAAAGCCTGTTTGCCAAATCCAGGAGGATTGATTTAGTCCAGCTATGCTGTACTAAATAAGATTAATCAGTCTGTCCTCCGGAGAGCTGGCTTCTAGGGTACTACTGTCCCCTGGGTATCTTCACATCTTTCCAGCAGATCTTTTTTTTTTTTTTTTTTTTTTTTTTTTTTGGTTTTTTAACAGAGACAGGGTTTCTCTGTATAGCCCTGGCTGTCCTGGAACTCACTCTGTAGACCAGGTTGGCCTTGAACTCAGAAATCCACCTGCCTCTGCCTCTGCCTCCCTAGTGCTGGGATTAAAGGTGTGTGCCACCACCGCCCGCCAGCAGATCTTTCTTGTCCAATATACTTGGTCCTTTTTAGGTCATCTGACACTGCCAGCTTGCTTACGTTTGCTCCTCGGGCTCCTCCCTTAGCTTTATTTTTACCCTCTACGTTGGCTTTCTTTTTTGTTGCTGTTTATGTTTGTTTGTTAGAGAAAAGGTCTCACACTCTGTAGCACTAGCTGGCCTAGAATTTGCTGTGCAGACCAAGCTGGACTCAAGCCTGCCATGATCCTCCTCCCTCTGCCTCCTTCGTACTAACATTACAAGTGCATATCACCATACCCAGCCTTCTACATTGGCTTTCTTGCCCTGGATCCCCTGTCTAGGTGAGCCCATCTTGTAGCTTCAACAAGCATGAGTGTACTTTAACTCCTAATATCTTTAATAAGAATGCTAATATTTTAGGGGTGCTCACTGGATATTAAGTACTTTTCCAGAAGCTATGACTATAGTTTCTCATTCAAAATTTTATCTTTACTTTTTAGGTTTTAATATAATATTTTTATTAATTCTTTGAGAATTTTATATAATGTATTTTGATCATACTCATCCCCAATCCTCCCCTAACTCCTTCAAGATCCACCCCCTCACCTCCCTACCCCCTCTCAACTTCCTGCCCTCTTTGTTACTAAGCCAACCCACTCCACTCCGTGCTGCATACACACCTAGGGCTATCCTGCAGCTCATGCTCAACTACCAGAGTCACACTCTTGAAGAAATAGAACTAAAATTTATTTTTAATGCTTTTAAATCATATGTATATATCTATATCTGTATGTAGAGGTATGTGCTCAGGAATGTGGGTGCCCACCAAATCCAGAAGAGGGCAATGGATGGGCATTCTCATGGCTGCTGAGAACCAAATGTGTGTCCTCTACAAGAACACAGCACGCTCATAACTGCTGAGCCATATCTCCAGCCCTCTTATTTTTTTTTAAAGTCATCTTTCTTTTTAAAAGACTTATTTATTTATTTTTATATATGTGAGTACACTGTAGCTGTACAGATGGTTGTGAGCCTTCATCTGGTTGTTGGGAATTGACTTTAGGACCTCTGCTCACTCCAGTCAACCCCACTTGCTCTGGTCAGCTCCGCTTGCTCAGTCCCTGCTCACTCTGGCCCAAAGATTTATTTATTATTATACATAACTACACTGTAACTGTCTTCAGACACACCAGAAGAGGGTGTCAGATCTCATTACGGGTGGTTGTGAGCAACCATGTGGTTACTGGGATTTGAACTCAGGATCTTTGGAAGAACAGTCAGTGCTCTTAACCACTGAGCCATCTCGCCAGCCCAGCCCTCTTATTTTTAATTGATATATGCTTATACATATTTATGGGCTATCATTTGATAGTTTGATATATGCACATATTCCATAATGATCAAGTCCGAGCACTTAGCATATCCATCACCTCAAAAATTTATCGTTTCTTTGTGGTAAGTTCCCCCATTATGTACAATACATTGTTTTTAATTATAGGCATCATGTTTGGCAATAAAACTCCACAACTTATCTTCATACCTAACATTTTATTGTTTGTTTCATTTTCTGAGACAAGGTCTCTTTAAGTAACCTAGCTGGCCTGTAACTTGCTATGTAGTCCAGGCTACCTTTTAATTCTTGATTGTCCTGCCTCAGTTTCCTGAGTGCTAGAATTACAGGTATGTGCCACCTTGCCGAGGCTGTCTGACTTACTCTTCTTTTGTTTTATTTTTTATTTTACTTCTTGTTATTTGGGGAGAAGGTCTGTTTGGTATTTTTTGGTTTTCTTTTGTGTGGGGGGCACAGAGTCCCACTATTATAGTCTTGACTGTTCTGAAACTTGCTCTGTAGACCTGGCTGGCCCCTCAAACTCAGAGCGTGCCCTGTATACTGCTGCCAGACTGGAATGATCTTCCTAAATGGTCTGCCTTCATTTCACTACAATCCTTAAAAGCAAAGGGAGAAAGCCAGAATTCCTTTGGCATTAAAGATCATTTAGAGCTGGCCCCTGCCAGTCTGCCCCACCCCATCCTATCCTGTACCATGCCTCTCTCTGCTCTCATGTTCAAGCCATACAAAAATATGTGTGCTTCTTAGAGATACATGCTCATTGTATTTGCCTGGACTGCTTTTCCACTCTCTTAGTGTCTGATGGAATCCAACTCTTAGCTCAAGACCCACTTCAAAAGTTCTGTGTTCTAAGCCACGTGTGATGATAGATACATGCATATAGTGTAATCCAGTACTCTAGAGGTTAAGGCAGAAACATCATAAGAGCCAGGCTAATCTTGGCTACATAGTTTTCTTGTCTCAAACAACTATACACAAGCAGGGTCAGTAATCCCCCCTTAACTTCAGGAGGTGGAGGCAGAAGTGAAAGTTCAAA
Source organism: Mastomys coucha (assembly GCF_008632895.1). NCBI lineage: Eukaryota > Metazoa > Chordata > Mammalia > Rodentia > Muridae > Mastomys > Mastomys coucha. The sequence goes on from NC_045030.1 coordinate 41,822,063, forward strand.
GTCCATCTGGGCTAGAGTTCAAACCAACCTAGGCAATTTACTGAGGCCTGTGTGAAAAGTTTAAAAGGTGAGAGGGGTAGGGATGCTATATGTAGTATTCAATGTTAAAATCTCCAGAAATTAGTCTGCTCTGAACTGTAGTCCTAGCACCTGGCATAGTGCCCAACACATAGTAAAATATCCCTAAAGTCCTATTTAGAGACACAGTCTAATGTAATGTAGTACAGGCTGGCTTTGAGCTTACTATGTAGACAAGGCTGGCCTTGAACTGCTTCTCCTGCCACAGCCTCTCTAGTGCTGGCCTTATAGACATATGCTACCATGCCTGGCTTCCCTAAATGTTTTTGAATGAAAATAGGAAGTTGGTGAGGATTTTTTTTTTTTTTTTTAGTTTTTCTAGACAGGGTTTCTCTGTTTAGTCCTGGCTGTCCTGGAGCTCACTCTGTAGACCAGGCTGTTTCTCTGTATAGCCCTGGCTGTCCTGGAGCTCACTCTGTAGACCAGGCTGGCCTCGATCTCAGAAATCCACCTGTCTCTGCCTCCCAAGTGCTGGGATTAAAGGTGTGTGCCACCACTGCCCAGCCTATTTGGTCTCTTTGTGTATTCTTAAATTTTATGTACAGGGGTATTTTGCCTGCATTCATATCTGTGTATAATATGTGTACAGTGCCCATGGAGGCTGGAAAAAGGCGTCAGAGCCTCTGAAACTGGAGTTACAAATAGTCCTGAGCCACAATATGCATGCTGGGAATTGAACCTGAATTGTCTGCAAGAGCGGCCAGTGTTCTGAAGCACAGAGCCATTTCTCTAGCCCAGATCTCATTGTTTGAGAGACAAATTTAGTCTATCTGTAAACTGAAGATGGCTCTGAAAATGTCTGGAAATGTGTGAGAGTATCAGATGATGCCTTATCTGCTCTTTCTTACACAGTGTATGATGCTAACTGGGCCATATGACATCTAAGCCAGGTCAGGTAACCTCTGTGGGCACAGTTATCATAAAGTGGATCCTTCTTCACTAGAGAACAATCCTTTTCTAGCCTCCAATCAAGTGCTCTATGGAAATGACTTTTTTTATTTTTATTTTCTTTATAAGAGTGTGTGTAGCCGGGCAGTGGTGGCGCACGCCTTTGATCCCAGCACTTGGGAGGCAGAGGCAGGCGGATTTCTGAGTTCGAGGCCAGCCTGGTCTACAGAGTGAGTTCCAGGACAGCCAGGGCCATACAGAGAAACCCTGTCTCAAAAAAACCAACACACACACACACACACACACACACACACACATATATATATGAGTGACTGGGCCCCTGGGGGCTAGAAGATAGTGTCAGATTCCCTACAGCTGGAGTTAGCGATGGTTGTGAGCCACCTAATCCTCTACAACAAAAGTAGGTGCTCTTAACTTAAGAGCCATCTCTTCAGTACCATGGAAATGACTTTTCTCCCTCCATGTTTCTTTTCATTTTTCTCCTTTTTTTTTTTGTATTTCAAACACACAGAAAAGTTCTTAGAATTATAAATTATAAATAACCACACACTCACTGAATAATACATCAGTTTATATTTTTACTTTATCACATGTCTATGCACCTTTCAGAGCTATTCACAAATCCATCCTTTTCTTTGGTGATTTTAATGTAAGTTATAAATACTAGTATACCCCCAAACCTGTCAACATCTGTATCACAAACCCAAGTTCAGCACCTAGTTAGGGGTTATTTTCTTCTGCCTGACACAGTGTCTCGTGTACTCAAGTAGCCCAGGCTGGCCAAAAACTTTGCCATGTAGTGAAGGATGAACTTGAACTATTACTGATCCTCCTGCCTCTGCCACCCAGAGGATGGGACTATTGGTGTGTGTCACCACACCTACCTCTCAAGATTCGTTTACAGTTCTTTTATGTACCACTCACTTACAGTAAACTGCGCCACCCCGAGTGACCAGCTCTTACATGTTGACCTTATAATGCTGTCACTCCAGCCCCAGAGCATGCCCTTTTGTTAGATAACTGGAAGAGCACTAAGGGAGCCCCAGATCCCTCCTATTCCCCTTGTGTATCCCCCAGAGGCTATTGTTTTGGGGGGCCAGACAGCAGTTCCCCAAGACAGCAACCTCTCTCTGTACTTGATCCGCAGGTGCCGTTCCCTTCTCTGCTGGCTCCCTTCTAGTTTACATGAACCTGGAAAGAATCTGGAATGGACCCCGGGACCGCTTTTCTCCCCTGCAGACCTTTGCCAATGTCTGTGTGGCTGCCGCAGTGAGCCAGAGTCTCTCCTTTCCCTTTGACACAGTGAAGAGAAAGATGCAGGTGCGGAGCATTCGGGCAGGGTGGGGGTGTGGTGGGAGGCACAGTACCTTAAAGCGTTTGCAGTTGAGTAACCACAAACAGCATTTTGATTCCACACACCCACCTCCTCATCCTGCCTTATAGCCCCACCACTGAAGACATTTTTCTACAGAGCTCAAGATGGCTTATGCAAACCACTTCTGCTAATTTCCAGGCTACTAGCTTGAGCCAATGCCTGTACTTCCTTTTTATGTATCCGTCTTCTAGAGAGCTTTCAGATAAGTCTCCCTTTTCTTTCCTGGTCCCTGGATACATCACTTATGGTTCTCCTGCCTACAACACCAGAAGAGGAGGACACTGTAGGATGCAGCCTGTTAACTTGCCTTCTTGAAGCCACCACAGGGAAGACATAGCACTCTTTCTTGTCACTATGCCTTTCTTGACTGGCAGGACTAAAATAAACCAAGAACCAACCATTCAGCTAGGGGCCTGAGAAAGAAATTGCATTTCAAAAGGGTGCAACTGGCCATGCACTGTCCTAACAATTACTAGGGAATTACATGTTCACTACAGAGCACAAAGGCAAAATCGAAAAGTAGAGGCTGCGAATCGAAGAACTAGCTTAGCCTACATTCTTATCAACCAAACCAATCTGATCAGTCGATGATATAACATGAGGGCGTTACAGCTACATGTGGGTAATCAGAATCCAAGCAAGACTGACCGTTTTGGCATCTTCCCTTATCCTGCTCACTCATTTGGCTTGGCTGCCACCTTGGCCACTCTGATATGACTTATATGTTCCTGAAGCGCTGCAGAAATGAATTTGAGGTCATTTGCATGCCACTTGAAATGAGTAGTCCCACTTGTTGGTTTCTCCACATGACCCTGACTTGTTTCTCTAGTTTCTCAATGCTACTCCCCACTTCCTGTTTCCCTGCTACAGTCTACTTTGGCCAGTCTGGCCAGTGCCAAAAAAACGTGAAGGGACTTGACTTCCCAGTGCTGTCTTCAGACATGATGATACTCTACTCTGCCACTCCGGTCCACAAAACATCTCATCTGTCTGAGTTTCTTCTCTCCTGTCATTGTCCAGATGAGCCATTGCCGCGTTGGTATGACTATATATAGTGCAAAACATAATGAACATAACTTCTGATTTAAAAAATAATGCACATATTAAAACATGGTTTAAATGGTGGATTTCACATTATGTATGTTTGGTCACAATAAAAAAGTAATGTACGTGTGGTTGTAGAAATTTTAGGAAATACAGCAAAGTAGGAACAAAAAGGAAAATAGCCCAACACCTATAGATTCTAATAGTTACTAGGGTTTTTTCGATGTATGTTCTCTCTCTCTCTCTCTCTGTCTCTCTCTCTCTGTCTCTCTCTCTCTCTCTTACACACACACACACACACACACACACTGGCATTATATTTTAGAAATTGTGTTTGGACTACAAATAAAAGTTGGTAGCTTGGTTTTTTTAATTTATCACATAGCAGATACAGCGCCAGGCCATTAACTGCTTAGCTATTAATTGCTATTTCGACCTATGAACATGTTAGAAATAGTTAAAAATTTCTCAGTTTCTAAATAATGGGGCTATTTCTAATTCTTAAATATAGCAACACTGTAATGAGATCTCTTGTGTTTTTCATATTATATTCCTAGAAATTGACTGACAGGCCACAAGACCTGAATGAGTCTAAAGCATCCTAATTTTTAGGTATTGAGGATTGAGCCCAAGGACATGTGTGAGCCATTCTACTAGTATTAGAATTAGTATTAGTACTAGACTAGTATTCTACTACCACCGAGCTACATCCCTGCCCTTGCATATTTTGGTGTGTGCCAAGATCTCCTTAAATAGCAGGACTGGCCTTGATCCTCCCATGTAATCCAGGAAAGGCTTCAAACTTGAGAGCTTCCTACCTCAGTCTCCAGGGTATGGGATTTTCCGCATGAGCTACCCTGACCAGTTCACTTCCTCTTTGTTGCTCATGAGAGTGCTCTCCCTAATTCTTGTTTCTTTT
>NC_045030.1:41826775-41835778 GCF_008632895.1 Mastomys coucha
AGAGAGAGAGAGAGAGAGAGAGAGAGAGAGAGCGCTCTTATCTCTCTCTTACTGCCAGGGACACCCCCAGCACTTTCTAGCCTCTTTTGAGTCTGTCCTAGCTTATATAAAGTTTGGTGAGCTTAGCTACCTACCACTAATAGATCTACCTAAAATAGAACCCTGAGACCGGAAGGTAGGGCTAGTCATCAGAAATGGTTTCAGGTAAAGTTAAGTGATATGTAGATGTGAAGCTGAGAGATTTTGGTCTTCTCCATAAATCTTCAGCATTACTTTCTCTTTCTGGGTTCTAAAACAATGGCTTTCTCTAGGAAACTCTAGCCAACACTACATTCTGCGCTTGAATATCACCTTACCATAAGAATCTGCCACCAACTAGAGTAAGAAACACTGAGAGTGAGAATGAGAGAGTGCAATCCTAATCATTTTCCCTTTGTGTGGGAACCTTCTAGATAATGCATATATAGTGTGTTAAGAAGCTGGAGTGAGCCGGGTGGTGGTGGCGCACGCCTTTGATCCCAGCACTTGGGAGGCAGAGGCAGGTGGATTTCTGAGTTCGAGGCCAGCCTGGTCTACAGAGTGAGTTCCAGGACAGCCAGGGCTACACAGAGAAAAGCTGTCTCAAAAAACAAACAAAAAAAGAAGCTGGAGTCAAGGTTGGGTATGGTGGCGCATGCCTGTGATCTCAGTGACAGAGGCAATAAGATCAAAACTTCAAGGTTACCATCATCTACATAGCCAGTTTGAGATTAGCCTCAAAAAAAAAAAAAAAAAAAAGCAGAGAAAACAGCTTTCAAATAAATGCAAAGCCATAGTGGTGGTTTTTAAAAACACAAAATAGTTGTACTGTAAAATAGGATTGGCATCTAATTATGACTAACATCATATATATGTCATCTGAAGATATAGTAAGCCAATTAATATGACTCAGCCAAAATTTAATTTTCATGGGTTAATAAATATAACAACTTGTCCTTAATATATTTTTTAAAAAAATTAACACCCAAGGGGGTGGGTTTAAAAAAAAATGAACACCCAAGACAGAGCCACAGGCTTTTATATGCAAACATGGCATTACCTTCTCTGGCCACTAGGTGTCACTGCAGCAAACGCAAAGACTCTGGTACATGGAAAGCTATGAACCAACAGCTTAGTAAATTACTCACAATCCCAGCTCAGAATCACTTTCAGTTTGGAAGATGAGGGGGCAGAAGCAACAGCAAACATCTAAAGTTGTTTTTTTTTTTTCCTGTAAAGCACACAATGCAATATTCATCAAGAAGAGAGAGCCATAAGAACCACCTGCCCCCACTGGATCAGGCAGGTTTACCCACTTCATTTGTCACAAGGGCACCAAGCTGCTGTGACCTGAACACAGTTAATGGTAACATTTGCATTCCATTGGTTTTCTCCATGGCACTGCCCAACATGAAGCAAATCAACAGCAGATGCCTGGTGGATAGCCAACTGAACAGGGAGTTTTTCCCAGCACCCACAGTGGCTGGCACCTTTGTCTGAGTGCCTAGTTGTCTTCATGGGCTTTTATCCAGACACTCGGACATACAATCTGTCTGTCTAATACCATGGCAGGTTGGAACTCTTCTGAACATTAATGACAATAATCAGAAGTCTTTTTTAGCCACCTGAGCCCTTCCTTCACCAGGTTTACATTCATTTTATTCTGCTTTTCTTTGGCTTGCGTGGCCCTGCTAGAGGATAGAGAGGTAAAGAATTTATGCATGCGCATGTTTTGAGAGAATGTTTCTTGGGGAGAAGGGTCAGTTGTATGTGGAATGAAATGCTACCTCGTGTGCTTTCCCGGACCCTAATACCACCCTGCCTGAAATCTCCTTTTCCACGTGTCTGTACATTTTAACTCAAGCTCCTCTAGATACATCCTGGCCCTTCTATCTGCATCTCCACCTAGCAAGGACCCTGAGCCAGAAGATGCTGGCAGCACTAAGTGTATTGAAGAAACAACAGGCTGGGCATAGTGGCATAACCTTTAGGGAGGCAGAGGCAGGTGGATTTTTGTGAGTTTGTCAACATAGCAAGTTCAAAGCCCGCTAGACCTACACAGTGAGACACTGTCTCAAAAGGGGTGGAGGATGAAGAAAAGGAAGGGATTTAATAAAAGAAAGTATAAAATGGAAGAAATGTTGACAAAAAAATATTTTACATGATTAATCTCTAAGCCCTATTAAGAACCAAAGAATTATGGGGGAAAAAACTATAATGGTTCCATAGACAGGTGTATGTGAAAGAGAAGGGGAGACAGGCTGGGAACACCTTGCTTGGAATCTGGAGAAGCGCTTCAAACATGGGACCTGGAGTCTGATAGGCCTTAGGAAAGAATCAGGAAAGAGGTCCATGTGCACCCCCCCCCCACTCAGTTGCTCCTATTAGGTATCTCCATTTCATCAGATACCAACCCATGTGTCGCCCTGTTGATTTATACCCCAGAGGACTTTGCCCCCACCACCACTCACAAGGTAAGCAGGATTAGGCCAGGTCAGCATTTGAACTGAAAGTGCATAAAATGAAGGACAAAGGTGGTATCCAAGTGGCACAGCTCAGTGAGCAGAACACACATGGTCAGTGAATAAACAGAGGCCCCAGTCTGCTCAAATAGACTCCAATCTGACCGAGATGGTTACCACCTTGAGCAACCTTTGCTGAGTAGGACACAGTCACTTCGTTAAGCCACTCAGAGCTTCTCATGCTCCACTCTACATCGTCACCCCCACCTCGCTCCTCAGTCCTGGGCTCATGGTTCTCTCAGACTGCTGATTTGTGCCACTGATTATCACATTTTCATGATCACTTCCAACCCACTGTCTATCAAAGTTACTCTTGTTCCCCTAAAACTGTCTTCCTAGACTTTTCCCTTTCCAGGCCATCGTTGTCCCAGATACCCAAGCTAAGCATCCAGAAGTTAGGTTTGGCTCTGCTTCATCCAACCAACCCAAAGCTCATTTGCTTCTGCATTCATAAGTCTCCTACATGGGTCCTTCTTTTTTTGCCCTGACTCCAATCAAAAGCCTTATCAGCTCATACTGCAGCACATACTGTTCTCTAGGATTGATTCTAAACGTGACCATTAGCACTGATTAGCACTATTAGTGGGAAGATACAGTAGGCACTGGGCCAAGGGTATGTCCATTATGTCATCCGATCCTTACAACAATTTGCAAAGTGAGCACTGTTATCACTCTACCTATTTCACTGCGCATGTCTGTCTGCCTGTGCGTGCCTACGAGTGAGCACAAGTGTGTGTGTGTGTGTGTGTGTGTGTGTGTGTGTGTGTGTGTGTGTGTGTGTGTGTGTGTGTGTGTGTGTGTGTGTGTGTCACAGTGCACATACAGAAAGAAATCAGACAACTTAAGGGAGCCAGTGATCTCTGTCCACCACTCAAGGCAGGTTCTGGAGCTTAAACTCAAATCATCATCAAGTGTTGCCAGCAAGCACTTTCACCTGTTGAGCCATCTTGCCTATTGACATGAGAAAACTGAGGCACTCAGAGGCTCTGTAGATTACAAGCCCATCTTTGAGCAATGGAACTGGGATAAAGCCATGCAGTTTGCCTCCGGGGTCAATACTCACTTCAGTCCATGGGTTTCGTGCAGAACAAATGTTCTTTCGCTCTGTCAGTGTGTCTCCTTCTCTATCACCTTTAGAGAATAAAGGCTGGCCCATTAGCCTGGCATGTTTCCCTCTCCGACTTAACTGTTCGTGCTGTATAGAGGCCCTTTGTATAGGGAGTTGCAGAATCAAATGTCTGTAAGAATTCAGAAACAGCATGGACAGGAGAGCTCGGGAGACCCAGAGAACAGGCACTCAGCCCCAAACAATAAGCCTTTAAATGCATTCTAAGCCGTCGTGCCTTTTGAAAGCATTCTGGAGAACTAAACTCTGCTCTCAGAATGTGATTAGCATTTAAATATGCGTAGCCAAAAAGAGTGAAGTGAACTGGTGGAGGCTACTGCTAAGCTGCTAGAGTCTCTTCTCTGAAGGATGGTTGCCATTTAGAAATGCAAGCCCAGTTTTCAAAGAAGCCCCTAAATTTACATCCAGATTTTGATGTGAAATCTTTCTATTTTTTAAGGTTACAAATAAAAAGTACTGGCTGGGCAAAGCAAAACATGCCTTCGTCTGGCCTCTGTTCAACTGAAGCATCCAGTTGCAATAGTGAGGAAGTTCCCCTCCCCCAAGCCCTGAAGACCAAATGTATTTTATATTCCGGTCAACAGGCCTTTGTTCCTGCAGCTACCTCTCTCCGCCGAAGCATCACTTCTGTCTCTGTAAAGGTTCAACTGAACTTACCTTGGTGGTAATATCTGTTGCTTTTGTTTGCCGGCTTTTCCCAGCCATAAGGTACGCACTTTCAGATAATGAGTAAAGGCAGATATTTAAGCCTTTGAGATCCACAGTGCGGGCACTCCAGCCCACTGGGGAGGGAGTCCTGGGGAAGAAGAAACTAAAGTAACTGTAGGGTACTTTCTCTGAAAAGGTGGATGCTGTTTTTCACAGACTCCCACTTCTACTCTCATGTCTATGGGCACAGTAGTTGTATTCCCAAAAGTTGTGGGGAACTCCTTTTAAAAGATGCTGGTATCCTCTCCATGGGTCCTCTCACTCTGACAATTTCCTTTCCATAGCATTTTTTCCTATCTTACCCTCTTTTATCTCAACAGCATTGCTCTGCTGTCCCTTCCCTCCCATAACTACCTCCTGATAACAGCTACCTTAGTTTCCTAAGCAGTGCCTTAGTTTGCTTAGTTTTGAGCATCCCTACTCTGGAACTCTGAAATCCAAAATGCTCTGAAGTCAGAAACTTGGAGCATCCACATGATGGAAAATTCCGCAACTGACCTCAAGTAAAGGACTGCAAACAAATACAGACACACTGAAAAGACCGTAGATGGGGCTGGGGGATAGTTCTTACATATGCACAGGGGCTTCAGTTTAAATTCCTCAAACCTATAGAAAGCTAGGCATGGTGGTAGTGTCCATCTATAATTCCAGCACTCCTACGTTGAGATGGGGGACAGAATTAAAAGAATCGACAGAAACTCCTGGCCTAGATAGCCTCACATGCACACAGAGATGCTGTGTAGCTAAGAAGACAGAAGTGAAGACAGCATCTGAGACTGTCCTCTAACCTCCACACATAAGCCACATCACACATGTACCAGCACACAGACACACACACACACCACATACACATCCATACGTATATAGAATAATAAAGATAAAAATTTAATAAGACTGCATAAAGTTACCTTCATGCTTTATAAAATATAATATATATGAAACAAGTGAATTCCATGCTCTAAACTTTGCTCCCATTTAAAGATCTCACTTTATGTATAACTATGCCAAAATTAAGAAATATTCAAAATTTGATGTACTTCTTATCCCAATCATCTTAGATAAAGGATACTCAACCTAGAAAGCTCTTTCTTTTAAAGATTTATTTATTTATTTTATGTATGTGAGTACACTGTCACTCTCTTCAGACACACCAGAAGAGGGCATTGGATCGCATTATAGATGTATGTGAGCCATCCTGTGGTTGCTGGGAAATGAACTCAGGACCTCTGGAAGATCAGTCAGTACTCTTAACTGCTGAGCCATCTCTCTAGCCCCTAGAAAACTCTTTTATGCATGTCACAAGATCCCTTATATTATAAATGTGTTTCTTTTCTCTAAATTGCAAGCTCTTTGCCCATGGGAAGTATATGTCAGACTTTTGTGTATCCCTATAACATTATAGTCTCACATAACAGGCACTTGATACCTGTTTTAAAATGAATAATGTTCAGAGCAAGTTTAGGAGCTTTTCCTGTGAGTACAGAGTTGAACCATGCCACTGAGTGAACCCTGAGTCTTTATGCTTGTTCCTACACAGGCTGAAGGTAAGAACACCCAAGCTTGACCTCTTCCCTGCCCGCTGCCCTAGAGAAACATCTTCTTGTCCCCTAGGACTACTTTTGTGTGCTGTTCTAAGAATACACTGTCTCCTATCACAGCAATCCCATCCTATGCCACCCATGGCCAACAGCTGTTAACTGGCAAGATTGGCAAATGTGCTAAAAGGACAAGATAGAACTAGGCACAATGTCAAAAGCTTATAATCCCAATATCCAGGAGGCTGAGACAGAAGGATCAAACTTTTCAGACCTGCCTGGGATACAGAGCAAGTTTAAAGCTAGTCTGGGCAATTTAGTGGGGCCATGTTTGAGGCAAACAAGAAAAGAGGATAGGGAAAAAAAACTTCACACTGTTTCCATTTGTACTCTCTGCATTCCAACCTCCCATCACTGTGCATGGGTCTGGAGGCACCTGACAAATCACACCCCCATGCAATTCATAGTCCTTCAGTGACTGCTTTCAGGACATGTAGGAATGTATATGACTCTACTGTTCTTTACTGAAGCTTTTGTCAGCTAGACGCATGAAGATTTGTGCAAGATAATGACAGGAAAAGTTTGCCTTGGATTAAGGAATTGTAACCATACTACCATTTGTTGGTCAGATAATATAGATGAGGCAGATTCTTAACTCATTTAATCCTCTTTATCGACCTCCAAAATAGGTACTATTATGATTCTTATTTCATGGGAAAATGAGGCACAGAAAGGGGAAGCTACTTGTTCAGAAGTCTCACAGCTAGTACTTGTTAAAGCTGGCTCTCTCCTTCCTCCTGGCTTTCCTTTATCCACCAGGAAGTACAGGGCTCCTTCCCAGATGCTAGGTAATTAGTTAATTTAGCCTTTCGTTCCTTTGCCTGTACTGAGATGGCAGAAGCTGGACCTTGAGAACTGGCAGCTCAGTATTTCAGTGCATGAATGGTTGAGGAAAATACCAATGTGCAAAGGCTCAGAACCCTTCATCCATCCAAGCTGCATCCATTCAAGTAAGCTAGGTGGCTTCTGAACAATACAAGTGGATTTCTCATAGTTCTGGAGGCTGGGACGTTCAAGGTCAAGGCAAACTTGATATCTGGTAAATGCTTGCTTTTCTCATTCCTAGATGGCACATTCTTGTTGCGTCCTTTTTGTGGTAGAAGCAGGGCAACTCCTGGCATGGCTTTTTGGACACTAATGCCATTCCTGAGGGCTCTGGCCTCATGATCTTATTACCTTCCAAAGGCTCCACCTCCTGAAACATTACATTGGGTCAGGATTTCAACACAGAAATTGGAAGGAAACACAAATGTTTGGACTTTAATAAGCCTGGTTTTGGCCAGAAGCTGGTTACCTCAAGTTAAAGTGGGGAAAAAATTTCTTAGGAAAACTATAGTATCCTAGAGCTTGGAGTCAGCAACCTGTCATTGGAAGCCCCATTGGTAGCTTTAACAAGCTCCCCGCTGTAAGAAGAAACAGCACAGGCGTAGACCATTCCTCAGCCATGATCCTTTGGTTAGCTACAGACTGATCTGGCTGGTCAGAGGACTGGGAAGAAAGTCCTCAGAGCCCTGGAAGGAGCAGCAGCAAGACCCCAGGAAAGGGAAGGAAATTGTTGTCCCAGCCACTAGTAGAAGATGCTAACCAAGTTGAATGGATCTGACTACTTTAGCCTCTCCTGGTTGGCACGGCATCTATTCTTAGCAAGAAAAAGGATGTTTTCCTAAGAAACCACTCACCTGTACAGATGTAGAGTGTTGAGTGCTGAGCACGGAGCTCTCAGAGACAGTGAGAGAGACTGACTCTTGCCTTTGTGGCAGTCTCGCTGATGTCTGGCCCCCTTGAGGACTCACTTCTGCCCAAGTGAGTGGCGTGGCCTTTGCAGTCAGAAGTAAAGGATGCTTGGTGAGGGAAGGGGAATGTCTGAACATCTATTAGGCAACATAGGGGTTTGGGGGGAGCTTTATTATTAAAGGGAAGGGAAAGAAAACCTGCCCCCTCCTTTGTTCTCTTAGAAAGTATTCCGTGCCCTAAACACTTTGGGGATTCTTGATCAGGGAAACAAAGAATGTCCCTAGAGGGCAGGCAAGGAGGGACTAGAGAGGTATCTTCCCAGTTCCACTGAACTGAACACAGCTCACTGCCCTTTTCTCCTGACCTAAGCTGGCTTGTTCCTTTGAAGCAGTAACAATCTTGGAATCCAAATAGCCACCTAGTACTAAGCTCTGTCTAAACACTAACAGCAGGTAAGATAAGGCCTCCCACCTCTGTCCCCAAAGAGAGCAAGTGAAGATAAGGGAGAGGGAAGAACGGCTCTGAAAACATCTGCTCTCAACAAGAAAGGTCAGCAGCTACTCGGGAAGCCTCTGCTCTCTGAAGGCTATGGACACTGTTGTTGACTAACCGTGCTGCTCCCTTGTAGCCAGTGTTGGAGATGAGGCACCTATTTTCAGCAACTTCCCCCACCCGTATAGTTGTCAGTTACTTAGGCTCATGGCTGGGTCCCCATGAGCAGATTAGCTCATGGGGGTGATGACATGGGGCATTGAATCTAGGATGACCCTTAATCCTGCCAGTGGACTGGGAGAGGCCACAGGCCCTCTCTGAGCCTCATCTCCCTCATCTATACAGTATGAAGCAGAGAACTGTGCCTTCATGTACCTGTGCAAAGACTGAATTAGGTTATTGAACATAGGCACATTGCAAATGCTGCTCTCATTGTTCTTGGAGCACCTCTTCAGAATCTATGCATAGATAGCACAGGAGGCCTGATTAGAACTCTATAAAGCCAAACCAGGTGCACTGCTGTTTCCTGAACTTACTAGCAATACATAAATGAGCCAGGCTAACAAACCCTCAGTAGCCCCTCCATCTTGAGAGCTAAGGATAAGTAGTGGTGGCAGACGAGGTCATTGTTCTTTTGTTGGGTTAGTATAATAAGCAGTGCCCAGCAGTGCAAGCCTGGAGTGGCTGAGGCAGGAGGCAGGAAGATGGTGAATTCAAGGCCTGCCTTGACAACAGAGTAAGTTCAGCCTGGGTAATTTAGTGAGACTCAGTTTCAAATTTTAAAACATTTTCTTACACTGTGTGTGTG
>NC_045030.1:41837170-41838002 GCF_008632895.1 Mastomys coucha
AGTGAGTTCCAGGACAGCCAGGACTACACAGAGAAACCCTGTCTCGAAAAACAAACAAACAAAAAAAAGAAAAGAAAAGAAAAGTACTTGCCTGACATGCACATGGCCCTGAGTTCCATCCCCAGTACAGACATTTACTGAGAGGCTACGAAGCACCAGTCCTGCATATACCTGTATGTCCTCGGCCTCCTAGAAATTGTCATCTTCTGAATTTGTACTCTTCATGTCCATTCTCCCTACCAGTCAAGATGTCGCTGTCAGAGTTTGCTCTTAGAAAATTTAGCAATGGCTGCTACTGTGTGGGTCTTCTCTGGCTCAAACCCCCGGGCTCTGCACAGTCTACCCACACTTCCTGACAAGCTGTTCACCTACATCTCACTTGCTTTCTCCTGGAGACTCGGCTGTGCTCTAGGCTTCCCCGCTGATCTTCCCTGACCCACTAATCATGAACGGCTGGCCTCATGTGTTCCTCCTCACCCCAACCCACACTAGACTTTGTCTTGCTATCTTAAAACTCTTACAAGGAAACATTTTCTTTTCATGAGGTAATACATGCACACGAAGTCCAAAAGGTGGTATAAACAGACACTGAAAACCAAGTGTCCTCACCCTTTGTGCCCTCCCCACCCAGTTCTCTCTCAGAGACAACATTAAGGTTACCACTTTCTTATGTGTATTTTTCCAAAGATGGCTTCTGCAAAGGTCTCCATCAATGTGCAGGTGTGTTCTTTCTGGTTTTACATAGTTTGCAATATACGTGCATATTCTTCCACACCCTTTCTTTTTCACTAAAATTTTGTCTTGCAAGGTGACACCCTATCCACCAGATGGA
>NC_045030.1:41838187-41842548 GCF_008632895.1 Mastomys coucha
CTGGCTGTCCTGGAACTCACTCTGTAGACCAGGCTGGCCTCGAACTCAGAAGTCCGCCTGCCTCTGCCACCCTAGTGTTGGGATCAAAGGTGTGTGCCACCACCACCCTCACCCGGCACAGCCACATATTTTAATTATAATATAATATAGTTTGGTGTCTTACTTCCTACTGGTGAGCATTCAGACTTATCCCAACTCTTTTGCTCTTATACTGCCACTGCAGTAGCAAGTATCTTTGCAATAAATATTGTTTCACATATATGCAGATATAACTGCAGAATAAATTCCTTCAAGTAGTAGTATTTTGACCAAAAGAGTACATGGTTGGCTGGATATATATTCATTTGGTGGAGTCCTTGTTTGACATCCATGAAGCCCTAGGTTCCATGCCTAGCACCTAATAAACTGGATAAGGTGGATCCCAGCACTCAGGAAGTAGTAGCAGAAGAATCAGAAGTTCAATGTCCATCCTCAACCACACAGTGAGTTCAAAGGGAGCTTGGATTTCATGTGACCCTGTCATCAAAAACATGGGGAATATATATATATATATATATATATATATATATATATATATAGTCATTTTGTAAATATTGTTTAACTATATCAATGTTACATGGAAAGAATATTTAGTAAATGCTTCTGGAAGGCCTGGAAAGTTTAGCACAGAAACATTCAAATGTTTAGCTTTGAAGTGTTTGTCCATCACTTTCTTGTAAGTTTGCTCCTCCTTTTTTCTGTATACTTTTGGGAAAGACCCATGTCAAGACAGATGTGGTCAGTGGCCCTGTGGCGTTTGCAGTCACAGTAGGAGCTAGGAAGAGAACACAAGGAAGAAATATAGACAATAGATCACATTCTTATCAAGTGCCTCATCATGAAGAACACGGTGACCAAAAAAGAGTTTGCTAAGCTTAGTCTGGGTCTCTGCTATTTCTCCTGAGCATTCTGAGAACTTGGCAAGACAGAGGAGACGACAGAGTTCAAGTCCTCGAGGTAGGAAGGTACATGGAGTTGGAGCAGCTGCAAAGATTGCATAAGCTGGAAAGGGTCTTCAAGGTCATTTCATTTCAGTCTCCTCAGCAGACTGAGGAAACTAGGGTCTGAAGAAGTCAATGACTTAGTCAAGGTTGCACTAGTAGTGGCAGAGCCAGGCCTAGTTCTCCTAATTTCTTTTAGGTGATGTAACACTGCAGGATCCACTGCGATCCTCCTGAGGGCTGGGGATCTGTAGCAAGTGGCTACATTTTATTAGCCTAGAGAGTGGCCTGGCTTTGTGTAGAAGAAGCCTTAAGTTCAGGCCCTTGTGATTAGCCATCTACTATGTCCTGTTTCTCTTTGCTAGTAAGATACAATTTTAGGACACAGCCATCTCGCATTCCAGTCTAGCAGGTTGGTTTGGTCTTCAGCATACTTGTCTCTCCTCCAAGTTTAGATGATTATAATAATGACCTTGATGATGGCACTTACTTACCTAGGGCTTGCTCTATATCAAGTACAGTTCTAAGCACTGGGCATGTGCTAAATTATTTAATATGGACAACGATCCTATAAGGTACATGTTATTATTACTCCATTTTACAGAAGGGGGGGCGGGCCTCAGACAGATGAAGGCGTGTGCTGAAGGTCACAGGTGTGAGCTATTACAAGCTGTCTAGCTCCAGAGCCTGAAGCAGGACACGAAAGTAACAAGCCCTGTGGAGAGGTCCAGTAAGGGTGTAGATGAGGGAATGGATGGGAAAGGAAAGCTGAATGAACTCAAGAACTGGGCTATTTACTCAAACACAAAAGAGGGCTGAATGAACCCAAACGAGGACTTGCTAGTATATTACAAGGCCCTAGTATATTACAAGGCCCTAGTATATTACAAGGCCCTGGATTCAATCCCCAGCATCACAAGAAAAAAACATACCAAAGAATCAGCATGTAACCACATGTCAAGGACGAAGGCATCTTACAGTCCTATTCATCACAATCCCTCAGATGATTTTTTTTTAAGATTTATTTATTATTATATGTAAGTACGCTGTAGCTGTCTTCAGACATCCCAGAGGAGGGCATCAGATCTTATTATGGGTGGTTGTGAGCCACCATGTGGTTGCTGGGATTTGAACTCGGGACCTTCGGAAGAGCAGTCCGTGCTCTTACCCGCTGAGCCATCTCTCCAGCCCCGGTCCCTCAGATTATTAATGCCTCTGGACATTTGTCTGCTCCTTTGTATCTAGGCCACCAGCATCCTGTTGGCTTCATGTTCCTTGTTCCCTTATTCTCCTTCCCTCTCCCTCCTCCTCTCTTTGTTCCTTCTTTCCTCTCTCTCCCTACTGATGGCAGTTTTTCAGTATTGGTGCACATCACATGTCTGCACCTGTGTGTGGAGGTCAGAAGTCAACACTGGGTGTTGTTCCTCGGACGCTATCATTTTTTTAGCAAAAATCTCTCAGTGAAACCTTGCACTAGACAAGTAGGCCATGATGTCTGGCCACTGAGCAGTCTCTGCCTCACCAGCACTAGAATGAGCATGCATCACCAAGCCCATCTTTTCACCTGGGTGATGAGAATTGAAACGAGACCTTCTTGCACAACAGGCTTCTTACTCACTGTACTCTATCTCCAGCCCCTTTTTGTTCTTTTCTTTGAGACAGGGTCTCACATATCCCAGGCTGGCCTTGAACTTGATGACCTCACGTATCCCAGGCTGGCCTAGGATGACCTTGAGGTTTTGATACTGCTGCCTTCACCTCCCCAGCGCTAGAATTACAGACTTGTATCAGCATGCCCAATGGGTGTGGTGCTGGAGATGGAAGCCAGGGCTTTGGTAGAGTGCTAAGCACTCATCCCTGTGGCTTTTCCTGCTCCCATTCTGAAAACCCATGCCACTGGTCCCTCAGCTTTTCCTCAACCCCACAAACTCCCTGTGATTCATAAACTGCTGAAGATGAATGCATGGAAGGACAGCTGGGGGGCACAGAAAGTTCTTGGCCTTCAGTCTGTGCTGCTCTTCACGCTGCAGAGCTAGTCTTTAGAGCGAGCGTCCTTTGCACATCCTTCATAACAGCTGTTTCAAATTTTACCATTTTACCATTTATCACTGCATACCCATCACTCCCACCTGAGACAGATAACCTGGCTGGCTCTTTCCTGGGGAAAACAGAGTGATAAACAGACTCAACCTTTGGCTTCTTTTGCATGATTTCCCTCCTTCTTGGTGGTATCCTGGGTGTCAAATCTCACCCATGTGAAAAGCAATTTCTTCCTCCAATCCTAACTTTGCCTTTCAGAACATTGCCCACTCTTATTCCCGACTCAACACAGTTAGAGTAGCTTGTTTTGATGCAAAGTTCTAGGAGTGTGGACAGATGTATAAATTTCTGTGACTGCCACCACAATCAGGACATAGAACCATTCCATCAATCCCCAAATTCTCAGGTGCCATCCCTTTGCAGCCAAGGCCTCTAGGACCACCCCCACAATGGTAACAATCCCTGTGCTCTCCATCCCTGGAGCTTTATCTTCTGAGAATATCTCCCTCAGTGTGGTGACTCTAGAGTTCACTCATGCTGTTGTACTCAGCAATAGCTTATTTCTATTTTTTAGAGATTTACATTTAAATTTATATTTAATTCTAGGCATCTGTATATGTCTGCTGTGGATGTACACAAGTGTTTGTGCCTACAGAGATCAGAAGAGGGTATTGGATTTCCCTGGAGTTGGAGTTACAGGCAGTTGTGAGCTTTTGGTTGTATCCATCTGTTGCCAAGTTGTAGGTGCTGGGAATTTGAATTTAGTACTCTGCAAGAGCAGCAAGTACTCCTTTTTTTGTTGTAGTTTTGTTTTGTTTTGTTTTTTGTTTTTCTCGAGATAGGGTTTCGCTGTGTAGCCCTGGCTGTCCTGGAACTCACTCTGTAGATCAGGCTAGCCTCGAACTCAGAAATCCTCCTACCACTGCCCAGCACAAGTACTCTTAACTACTGAGCAATTTCTCCAGCCCCGGTTTGTTCTTTCTTTGTTCATAGACTTTTTGTTTTTAATTATGTGTATGCGGAGAGTGGGTATATACACCTGTGGGGAGGGGGTGCCTGCCTCAGCCTCATAAGTACTGAGATTAAAGAGACAAGAAAGTTGCTTTCAGGAATTAAGCATTTTGATGATGGCAGTTTCCTCGGTTGTTCTGGGTGGTTATGAACTACATGGATGGCTGAAGGAAAGGTGGCCGAAAGTATAAGAGTGAGGATGAGGACCAGACTGACATTGACATAGACTGCCCTTTTTGCATTCTCTTATTTGAAAAGTATATACAAACCAGGCAGTGGTGGCACACACCTTTAATCCCAGCACTTGGGAGGCAGAGGCAGGCAGATTTC
>NC_045030.1:41843807-41854694 GCF_008632895.1 Mastomys coucha
GCCTCTGCCTCCCAAGTGCTGGGATTAAAGGCGTGTGCCACCATTGCCTGGCAGAATGCCTACTTTCTTTTAAGCAAAATACACCCCAAATATGTGAATGAGGCTTTGTGGTTCTATAGCAAATGAATATTCATTCTAAGTTAGTAGCTCACACCTGTAATCTCAGCATTCAAGAGACTGAAACAGAAGTATGGTGAAGTTTCAGCCAATCTGAGCTACATAAGCAAGACCCTGTCTCCAAACACATTCCTTCTAAGACTGTGGAGGAAGATGAACTCTGAAGTTACTACTTTTTGCCACCATCTTGGTACAGAGCATCCAGAGTCCAGACCTGTTTTCAACCCTGTTTTCTTTGTGTAGGACATTTACTTCCCAGTTCTGAAGTCACATTCCTGGACCTTCTATTTCCTGCCAGGCTCAAAGTCCTTACCTTCCCCACTGTGGAGGAGTAGATGTCCACTTCTCAGGAGCAGCTGACTGCTTCCGGCAGATAGTGAAAACCCAAGGGGTCCTGGGGCTCTGGAATGGACTGACGGCTAACTTACTAAAGGTGAGAAGGGTAGCCAGTCTCATGCTTCTCTGCCTCTTCCACTTCTTTCCCCTCCGTATCTTCTCAGTACAATTCGTGTGAAAATACCTCAGTTGGCACTGATAGACTCTGGGTACCAACCCTGCTGAATTCAATGGTTTAGATTCTAATACCACACCCTACCAGAGCTGAGCATTTAGTATCAACTGGAGGCTTCCTACCCTGGGACACAGGGACCCCTCCCTAAGGAGAATACAGCCCCCATCTAAAATTGTCTGCAGAGGTATGGCTATAATACATGAATATATCATATTCCCATAGACTTCAGTAACCAGAATTAAGAACAAGAAGTCTGGACTGGCCTTGTACTAGCCCATATGGAAATATCCAGTCAAGACCAACATATACTGATGGTCATTGGCTGATCAACTACATGGCTATTAACCCTTCAGTGGTTCTGAAATCTTTCATCCCCTTCCACACTGGACCAGTTTTCCTTTTTCCATATTCTTGGATTCCAAAAGGAGTTAGCACATAGCACTGCCCTCTGCAGTCATCTTAGTTTACTCTGGTGTAACTCCATTGCAGAAGTCCCTTTTTGTAAGAGTTGAAAATATGGCTCCAAAGTGTTGAGTTCAGTTCAGGGCAGCTTCCCTGTTCTATTAATTAAACTTTGGGACATTGAAACTGGCTAATGGAAATGACTGAATAGAGAGGATTACTCTATTCATATACTTCCTAGTCCACATCAATGAAAAGACAAAGGTTGATTTTTTTTTTTTAATTTAAAAAGTTGTTTAGAGCCGGGTGGTGGTGGCACACGCCTTTAATTCCAGCACTTGGGAGGCAGAGGCAGGTGGATTTCTGAGTTCGAGGCCAGCCTGGTCTACAGAGTGAGTTCCAGGACAGCCAGGGCTACACAGAGAAACCCTGTCTCAAAAACAAACAAAAAAAAAGGGTGTTTAACAGGGCTGGGGAGATGGCTCAGAAGTTAAGAGCACTGTCTGTTCTTCCAAAGGTCCTGAGTTCAAATACCAGCAACCACATGGTGGCTCACAACCCTCTGTAATGGGCATCTGATACTGTCTTCTGGTCTGTCTGAAGACAGTGACATGAAGTAAATAAATAAAAAAAAAGTTCTTTAACATGTAGGCTGCAGAGGTCAGTGTTTATGTTTGCTGCTCTTTCAGATAACCTGAGTTGAGTTCCCAGTACCCATGTTGAAAGGCTCACAGCCACACAAAACTCCATCTCCTAGGGATCCAATACCCTCTTCTGCCCCCCCCCCCCGCCCATGGGTCCCCACACTCACACAGACACACAGATGAATAAATAAAAGTCTTTTCTTTTGAAGAATTTAACACAATTGTCATTTTCTGTTTTAACAGGTAGTTCCATATTTTGGAGTTATGTTTAGCATGTTTGAGTTCTGTAAGAGAATTTTTCTTTATCAAAATGGTTACACCCTGTCCCCACTAACCTATAAACTGACCCCAGGAGTGGACCAAAGTCTGAAACCCCAGGAGTTACGGGAGTTAAAGAAGTTCTTCAAACCCAGAAAACTGCACTCCAAAAAACCAACTCTGTAAAGCTGAATGGAATTACACGGGCTGAAGCGCAGCAATCACAGATGAATATGACCTCTTAACTGTGCACATCCGGAGGAGGGAGAGGAAATGGAAGCACTGGACCGTATATCACCTCAGAACCCCAAACTTTCCCTGGGAATAGTTGTGCTTTGAAAAGCTTCTCTGACACTACCCCATCACAATAGCATCCCAGCAGACTAGAAGAACGCCTAGAGGTAACCAAACGTGCAATATACCCTCTGAGGAGAAACACCGTGCAAAGAAGCACGGCTACAACACTTCAAAGCATCCTGGCTGAGGTGGTGGAACAGAGACCATGGCACAAGCCTAGTCACAGGAGTCCCGGTGGAGTAGGCCACTGTCTTTGACTTATGGCTTCCTCCATACAGACTTCTTAAACTCGTACCTTCGCTGGCTTCTGAGAGCGCAAACCACCATGTAGGTTAGGACTTAGCAAAATTTCCAAATGAAAACTTTGCTTGTTTTTTCAAATGATCTTGTTACAAAGTCCAGGCTGCCATCAGAGTCGTGATGCTCTGGCTTGGACTCCCAAGGTGGCTGGATTGATTACAAGTTGCATTCTGCCATACTAGAACCCTAGAACCCTCATTCTCTCTTGAGAAACCTCCCGAGCTTTGATTTCAAGAAAGCACTTTTCTCCAGGATTTCTACCTCCAACCCACCACCTTCACCCCCGAATCAAGGTTTCTCTGTGTTGTCTTGGCTGTCCTGGAACTCACTCTGTAGATCAGGTTGCCGGTCTCTGCCTCCCAAGAGCTGGAATGAAAGGTATGCACTACCACTGCCTGGCACCCATGACTTCTTCATGATACACTGAAATTCCTGACTAAAGCCATGTACAGTTTCAATGGCTTTAATTATCAAAGCCTTTTTAACTTGCTCTGTAAGCCTACCCTGAAAATAAATTATTTCATCATTTTCCATTATTCTCACAAGATGTCCTACTTGCCTAGAAAATATCAGAAGATAGGACACACAGACTCCCCCCAAATATCCATGAAATTAAAATCCTTTAGGCTAATCACCCATTATATAGTTTGGGTTTTGTTTTTAGATATTTTTTATGTAATAAAACAGGATTATGTGTAAAATTTATATGGCTGTACTTTTCAAATAGTACCAATCTATGCATTTTTAAAATTCATTAATATCTGACTAGATGGGATGGTGCCCAGCTACAATGACAGTCCTTGGGAGGCTGAGGCAGGAGGGTCATGGGTTCGAGGTCAGCCATAGCTATATAAGTAAGTTCAAGTTCTTGTTCATAGTGAGATCTTATCTCAGAAAGCAGGAAGTAAAGAAAGAAATGTATTTCTGACATGAATTTACATATCTTTTCTTTTCCTTCACTCTACCACATACATGAAGATTTAAAAGTATTTTTTCATATCAAACTTATTTTCTTTTTTTTCTTTCTTTCTTATTTTTGGTTTTTCGAGACAGGGTTTCTCTGTGTAGTCCTGGCTGTCCTGGAACTCACTCTGTAGACCAGGCTGGCCTCGAACTCAGAAATCCGCCTGCCTCTGCCTCCCAAGTGCTGGGATTAAAGGCGTGTGCCACCACCGCCCGGCCAAACTTATTTTCTAAAGGAAAAAAAACTGGGGCTCTACAGTTGCCTCAGCAGTTAAGAGCGTTTATTGCTTTGCAGGGGGATGGGGTTCATTTCCCATCACCTGAATGGTAGCTTACACCCGCCAGTAACTCCAGTCCGAGGGGATTTGATACCCTTTCCTGAACTCCATAGGCACCAGGAAACACATGGTAGGCCAAAGACACACACACACACACACACACACACAGAGAGAGAGAGAGAGAGAGAGAGAGAGAGAGAGAGAGAGAGAGAGTAATTCAATAAATCTATTTTTTCTTTAATTTTATTTAAGGACAAAAGTGTCATTTATTCCTAATCATAGTTATAAAACTATAGTTAAATTCTCAGACTTTTGTCTGGTTTCAATATGCAAAATAACTCATTTTTCCAACTCCTATGACAAACTGTTTTTTTTTTTAAAGATTTATTTATTTATTATATGTAAGTACACTGTATCTGTCTTCAGATGCACCAGAAGAGGGCATCAGATCTCATTTCGGGTGGTTGTGAGCCACCATGTGGTTGCTGGGATTTGAACTCATGACCTTCAGAAGAGCAGTCGGTGCTCTTACCCACTGAGCCATCTCACCAGCCCTGACAGACTGTTTTACATGGAATGAAACTGACACGCTTCTGCAGCCCAATCTGTTAATGTTTGGGAGGAGGCAAATACTGAATTCAGCCAATACTCCATGTTTGTCAAGTATTATTTCCTTTTAAGCAACAAAGCAAAATTTCAGGAAGCACTAAATATTGTAAACATGTTTTCTGACAAAGGTTAAAATCTAGTCTCAGATTGTATACATCTTAGTATTTCTTCTGTGCACTCTTCCACAAATATAAAATAGATACTACATGGCACAGAGGCGTTTTCTGATGTTCGGGTTGTCTTAGAGTCATTCTTAATTATGTCTATGTGGGGATGAGGGCATGTGTATATGAATGCAGGTTCCTGTAGAAGCCAGAAGCATCCCACCCCTTTGGATCTGGAGTTTCAGGTGGGTATAAACTGCTTGCCATGGTTGCTAGGGCATGGTTGCTGGAGACCAGACTCTTCTAGATCCGTGTGTGCTCTTACTAATTAAGCCATCCTTCCATTCTCACTGACTTTTTGTTTGGTTGGTTGGTTTTTTGTTTTTCGAGACAAGGTTTCTCTGTGTAGCCCTGGCTGTCCTGGAACTCACTCTGTAGACCAGGCTGGCCTCGAACTCAGAAATCCGCCTGCCTCTGCCTCCTAAGTGCTGGGATTAAAGGCATGTGCCACCACTGCCTGTCAAGTTGTGATTTTTTTTTTTTAATAAATCAAAACTATGGCTCATTTTCCTGTCGTTTCAAAATGACTCCTTTAAAATTCTAGTTCTGTTCCTAAAATGAACTGAGTACTCTTTTTATTTCCTTAGCAGTGTAACAAGATGCTTTGCCTTTATAACTTCTGACTACCAGCATGCTCCACACAGGACTAAGAACTTCAGAACTCTAAAGAAGCATATGGTATGCTATCCATCTGGGAGTAACTTAAGGAATAAAGCGTACCTATGAATGACCAGAATTACAAACATACACAGAGGACGCCAGAGTACTATCCCCTACTGACAAGACTACCATGGGGCTCAGTCGATGAGTGCTGAATAAGAAGTGATTAGAAGGCTCAGCACAGGAGAGAAGCAAGTCCTGAGTAGGGACTCTGAGTCTTGAATTAAGGTTTAGGATTTTTCATTTTTGTTAATAGCGTTTCCTAGAATGCCATTCAGTTTTTAACCCAGACTGGCCTAGAACCCGAAGTCCTCCTGCCTGCCTCCCAGGTGCCAGAATCACAGATGTGTTGTCCTGTGCCTAGCTTTGAACTACGTTATTTTTGTGGACTTTCATTTGATGGCTGTTTTATTTTCTTCTTTTGCAGGAGTTGTTTTCAGACAGGGTTTCACTCTGTAGTCCACATGGGCAGGGCTGAAACTGTATTCCAGAGTGGCCTCAAACCCATGGCAATCTTTCTGCCATTGCTGGAATTACTGCTGGAATTACAGGTATCAGGACATATGGCCTGCTAGATTTTTAGTACTTTAAGGTAGGGACCTCATTGTACAGCCGAGGCTAGCTTTGAACTCATGATCCTCATGATCTTCCTCCCCTTAGATTCCAAAATGCCAAAATCAGAGGTATGCCCCTCCATGCCTGGCTCTGAATTGAGTTTTGAAGGAATTGTAGTAGTTTGAATGAGAAATGTCCCCTACTACGTGCATATACTTGAATACTTGGTTGCCTCTGTTAGTGTTGTTTGGACATTACAGAACTATTAGGAGCACCTTGTTGGAGGATTGTGCACCACTGGGGGCAGAGTTTGGAAGCGTATAGGCTCACCCCACTTCCACTCTGCTTTTTTTGCATGTGGTTGAAGATGTTATCTTCATCCTGCTTCCTGATCCACCTCTATGCCTTCTCTGACATTGTGCCTCCACCATCATTTGGAATGATAAGCCAAAATAAACTCTCTTCTATCCACTGCTTTTGGTCATGGTGTTTAACACAGCAACAGAAGAGTAACTAATACAAGGGCATAGGTAGTATCACAGAGATACATACAAGCAAAGAGTGCTTGAAACAGAGAGAGAAGACTGGCTTTGTGCACTTACTCAGCAACTGCTAGGCACTGTCCATGCAGTGATATGAAAGGCAAATGTGACCACTGTCATGGAAATCCCATCCTAGTGAGCACAGAGGTCAATAAACAACTTTTTAAAATTAAGATAGTTTTGTGTTGTAATGTTGGGAGGAAAATAATCAGAGTGTATTAATTAAAGGATTATGTGGGAAAAAGATAAAATTTTTCCAATTGGGAGCCAGGGAAGGCCATTCTGAGAGGTGACATTGGAGGTAAGGTTGGGATCTAATGCTTTGGCCTTTAATTTAACAAATCAAATTATGTTGCCATTTGCTGATACAGGAAAAACGAGGGAGGGTCAGAGATTTGCTCGAGAAGGAACTAAAAGTTCTATTGGTAATACATTAAATTCAAAATACCCAAGAATAAATCCAAGTGAAAAAAATTGAGGGTTGGCTATAGTCTAAACTGTCCCTACAATTGCCCAATTTGTAGTAGATGGAATAATGACCCCCCTAAAGTATCCATATCCTAATACCCAAGATCTTTTAATTAATGTAATTGAGGATTGATAGTTTTGAAACAGGTTCTTACTATTATAGCCCATAACAACCCTCATGCCTCAGCTTCTCAGGTACTATGATTACAGACATGAGGCACCATTCTCTTTGACAGAAGAGATTTTGAACAAGTGATTAAAGTTATAGTCATTGAGATGGGGAGATTATTCTGGCTTGTCTGGGCGTACCCAATCTATTCACAAGAGTCATCAAAAATTGGGGGTCTCTACTCAGAGCATGGGAAGTAAGCTAGAAATGCAAGGACAGAAGAGACATGACAAGGCCTGACTCTGAACACAAAGGTGCCCAGGAGCCAAAGAATACAGATGGTTTCAAGAATCTAATAATGACTCTCAGGTGACAGCCATAAGGAAACAAGAACCTCAGGCCTATAACCAAAAGGAGCTACGGTTAGTCAATAACATGAATGAGCTACACAATGGGTTTTCCACTGGAGCCTCCAGAAAGGAATGCATTGATTTCTGCTTCAGAGTTGTGACTATAGAATCGTAACATAGTAGGGCTGGCGAGATGGCTCAGTAGGTAAGAGCACTTGACTACTCTTCCAAAGGTCCTGAGTTCAGATCCCAGCAACCACATGGTGGCTCACAACCACCCGTAATGAGATCTGATGTGTCTGAAGACAGCTACAGTGAATTATGCCAGAGTAAGCAGGCCAGAGCGAGCAGGCAGGCAGAGGTCCTGAGTTCAATTTCTAGCAGCCACACACATGATGGCTCACAGTCATCTGTACAGCTACAGTGTACTCATACACATAAAATAAATAAAATAAATCTATAAAAAAAAACAATTGTAACATAGTAAATCTTTATTGTTCACCCATGGTGCTTGTGGTAAATCATTAGAGCAGCAACAGGAAACTAACAGAACCCTAAAAGTATTTATTTTAGAATAACAGGGACAGATCAGAAGTTCGGTGGAGAGTTATAGTGAAAGACAAGCAGGCTGTCATCAACAAACAAATGACATTTAAAAGAGAAAGATGGGGGATGGTGATGGGGCTCAGTGGTTAAGACCACTAGTTGGGCCGGGCGGTGGTGGCGCACGCCTTTGATCCCAGCACTTGGGAGGCAGAAGCAGGTGGATTTCTGAGTTCGAGGCCAGCCTGGTCTACAGAGTGAGTTCCAGGGCAGCCAGGGCTATACAGAGAAACCCTGTCTCGAAAAAAAACAAAACAAAACAAAACAAACAAACAAACAAAAAAGACCACTAGTTGTTCTTTGAAAGGATGCAGGTTCAATTCCCAGCTCACAACCATCTATAACTAAGATTCCAGGGATCTGACACCTGGCTTCTGCAGGGATCAGACATGCATATGGGGCACAGACACACACATACAGGCAAAACACTTAACAATAAGACAATTTAATTAAAAACAGTTCATTAAAAACAGAGGGACTGAACAAGACCAGTAAAAGAAGGGAAAGGAAGAGGCTTCTAGAGTGAGAAAAGCAACAAGAAATGAAACTGAAGAGGCAGAAGCTAAAGATAGAAGAAATGAAATGCTTGTGCCATACTGTGAGGGATATACAATGAATGGTACAGTAACTCTAAGGGAAAGAAAAGAAAACAGGTTTAAGACACACAGGAGGAAAAGAAGGAAGGAAGGAAGGAAGGAAGAAGGGTTGGTTGGTTGAGTATGCTCACATAAAATAAGCAAAGAACAAAAATGGTTCAAATACTTATCAATTGACAAGATGCCCAAAGAAGTCAAGACAAAGGGAAGCATATACAGTGCATGGTTCCATTTATTCAAAAGCCTAGGGGATGTAAACTAATCTAAAGTGACAGTATGCTGAAAGCTGTTTCCTTGGATCGAGGGGTTACAAAGGGACACATGAACATTTTGGTAACATAGCCATTCACTATGTTAACTGCCATAGTTTCATTAGTGTACACATATGTAAACATATTGTCAAATTGTGCTCTTCAAATGTGTACATTTTTATGATTTATTTATTTATTTATTTTTATTTATATGAGTACACTGTAGCTGTCTTCAGACACTCCAAAAGAGGGCATCAGATCTCATTATGGGTGGTTGTGAGCCACCATGCGGTTGCTGGAAATTGAACTCAGGACCTCTGGAAGAGCATTCAGTACTCTTAACCACTGAGCCATCTCTCCAGCCCCAAATATGTACATTTTTAATACAGTAATGGCACAAGCTTATAATCCCAGTACTTGGGAAGCTGAGACAGGAGCGTCAGGAGTGTGCGACGAGCCCCAGCTACCTAGAAAGACCCTGTCTCAATAATAAAGGTTAGGAAGCTGTAGCTTAGTATTTGCCTTTCATGAATAACTGCATAAATGCCATAGGCTTGAGTCCTCCAACAAGAAAAGAATGTACAGTTCTGTCGTATATCAACAACACTGCGGTAAAACGTGTTTGTTTTTGTTTGGTTTGCTTTATCTGAAGCAGTCATCCATGGCTGGAATCCATCAAATCCTTCCAACCACTGGGGTAGAGAGAGGAACAGAAAGCAAGGGCTTCAAATGCTAATCTGAGTTTAGGTTTCATCCAGTAAGCAAAGGGAGGTCAGTAGGTTTTAGAGAAACATATGTGATATAATAAAAACTATATATGAGAGGTAAGGCATAGTAGCAGAAGCCTGTAATCCCAGCACTGAGAGATGCAGACAGGAGGATCAGGAGTTCAAAGCCAACCTTAGCTCACAGTAAGTTCAAGGCCATCATAGGCTACATGAAATCCTGTTTCAAAATAATAATAATAATAATAATAATAATAATAATAATAAAAAACAAACTTAACAGAAGTAAGAATATTCTAGAAGGCAATGTACCAACCAACTGTGCAAAAGAAGATTCCTCCTCAATAATTATACTGCAAACATAACTGTAACAATAGCTCCAATGGGAAATGTGAGCCAGGTCTGAAAATGAACAGTGTTTTTTCTGGGTGCTTACTAGAAATTCAAATCCTGCTTATGTGGTCTCATACATTATTGCCAGCTGAGTTAAATAGCTTACCACCTTGCTTAAGCAAAGTTAGAATGGATGGTTTGCTAAAATTCAGATTTAGGGGTCTGAGGATAGAACTCTGTGATGCAGTGCTTGCCTACTATGCCCAAGGAAGGCTTAGCTTCCATCCTGAGCAGTCAATCAGTTAATCAATGAATAAATAAATAGTCCCAGTCAACCTGCATTTTTCTTAATACTGAAGAAATCAGACATGCACTGACTGCTTACTGTGTACCAGGTTCTCTTTGACCTCTTCTCCAGAGTTCCTGCTAAGTCTGCAACTATTCTTTCTGAATGGTTAGCATTTCCAATGATAAGTAGTTTACCCCCACCATACAGCCCATATTCCCTTGAAACCATTCATATTTTAGAAAGCAATGTCTTTTCTGTAGTTCATTTTAATTATTTCTTAGTGTACAAAAATAATTGGTTTCTTCTGCTTTTTTCTTTTCTTTGTTTGCCTCAAACTCACTATGTAGCCTAGAATACCACTGAATATGTGACCCTTCTGTCTCCACATCTTAAGTGCTGGGATTATAGGTATACACCATCATGTCCAGTTCATGCAGTGCTCAAGTCTGAACCCAGGGTTTTGTGCATGCTAAATCAGTACCCTTCCAATTGGACTACATCCCCCAGCCACATAAAATAATGGGTTTCATTATGACATTTTATACATATAGATTATTGTAATCTGCTCATATTTGGTCACACCCAAAATAATAATAATTTCCTATTGTGCTGAAGTCTTTCATAAAATGCCTATCAACTGGTGGTAATTCCACATAGAATCTTCCAACAGTCCTTTTATGATAAGAAAAATTATGTTGCCTCTCCTGCACTTTTCCAATTAAATGTCTCTAATCCACTTAGACATTTCTCGATATAATGATATTACTTTGCTTTCACTTTCCTTTTTTTTTAAAGATTTATTTTTTTCTTTTAGATATTTTCTTTATTTACATGTAAATTTCTCCATTCCCAGTTTCCCCTCC
>NC_045030.1:41855373-41855741 GCF_008632895.1 Mastomys coucha
CTGGCTTGCCCTTCCTTCAGTCCCTGCTCCATAGTTAATCTCTGCAACTCCTTCCGAGGGTATTTGGTCCCCCCTTTTAAGAAGGGGGGAAATGTCCACCTTTCACTTTCCTTTTTTTTAAGGGTTTATTTACTTTATGTATAGGAGTACACTGCCACTATCCTCAGACACACCAGAAGAGGGCATCAGATCCCATTACAGATAGTTGTGAGCCACAGTGTGGTTGCTGGGATTTGAACTCACGTCCTCTGGAAGAGCAGTCAGTGCTCTTAACCACTGAGCCATCTCTCCAGCCCCACTTTCACTTTCCTGATGGTCTTGTTTGACTATGTTTTAGTCTCTCTCTCTCTCTCTCTCTCTCTCTCTCT
>NC_045030.1:41855752-41857208 GCF_008632895.1 Mastomys coucha
ATTTGAACTCAGGACCTTCAGAAGAGCAGTCGGTGCTCTTAACCACTGAGCCATCTCTCCAGCCCAAATCCTATCTTTCTATCCTTAAATGTCTTGCTCTAAATAAAACCTTAGAACCCTTTATTGTGGTCCTTCCCATTTTATAAGCCTGGGCCTATTCTGAACTTTGCCTTTTTGTAATTCAACACCCAGAAGCGTGTGGTATGTTGGTCTTTGTCCTGGGAAGACTAGGTGTCCTCCTGTCACCTTTACGTGAGTTTTTTTTTTAATCTATGCTCATCAGAATATAATGTGGACACTGTAGTTTACTAGGTATCTTTCCTTTTTTAATTTCTCATCAGAACTTTCCAAAAATGTACAAATCTGAATTTTCTCTTTGGACTACTCTCCCACATGAATTTTCTTTCTCTTTTAGTATCTAACCAGGTTATCACATTATCTTTTCTCTGAAGTCAACCTTCAACACAGACACAGACACACATGTAGGCACACACTTTACCTAGCCTATGTGGCCATCCTCAGTGTTTGTTGAGGAGAGCCAGACAAAAGTCACATTCATCCAGATTCTTGCCACTCACACTTTACTAGCTAGATCTTCACACACAGTCAGCACTAAGTCTGGCCTAGCAACATCCCTCACTGCTTCTCCTTAATATGAGGACCATTAATTATCAGGAAAAGGGTCAAGAATTTAGAAAACATGGACCATGTTAAAGGTGTTTGCTGCCAAGCTGGATGACCTGACTTTAGGCCCCGGGACCTACGTGGTGGAGAGAACAGACTCTGGCAAGTTGTCCTCGGAGTTCTACCCACATCCTGGCACAAATGCCCATGTGCATATAATGAATCCAGAAATGCAATTAAATCCTGAAAAGAACTTGTCAGACGTGTTGCTATCTAAATGAAATATCCAGCAACTGTTTGGATGGTTTATGTCTGTTGTCACAATGTCTTGCCTCTGACAGCTAGCTATACGCAGTACTGCTCATATCTTTTATCTAGCTGAGCAGTATCTTATACACATTCACAAGTACATTTGGGGGGGGGGGTTCAAGACAGGGTTTCTCTGTGTAGCCCTGGCTGCCCTGGAACTCACTCTGTAGACCAGGCTGGCCTCGAACTCAGAAATCCACCTGCCTCTGCCTCCGAAGTGCTGGGACTAAAGGCGTGTGCCACCATCACCCGTCGACAGCTACATTTTCATATCTCCCTTTAATTCATTGGTTCTATTTTTGTGGTTGTTTTCTTTGGGGGTGGGGATGAAGGGTCTTCCAGTGTAGCTCATGTTGGCCTGAAATTTAATATGTGCCAAAGGCTAGCCTGAAACTGCAGTCTTCCTGCCTCTGACTTCTGAATGCTGAGATTATTATATGGTATGCTACCAAACCAGGGATGAAATTCTTAGTAACTTTTATTTAAGAATTTATTTTAATTTAAAAAAAAAAGATCCTTATGT
>NC_045030.1:41857219-41860874 GCF_008632895.1 Mastomys coucha
AAAAACCCTGTTTCAAATAAGAAAATGAAAAGTATTTGTTTTAGGTGGATTCAGCAGTATAAGCCTTTTAAAAGTCAGCTGGGAGGACTAGAGAGATGGCTCAGCAGGTAAGAGCACTGACTGCTCTTCTAGAGGTCCTGGGTTCAATTCCCAGCAACCACATTGTGGCTCACAGCCACCTGTAATGGGATCTGATATTCTCTTCTAGTATGTCTGAAGACAACAACAATGTACTCACATACATAAAATAAATAATCTTAAAAAAACAAGGTTGTTTTATTTATTTATTTGAGGCAGACAGACAGACAGAGAGAGAGAGAGAGAGAGAGAGAGAGAGAGAGAGAGAGAGAGCACAATGTGTGTCAGAGTTAATATGGGTACAACATCTGTGCCATGGTGAGTGTGCGGAAGTCGGAGGATAATTTGGTGGCATCTGTTCTTTTCAACCCCTGCAATATCTTGCTTGCCCTCCTCCACTGACTTTAGACTTACAGTCCTACTGCTTCAGCCTCCACTGTGCCTGGATTCCAGGTATATACCCAAGGGCCAGCTTCTTCCTGATGAATGCTTTTCATATTCCAGCCAATGACTTACTGCCGATACAGTCCTGATAAATCATTGTTCTCTTCACTTCCCTGTGGTATCTCTCAGCCTGGTTTCCCTTTCCTTGACCATATCATGCAGAAGTTTCATTCCACAGTGTCTGAACAATATGTATGATATTGTATTTTCCTGCTTGTATTAAAATTTTACATTCATTTTATTACCTCCATTCTAGGTGCTCATACAGAGGTATCCAAGGCCCTAGGTACTGTTTGAGCTTCTTCGTGTTTTTTTTCCCTTCAGACCTAATAGGCAGTGCTTTAACTTCAGTTCCTGCTTCTTTATTACAGTTGTATTTTCCAGAGCTCTCAGAAACACAATAATTACTAACAGAGTTCCACTGTGTCTCTCTGGATGAATAAGTTTTTAATGAACTGGCCAAGTATAAATCATCATATTATTCTTTATTCTCCTGACCTCTTCTTATTCCTGATCTATTTCTTTTGAAAAATGTTAACTTTCAGATTTATTTTAAAAAAGGTGCAAAATTAGTATAAGGGGGCTGGGAGTATAGTATAGCACTTCCTAGCATACATGAGGCCCTAGGCTCAATTCCCAACATTGCAAAAAGGATATATTTGAGAGTGGGTTGACATCCACAATATAAGGAATCCCTAATCCCAACAGGAAAAAAAAAACGCAATTACAAAGTGAGCAATAGGACTGGAGAGATGGCTCAGTGGTTAAGAGCACTGACTGCTCTTCCAAAGGTCCTGAGTTCAAATCCCAGCAACCACATGGTGGCTCACAACCATCTGTAATGGGATCTGACGCCCAGTATACTTAGATATAATAATAAGTAAATCCTTAGGCCAAAATGAGCAGGGCTGGAGTGAGCAGGGCAACCACATGATGGCTCACAACCATCAGTACAGCTACAGTGTACTCACATACATTAAATAAATAAATAAATCTTTTTTTTAAAAAGTCTGGGCACCAATTTAAAAAAAAAAAAAGTGAGCGATAGCCAGGCAGTGTTGGTGCACACCTTTAATCACAGCACTTGAGAGACAGAGGCAGGCAGATCTCTGAGCCTGGTCTACAGACTGAGTTCTAGATAGCCAGGACAACACAGAGAAACCCTGTTTTTAAAAAAGGAAAGGAAAAGAAAGAGTGAGCAATTAACCTATATCAATAAACCTAACCAGACATTTCCTGAAAGATTTGTAAACTGGTCAATAATGGGGGGGGGCGGGGGGAGATGTTCTACATTAGTAGTTATTAAGGTAGTGAAAACTGAAACCACGGGTGAGACAATAACTGCTCTCATCTGAAAGACAAAAGAGAGCATGCTCTGGTAAGGAACGGGAGAAAAGAGAATTCTTGCATGTCATTGGTAAGGATATAAATTAGTAATTCCACCCTGGGAAACTTTAGAGATTCCTCAAAAGATAGGTGCATTATATAATTTAGCAATCTCACTAGTAGGTGTATATTCAAAAGAAATGTAATTTGGCACGTTGAAGAGACATCTTTCCCATGTTCATTTCAGTACTATTCATATCAATCCTGAGATTCACCAGAGAAAGAACAATTCCTCAATTTGGGGCCAAATTTGAAACAAGCTTTATTAAATATTAAATACTGACCAACAGGTGGGCTTTGAACAGGATGACAGCCTGGAATTTCCCAGCTGAGTGACCCTGAGACACGTGTTGCAGGCACTTATACAGACAAAACCCATAAGCCACCAGACCTTCCCATGAGGCTTTGTTATTTTCCAAGAACTACAACTCCCAACATTCCAGGAAGTTACCTGGTCCTTGGGCGGGTAAGGCTTACAGGTTAATTTCTGGTATTACAACAGTAACCCTTAAGTAGACACAGCCGGTATATCCATTGCCCTGAGAAGTAGACAAAGTAAATGTAGGGCATACACACAATGGAATGTTGCTAGGGTATCCAAGTGGTGAAATCCTGTCATTTGCAATAACCAAAAATAAAATAATTTTTTAAAAAAGGTTAGAGATGTAGTTCCATAATAGAAAGCTTAACTGGTATCTACAGGGCCTGGAATTCCACCCCCAGCACTATATAAAAAGCAAAAATTGGAGCTGCAAAGATTGTTTAGTAGTTAGGGGACTTGGAGCTGTTACAGAGGAGCTAGGTTTAGCTCCCAGTACCCACCAACTTCAGGCAGTTCATACTGCCTATAACTTCAAATCTAGGAAATCTAATGTCCTCTTATGAACTCTGTGGGCACCTGCATACCCATACCCCCACACACACATGTGTTGCACATAAACACAAGAACACATACACATAATGAATGAATGAATGAATAAATAAATAAATCTTTAAAAAGATTTTTTTAAAAAATAAATCTTTAAAAAGATTTATTTATTATTATATGTTAAAGACACTGTAGTTGTCTTTACACATACCAGAAGAGGGTGACAGATCTCATTATGGATGGCCGTGAGCCACCATGTGGTTGCTGGGATTTGAACTCAGGACCTTCAGAAGAGCAGTTGGTGCTCTTACCGGCTGAGTCATCTCACCAGCCCAATAAATAAATTTTTAAGTCAGTCAGGTGTGGTGGTATTTGTCTTTAATCCAGTACTTGGGAGGCAGAGGCAGGTTGATCTCTGCGAGTTCAGATCAGCCTGATCTACATGGTAACTACCAGGCCAGCAGTTACATGGTGAGACCCTGTGAGAGAGAGGTGGGGAGGGGGAGGGAGGGGGAGGAGGGA
Organism: Mastomys coucha; assembly: GCF_008632895.1. NCBI lineage: Eukaryota > Metazoa > Chordata > Mammalia > Rodentia > Muridae > Mastomys > Mastomys coucha. The sequence goes on from NC_045030.1 coordinate 41,860,518, forward strand.
GGGAGGGGAAAGAGGGAAAGGAAAGGAAAGAAGGGAGGGAAGGAAAGGAAAAATATAAAACCCACATGCTTCAAATAAAATTCACTAGAGTGCCTAGTCCAGGACTGAAGTCCATGCAACCTTGTTTTAAGCTGTTGTTTCTGTGGAGCAGTGACTGTGTTTTCACAGGATATGCCTTACCACTGACAGTCCCAGGATGGTCATTTCTTTTTTGTTTTTGTTTTTAATATTTATTTATTTAATGTATATGCATACACTGTAGCTGCCTTCAGACACACCAGAAAAGGGTATCAGAGCCCATTACAGATGGTTGTGAGCCACCATGTGGTTGCTGGGATTTGAACTCAGGACCTCTGA
>NC_045030.1:41861027-41862580 GCF_008632895.1 Mastomys coucha
AGGCATGCACCACCACTGCCCAGCAGGATGGTCATTTCTACTCTTTTTTGTTGTTGTTTTGTTTTGTTGTTTGTTTGTTTTTTTTTCCAAGACAGGGTTTCTCTGTATAGCACTGGCTGTCCTGGAACTCACTCTGTAGACCGGACTGGCCTCGAACTCAGAAACCTGCCTGCCTCTGCCTCCCAAGTGCTGGGATTAAAAGTGTGTGCTACCACCGCCCAGCAGGATGGTCATTTCTAAACTCAAGTCACTGATACAATCAGCTGGTAAAGAAACACTGTAGCATCTCACAAACATGTATCAAAGATTTCCCTGAGGATTAACAAGGCTGGATTCAAAGTTGCTCCTTAAGAGGATGTCAATTCATCCCTATTTGCTGATGATAGTGCCGGGGCTTAAAGGACTCTGAAGACCCCACCAGAAAGTTCCTGCATCTGATAAACACTTGCAACAAAGTTTCAGGACACAAGGTCAATAAACAAAAAGCTCCTAGCTTTGGGGGGGGGCACTGGAGTTTAGTGGGTGTGGCAACCCACCTGCACCTTGTAGGAGGCAGAGACCTGAGAATCTCTAGAGCTAGACTAGCCATGTCATGGAGCTCTGGGTTCAAGTAAGAGACCCTGTATCAATATATAAGAAATGTAGGAAGACAAGTCAAGCTCAGACCTCCACATGCATGGGCACATACATGCTCCTGTCACACATACAAGGGTACACACCACACATGTAAAGAAGGAAGGAAGGAAGGAAGGAGGAGGGAAGAAAGGAAGGAAGGAAGGAAAGAAGGAAGGAAGGAAAGAAGGAAGGAAGTTTGCTATTACTTTTCTATATAGTAATAGCAAAACTTCCTAAGAACTCAGGGAGCAAGAGATCCCACTGGAATAGCTTCGAAAATATAAAGAGAATTCAGTGGGTAAATTGCTTTCCAAACAAGCATAAGGACTAGACTGGGGATCCCCATGACACACATCAATGTTGCACTCAGGAAACAGACATGGGAGTCCTAAGTAGACTAGCCAAGTCAGTGAGCTCTTGGTTCATGTGAGACCCTGCCTCAATATAAAAGGCAAAAATCAACCAAGGAATAGACCCAACATCAATCTCTAGCCTTCTTCTCCTCGGAAGAAATTTAACCAAGGAGGAGAAAACTACTATAAACAAACTTTTTAAATGACAAAGGTATTTTCAAAATGTCTTAGAAGACACACACACCCCAGGCTGCAGATCACCAAGATTAACACTGTAAAGGCAGCTACATCACAAAACCAACCTACAGATTCAAAGCAATTGCTATAAAGATCCATGTGGCATTTCTTCCAAGAAATAGCAAAATAAATAAATAATAAATAAATAAATCTAAAATTCATATGGGTGTCCAAAAGATTCCAAGTGCCTAAAGCAATCCTGAGTAGAAAAATAGATGTAATATTTTAAGAAGATGTCAATTCATCCCTATTTGCTGATGATAGTGCCCGGGACTTAAAAGACTCTGAAGACCCCACCAGAAAGTTCCTGCATCTGATAAACACTTGCAACAAAGTTTCAGGACACAA
>NC_045030.1:41862981-41865730 GCF_008632895.1 Mastomys coucha
AGAGTCTGCAGGATGTTACAGAGCTTCTTCACAGCCAAGAGGGAACCAGAAAACAGCCTACAGAATGGGAGCAAAAGGCTCTGCCAGCTATGTGTCTGACAATGGAATTTTATTATGCTTTAAAGAAAAACAAACTTATGTTATTTGCAGGGAAATCGATGGACTCTGAAGTCAGTGGAATAAGGCAGACTCAGAAAGATGAATGTTACAGCTTTTTCTCATATGTAGAATCTGGGTTTAAATGTGTGTGTGTGTGTGTGTGTGTGTGTGTGTGTGTGTATACCCATAAATGGCACAAATGTATAAAGGAAGAAACCAGTGAAAGGGAGTAATGCGGGGTAGATACGAGCAACCTATATGACAGGCATGTGTAAAGATGTGATGATGAAACTCATTATTTTATATGCTATTAGTATCAAATAAAAATCTAGGGGCTGGGACTGTAGCTCAGCCCTAGAGCACAGGTCTCACATGCAAATAGTAGATATACTGGCTCAAAAAAGGTCCCTCACAGAAACTTCTAAGGAAAAAGAGAATGCTCCTTGGAACCCCTACATGTAATGTGCCCACCATTTTGTATTGCTAAGCTTCTTGGAGCTAACAGGTAACAAACTCTACTCCTAGAAGGGTCTGAAACCCTGAAGGAAGCTGTAGTAGACAGATAAAGAGGTAGGAGAGAGCAAGGAAAGAAAAGAAGTGATGCGCCCACTGTACTGGCTAGTTTTATGTCAACTTGACACAAGCTGGTGTCATCTGAGAAGGAAACCTCAGTTGAGAAAATGCCTCCACCAGAATGGCTTGTGGGTAACCTTGTGGTGCACTTCCTTGTTTGGTGATTGATAGGCCCGGCTCGTTGTGGGCGGGGCCACCACTTAACTGGTGGGCATGCTACAAGAAAGCATGCTGAGCAAGCCAGTAAGCTGCTCTCCTCCAAGACCTCTGCACCACCTGTCTCTAGGTTTCTGCCATCTGAGCTCTTGTCTACAACTTGGACTACAAGCTGTAAGATGAAATAAACCTGGGCAGGAGAGATGGCTCAGCCGTTAAGAGCACTGACTGCTCTTCCAACGGTCCTGAGTTCAATTCCCAGCAACCACATGGTGGCTCACAACCCTCTCATAATGTGATCTGATGCCCTCTTCTGCTGTGTCTGAAGACAGCTACAGTGTACTTACATATAATAAATAAATCTTCTTTTAAAAAAAGATGAGCCGGGCGGTGGTGGCACACGCCTTTAATCCCAGCACTTGGGAGGCAGAGGCAGGTGGATTTCTGAGTTCGAGGCCAGCCTGGTCTACGGAGTGAGTTCCAGGACAGCTAGGGCTACACAGAGAAACCCTGTTTGGAAAAACAAACAAACAAACAAACAAAAAAGATGAAATAAACCTTCCCTCCTCAAGTTGTTTTGGGTGATGGAGTTTTATCACAGAAATCGAAAAAGCCCTAGTAGGTTTTAGTTAAAACACCTACTATGTCTTAAGCGTGGACAGGCACACTGGCATTTTGCCGTTGGGAATTTTGAAGGTTGGACACCTAAGGCTCAGATGCTGCTAAGTTTTCAACTGTCGACTTTATTTCTATAAAAGAAACATTGGTCATTTAGAAAGCGGTTTGGTGAGCACATATCTGCTTCTGTCCTGAACATGAGGAAGGACTCCTGATCTTAAGGTCATTTGTAGCAAATATTTACTCAGTTCAGGATTAAGGGGCTCAGGGAACACAGGTCCATTGCCACTACAGTGTGAGTTCAGCAATCTAATGATCGAAGAGGTGTCTGAAGAGACACCTGCTAACTGCAATCTTAACCTTTTTAAGCCTCTTATCCTTCTGGATGCTCTGCATTTGGCTTCCAGTTAAATGATTCCCTCACCTTGAGTCCAGTCCTTTGGACTTTCCTAGGCCAATTCCCTGAAAGATCTTTGTTAAACTACTTACAAACCAATCTGGGGCATGCAGATGCGATCACACACTGCTGGTACCTCAGTTTTCTCTGGCTCTGAAGACAAAGAAAGCTTCAAAGTAGTGCCAGGTCTAGGGTGAAGTTCACAGAACTTGACACAGAACAACTCAGCAACCAAGATAAATGAATTTTGTGTATAAATGTGATGTGTTAAAAACTCAAAAAACAATGCAAAAATCCTTGGATTCTTAATGTTAAGAACTTTACAGACAGGGATCTCATCCTGTCTTGATTCATGACCTTGATTCATGTGCCCCATGGTAATTCCAGTCCTGATTCTACAACTAATTTTCTTTACAAAAATGGGTGAGTGAACCGCAGACCTTAAGTGTGTTTGAATGAATTCTCTTAATGTACCACTAGACCTTTATCTCGATTCCTTAAATTTGGGGAGGTTTTGTCTGTCTGAGTCGTCTTCACCCTAGACCTGGGTTGGTTTTTCTTGTTGGTTTTTGTTTTGGTTTGGTTTTTTTGTCTTGTCGTTTGGGCACACTTTATCTTCACCCTTCCTCCCTATTCCCTGACCCTTCTCAGGGTCCAGGTCCCCAGTTGTAGGTACTCCTTGCAGCCGTCCCTTACTCTGACCTGATCAGGTGCCAAGGGCAGGCAAGGCTGGGAGGGCGACCTCCCAGGCTCCTCCCGCGTGTCCCGAGCCACTCAGCAGCTCTGCCATTCCCCGCGCCGGTACTGGGCGCCCGCCTCGGCCCGCCCCTTACGCCGGCAACTCAGCGCTTGGCTGCCGCTATATAAGTCGGCCATTTGCTTTGCTCCGCCCCAGAGTCCGGGAGT
>NC_045030.1:41866935-41877508 GCF_008632895.1 Mastomys coucha
ACTTTGCCTTCAAAGATAAATACAAGCAGATCTTTCTGGGTGGTGTGGACAAGAGGACCCAGTTTTGGCGCTACTTTGCAGGGAACCTGGCATCGGGTGGTGCCGCTGGGGCCACATCCTTGTGCTTTGTGTACCCTCTTGATTTTGCCCGTACCCGTCTAGCGGCTGATGTGGGCAAAGCTGGAGCTGAGAGGGAATTCAAAGGCCTCGGTGACTGCCTGGTTAAGATCTACAAATCTGATGGGATTAAGGGCCTGTACCAAGGCTTTAATGTGTCCGTACAGGGCATTATCATCTACCGAGCTGCCTACTTTGGTATCTATGACACTGCAAAGGGTAAGTTTGCTGTATGCTTAGAGGCCGTGGGAGCTTTGGGTACTTGTTTGCAGTTCTAGGAACTCAATCTAGGACCTCTTGCATACTGATCTAGTGCCGAGCTGTATTCCCACGCCCTGGGTTCCTCTCCCCCCCCCCATCCCCCTCTTTGAGACAGGGTCTCAGTATGTAGACCAGGCTTCCTATTCACAGCCATCCACCTGCCTCTGCCTCCTGGGTGTTAGGATTGGAGGCATCCACCCCTGCACCCAGTTCCTGACTTGTTTCTTTAGATTAGGTTTTGTTTTTTGGGGTTTTTTGTTGTTGTTGTTGTTGTTTGTTTTTGGTTTTTTTGAGACAGGGTTTCTCTGTGTGGCCCTGGCTGTCCTGGAACTCACTCTGTAGACCAGGCTGGTTTAATGTAGCTTGGGCTGACCTTAGATTTAAGGTCCTCTTGCCTCAGTTTCCTAAAACTAGCTTGGTTTGTTGTTGCTGTTGTTACTTTTTTTTAAAGACAAGGGTAGCAAGATCTTGCACCAGCCTAACAGAGGCCCAACACTCATTTTGTTTTTAATTGCTGAAGGAAGCCAAATTCTTTCAATGTGAAGCTCGTGGTAGATCAAATATTAGTTGGGTATGGAAAATAGGACAGCAGAACTACATTTTGATTTAAAAAAAAAAAAAACTCTTCTATTTTCAGGAATGCTCCCAGATCCCAAGAACACTCACATCTTCATCAGCTGGATGATTGCACAGTCTGTCACTGCTGTCGCTGGCCTGACTTCCTATCCTTTTGACACGGTTCGCCGTCGTATGATGATGCAGTCGGGACGCAAAGGAAGTAAGTTCTGCTTGAGCATAAGATTAAACAGTCTTGGGAGTCGGACAAGTTTATGGCCACAAACTTGCCGGTGGCTGGCTGCCTTTAATAACTGCAGTCTGGGGCTAGAGATGCAGCTCAGTGGTAGAGTGTTAGCCCATCATACTCAAGGCCCTATATTCAATCTCTCCAGTGTCATTAAAGTGCTGTAGGCTGTGAATATAAGATGACAGGGACAGCATCCATGTTGGCTGCACAAGTGCCTGTGAGCAAACGGCCTTTTAGATGCATATGACATAGGGTACTTAGCTTATATTAAAAGGTGATGCCTGTGCTAATGTGTAAATGCTGGGTTTTTAAACTGCCCTTAAGTGCTTAGAATAGCTCAGTAGTAGAGAGCTTAGCATACACACGGCCTAAGGTTCCATCCTTAACATGGCAAAACAAAAAACAAAAAAACAAAAAAAAAAAAAGTAGGAAATTACTTTTTAAAGGTGGGATTCTGTTTTCTTTAGTGTTGGGGTTTTGGAGGCGTTCACTGGCTTTTAGTCATCAACTCCATGTCTTTATTCTTTGCAGCTGACATCATGTACACAGGCACGCTTGACTGCTGGCGGAAGATCGCTCGCGATGAAGGAAGCAAGGCTTTTTTCAAGGGTGCATGGTCCAACGTTCTCAGAGGCATGGGTGGCGCCTTTGTGCTTGTCTTGTATGATGAGATCAAGAAGTACACATAATTATGTCTTAGGTGTTCTCCCCGAGAACAGGCATGTTGTATAATATACCATATCTTGAACATTCTGGACAGATTCTCTGGGCTTGTCTGTTTTATCAATGGCAACTATTTACCAGTTGAAAAGTGGGAAGCAATAATATTCATCTGACCAGTTTTCTCTTAAAGCCATTTCCATAATGACAATAATGATGGGACTCAATTATATTTTTTATTTCAGTCACTCCTGATAATAAAAAATTGAAGAAATAAAAATATCCAAAACCAGTTTTGTTTGTTGTTTGTTTCCATATAAGAATCTGCTTTGTGGGGGGAGGGGGTGGGGGAGTACTGCCTTTGAATAGAGGTAATTGTCAGCAATCAATTTTGCAAGAAATAACTTAGATATATACCCCTCAATTTCCAGTTCATTAGCAAAATAGAACTTGGGATCAGTGTATCCAAAACGTTTTAGTCCATTGCCTGTAAGCTATCATAGCTGCAAGAGCTCCCCAGGAAGTATCCTGTACCTGTCTTCCCTATTCCAGTGGTTAAAACAAGAACCATAAGCCAAAGTTGGTCACTTTCAAATGATGTTAAAATATCACCCCATTTTTAAAATATAAGGTAATCCCAGTTCTCAGTTTTCATCCAATTGCCTTCTCTCATCACCTGGCTCAAGCTGTTTTTTAATCTCAGTCAAAGCAGAGGATTAAGGCTGGCACCTTTCTCTAGTGCTGAGATTGCAGTGCTGTTCAAGATTATGGAGGGTGCTGGATGACAGCCACCTGTACCTTGCCTGACTTGCTGCTCACAGCTTGTCAGCGGAGAATGTCCCTGTTTCTGTTGGATAAGATTCTATATTATTTGGGATTCACAGGGCAGCTCTGCAAATTTAGAAGCTCTTCACTAGGGCTCAGAAATCCGGTTGGTTTTGTTAGTACCATGAGATTTATATGCAGAATAAAGTATCCCACCAAGTCTCAATATGCATAGAAAGTAGGATGGGTGATCACACGCACGGATAAAGCTTGGGAACACATCCCTCTCACTGGAGTGTGGTAAGGCTGATCATAGACAAGTAGTGCGATTGATTGATGATGCCTGGGAGAGGCTGCGTACCGAGTGACCAAGCACCTGAGTAAAGGGATATCTTAGTTCAGAGCGCTTTATTGACAAGGAGGTAACAGCATTCTCTCCCGAGTGAAACTTGCACTCGAAGTTCCTTTGCCTCAATTCATTCATCTTCAGTGGTCATTCTTTGTTCAGGCAAAGGTAGAAAAGAACATCTTCTGAGATGTTTCTAGAGAGAAGTATTTTTTAATTATTTATTTATTTTATGTATATGAGTACATTGTCACTGTTGCTGTCTTCAGACATAGCAGAAGAGGGCATTAGATCCCATTACTGTGTGAGCCATCATGTGCTTGCTGGGAATTGAACTCAGGACCTCTGGATGAGCATTCAGTGCTCTCTTTTGTTTGTTTGTTTGTTTGTTTATTATATCTAGTACATTGTAGCTGTCTTCAGATGCACCAGAAGAGGGTGTCATATCTCATTACAGATGGTTGTGAACCACCAAGTGGTTGCTGGGATTTGAACTCAGGACCTCTGGAAGAGCATTCAGTGGTCTTAACCATTCTCCAGCCCCTGGAGGGAAGTATTTTCTAAAGCAATAATGTTCTGGTATCACAGAGGCCTGGGCTAAAATCTGGACTCTGGGTTCAGTGAGTTTCTTAATTTCTCTAAGCTTCCATTTTTCTTCTGTATACCATGAGGATAATGACATCTATTTCAGAGGGTAGTTGCAAAGGCAAAATTTGTTTATGTGACCCAGATGTCACAGAACATACATGATAAGCACTCCCTCAATGGTACCTCTGATCATCAAGTAGTAGTTGAGAATTCTATGATCCGAAGTTGCTGGATCGTCATACTCTATGACCTCAGGCAAGTTAGTTACTCTCCAAGAACCTCAGCCACCCCAGTGGTAAAATAGCAAGATAACGATGCTAGCCATATTTCTTGGGGTGCTATGAGGATAAAGAAGCCTGGTGAGTAGTAGGTGTGATCATGGCATCTAATCAGCACCCCAAATGTGAGGTTTTACTTTGCTATTCAGCACCGATTTCTAGTGAACGTGGTATTTATGAACAGCAGTATTTATGAATAAATTCAAGCCCACCTTAAAAGAAAACTAGACATACCATATTGTGTAGCACTGATATAAAATAAACTTCAACCCAGGCTTTTCAGCTACAGATTTTGTTCCTGAAAGGGAACAAGAGGCTCTCCACTTAGGGTTTCAAACACAATACAAGAGGACCCAAGCCCCCTTTATGGTTATTACAATAGATGTGTACTCACTGAGCTGCCAGCTATTAAAATAAATGTAGGACTGGGCATTAATGACCAGAAAGCAAGAAGTGGTACCTCCTGTCATTGGGTGGCTGACACAGATGAGGTAGGGGGTTTCTGTTGTTCTTGCTATTCTTGTTGTTCAATGATTTTTGAAATTTAATTTAAAGACAAAGTGATTTTAATCTCTCCAAGCTGTGCAGGATAGTGCTATAGAATTCATTACGTCCATTATGTTCATGCAAACGTTGATGATACACAATCTCAGCAACACTCTAATTTATGCTGTTGTTTTGTTACTATTCACTGCATAACAGGATCTGTGGAGCCTGATTCCAGGTGAGAGAGCCAGAATACAGGTCAGCTCGCGCACAGCGCGCGTCCTATTCCAGAGGGCCTCTCCACTCAGTCTCTGGAAGCAGTGTGCTGCGGGTGCTCCAGAGCGCCGGGGGAAAGACAGAAGGGGTGCTTTCCCAGAGGGGCAGCTGTCGTGGAGGGTAAGTCATTTAAGCCATTATTTTTGTATTAAAAGAGATGCAGATGTGCTAGACTATGGGTTTATTAATTTGAAAGTATTCTTTTTTTTTTTTTAAAGCCTAAACAGCAAAGTGAGTTCTTGTAAACAAGGACCGTTGCAGGCACTTCCCTGAGACTCCTCCGGGGAAGTCCGTTCAGTCTCCTCAGCTGTTATGGATACTTTGGGAGGAAAAGAAAATATTTTCAAAGTATTGATGTAATGTGCAATGGCTTTTCAAGCATCCGAGTTACTAGAGTGCGTTCTATTTCTCCTTTGATATTTGTGGGTATGGCATTTGTAAGTCGCTTTTTAGTTTTTAATATATAATGTCTGTACATTGTAATCAAAGCCAGGTCATAAAGAAAAGGTATAAAATGCACAGTAAATATCTCTACATCTGCCTCTTCCGTTCCGGGCTCCCTCCTTAAAAGTCACCATTATTGGCGGTTTTGATCTATCTAGCCTCTTCAAATTGATGCTTATCGTTACAACAATAGCTGATTTATCGGAACCATATCCCCACCCATTGAATTTTTAAGTGTCATGATTTTTTTTATTTTTCCGGAGGAGAGTGTCATTAAGCCAGACCCAAGACTCACAGATTGTTGTCAGGCAAGAGGTAGCTTCTAGACTCTAAGCAAGGTTTACCGAGTGTGGCCCGTTAGTAATACCAATACTTTCCGTTGGGGTTTTAGCCATGATCACTGAACAACCAGGGGGCAAATCCCCAAACCACTTCTAACATCGGAGCCTTATTTTGTCATCCCTGAAAGATTGAATCTGGGGAGAGGACGAACTCTAAAGTCCCTTCCAGTGGAGACATCCTCCAGCTCCATTATTTATTTATTTATTTTTACAGAAAATGCAGAAGCAACGAAAGGACTTGGATTAGGTGATTTAATCCTCCCAGAACACATTTGAAAATACCTAACACAATTGTAACTGCATCGTTTATGACTCAGAGCAGTCATTTACAGTCTGTGTGGGTGGGTTGGTGTTGGCAAGCAAAATTACAAATGTAAAGATTTACATCAATTTCAGGACCAAGAAGCAAAGGCACAAAATTACAGCTCAGGGTTGTAGGTCGGAGGTGATCCGATTTACCTCCAAATAATTAACATCTGTCTTTTCAAAGCCTCGTCCTATTATGTGTAATGCCCACTTCTGTATGCAGGTTGAAATTTATTTAAACAACAAATACCGGATGCTGCAATTAGGGGATGCCTTGTGTTACACTCCAAATGTTTGGAGGAGCTTTCCTAACATTTTGGCCATTATTTGCTATGTGTGCAGGTGAACAAGGTCAGAGGCATGGTGCCCCTCTTAGCCAACTGTTCAAAAGAGCCTTCGGTATCCCAGCAACAGATATAAACACTGTTCAAGTAACAGATTGGGTGCTTGCTTTCACTGGACTCTTTCGGAGACAAAACTGAGTTGAATTAAAGGAGCCTATTAATTTGTGGGTTTTTTCCCCCTTGACTGTCAACAGAGCGGGCAATGGAAGCCGGTCTCGAACATCCATCCTGGGGTTGGGGAGGAAGAGTCTATCCCCTTAGGCCATTTGTCTATCCAGGGAATACATTTAGTACTGTGAGATTTAAAACCTGATCACATTAAAAAGCATTTCGCTGCCTCTGCTTTTACCCCCAGAATAGACATACCCAAAGCAAAATGTCTTCTAAATAGCTCTTGGGAGGCCAATGTCCAAGGGCCCCCATGTTCGGGAGTGAAAAGAGAGAAGGGAGACATGTTAGCCGCACAGGCGGAGGAGATGATGCATCCACTTCACAGGCATCCCCTGCATGCCCCCTCCCAAGCCTTAGAAAGGGACCCCTCAATGCATTCATTTGTTCCCATGGTTTGCTAAACTTTTCATCAGCTTTTAAAAACAGGCTCTCAAATTCCATAAGCTAATATTTCCATAAACCCTGGATCCATTTACGGAATTGGAGGAGATGACGTGGTTTCCAGTATACCAGGGCAGTGGCAGATCTAAGCTTGGGACTTCCTTATTTCTTGTTCTCTCCCAGAACCGAAGACACCACTCATAGATTTCCTGTTCAAGACTGCTCACAAGCTTTAGGGCTTTTCAACTGCTACTGTGTTTCACTTGATATTCAACTTTTACCTAGCTGCTTTTTGTGCTGGAGTTTCTCCATCTGGAATACAAGAATAATAATAATAGAATCTACCTCAGGGGGAAAAAAAAACATGTTAAAGAGATTAATATGTAGAAAATTCTTAGAATAATACTAGAGACCTATTCTGCGCAACTTTTTTTCTTGTCTTTGCTCATTTGCCTCTATCTATCTATCTATGCTGAAAAGCAGAACCAAGGTCTCACTTAAGCACATGCTATATAACTAGGCTGTACGGTCAAGCTTCCGAACAATTTTAATACTATTTAAGGGCTAATTGCTTTATCAAGGTATTTTATTTTCATGTCACTGATGGGAGGCTGGCATAAATGATGTATTCTTGGTCTGCACATTTTACTTTTCCCGCAGTACTGGAGATACACTTAGGGTTTTTGTGTATTCTAGGCAAGAATTCTTCTAAGCGATGTACATAGCCCAGTCTGCACAGTTTTTTTTTTTTTTTTTGAAACCGGTCTTTAGAAAATTCCATATGTATTGGCTAGAAAGCGAATCAGACAAAGGTTGTAAAGGGAGAAAATGACACTCGTGGAATGAGCTGGACAACGGGCACATGTGCTTTTATTTTACAACACTGATTATAAAAGGGAGCAAAGGCCAAAATTATATCCGGCCTGCCTCCAGGCAGTCTGTACTGCTCAGTCTGCCAAGCCAGAGCAGTCTCTAGGGCCCTTGTCGCTCCCTTTGCTCCAACAGTATTTCAAGGAATTTGTGAGGCCCTTGTCTGATTGCCCAATCCTGTGATTTCACTCCTCCCCAGAGAAAGAAACTGCTGAGAATAGACAAGCCCCTGAGACCTTTAAAGGCAATAATCTCCTTTCACTTTTGCAAGTAAGTCCAGGGTTCAGGAGTCCATTCATTGTTAAAAAAAAAAAAAACCTGAGCTGTAAGGCTGTATGTAAGGCTGTAAGGGAACGTAGCTCAGTGGGCAGAGTGCTTGCCCTGGCAGCCCAAGGCCAATTTCAATACGTTGCAAAAAAAAAATTTAAATAATTTTTTAAAAGACCTTGTAGTAAGTAGCTTCACTCTAGAAATGAAGGTCAGAGGATAATAAATAAGCATTTGAGCTTATGGGTAAAAGCATCCTGCTTGCCAATTCGACAACTGGCCATAGAAATTATAATCCTGCTTTGGCCCCATGTCTTTCTTGAGTCCTGTCACATTCCATCAGTCTTTCCATCAAGAAAATTGGAAAGCAATTTTGTGTTTGCGAGCATACTTGTGTGTGTGTGTGTATGATCATGTAAGCATATTACATCCAAGAAAGCATCTTTTTTTTCCACGAAGGTGAATTTTATATTAGTAGATCAATTGATTGATTAGTTGGTTGATTGGGACAAGGTCTTGCTATGTACCCCAGGTTAATTCCGAACTGGCAATCTTTGTGCGTATCCTGTCTCAGCCTTCTGAGTACTTGGTGGAATATAGGCATATCCCAGCATATCCAGCTTATTTCTTACATGGGGCTATAGCTCTTTCCAGAATTTCTAGAACCAGACAGATTGAAGAGAATGCGCTTCTGGTGATGAAATAAGTGCTACAACTACATACCAGGGATTCCTCTCAAGCTACAGGCTCAAGTTCACGGCCCATTATTTTGACCTCTCCCACGTCAGGTATTGCACTAAGCACAATTTACATAAATTCAGTTCACCAGCCCTGCTATTTAGGTGGTATTATTTGCTCCATTTCACAGTTGATAAAACTGAGTAGTAGCAAGGTGAAGGAATGTGCTCTGCACTCTCTGGCTTATCAGAAGAGTTCTAGGAGAACTTCAAGGTGACCTGTCAGGCATGAGCCATAAAACGTATTGAAATGTGAAAGCCAGCAAGGCCTGATGGTAGGCCTGTAATTCTTGGATTCAAGAGACAGGAAGATCTTGGGTTCAAGGCTAACCTAGGCTACCTAGGGTGAGCCTGTCAAAATAAAATAACAATGAAAGCCACCAGATAGTTTTAGAATCCATCAACAAAGTCCTTTTGACAGATACCAAACAGAAATTTGCATTACAAAAAGCACTGCTTACAGAGACCTTTCTTAGCCAAAGTTAGAAATCATCATTGCACAAAATACTCAAACCTAAGGCTCTGGATTTATTTTATTTTTTTTTTCAAAATTTTTATTTTATTCAAATTTCTTCAGCTTCTCCAAAACTGGCTTGCCTTTAAAAAGTATTTATTTGTGTGTGTGTGTGTGTGTGTTCCCAGGATGGAACTCACCAGATGGCTTAGATGACAAGCATCTTTACCCACTGAGTCCTAGGCTTGCCTCTTAAATGAAGGGTCTTAGCCTGCACTGCTAAGCACCTCTTGTAGGGATAGCAGCCTGAGGCTAGAGTGATTAGCCTACTGGGTGAGGCCCCAGTTAACAAGTACAAACACGGGAGCAAATGATATTGGGAGCCCTTCACTTTTAGCCAGGGTAGCATTAAAAAAGAAAGAAAGAAAGAAAGAAAGAAAGAAAGAAAGAAAGAAAGAAAGAAAGAAAGAAAGAAAGAAAGAAAGGGAAAGAAAAAAGAAAAATGCTGGGGCTTGGACTTTGGACTATTTGCTCTGAGTGTAGCTCTCCTTTTTTTGAAACATTTCTTTATCTGTTTGGGGGATGTCTGAATGCCACTGTATACCCATGGAAAGTAGGGGACAACTTGTAGGAGTCAGTTCTCTCAGTCAGCAAGTCCTTTTATCCACAGAGCCATCTCATCAACACCAGACTGTACCTTGGATGGAGAGATAGTACTTGCTCCTCGGTTCTGTGACTGTGCACGTGCTTATGAGCCCATGCACAGGTCTTTAAGTTCGGCTCAAACCACACCTCCTCTACAGCTTGCCTACTCTCCGCTAGCCACTAAAGTACTCCATCTATATCAGCTCCATAAGGGCAGGGATTTTGTGTGTTTCATTAGCAGTTGTATCCTCAGTGCCTAGGCAGAACAGTACTTAGCAAGTAATAGATACTTAAGAAACGATTGTTCAGCTAATTATTATAATTGTTTCACTGTATGACAACAGAGTATCTCCTTATCTGTCTCCATTAGATGCTCCGTCTTGTTTTTCTTTATATTCCTAACACCTTACAGAGACCCTAACCCACATAGTAGATGTGAGCTTAGATGGATACAATAGGAGTTTGGTCAGAGGCACGGTTTCTTTTGTGTTGTTACATTTTGCAAGCGAGATCATCTGAGAGGCAGGGGCATGAAACAATCCCCCTCCCTGTACCTTGTGGACTCCAGATGACTCCACTTCAAATGCTTTTACCACTCTTTGAACATATGCTGGCCACTCCTTCATGAACTTCTAACGCAGGGCCCTCCATATAGTCCTTGATGGGCATCTGGCTTTGCTGGCTACAGTAATGAACACTGGCTATCACATAAGATGATTCAAGCCACTCCAAGGGGAGAGGAGCAATCATATTATTGGAGCACCTGAGGACATTGCCATTAGAGCCGTACCAACTGCACATCCATGTGACTAACTAGGGCTTATTAGACCTGGCATGCTCCTAGGCCTGAGCCTAAAGTGCCCTACTCTTAAGCCCATCCAAAGAAAGCAGATGAAAAAACTTAGAGTGCATATGAGGTTCCAACCGGCTTAAAAAGCCAGTGCGCGCTGTTTTTCTTGTATGCTGTTCCCTCTCATAATAATGCTCTTTGCCATTTCTTCAGCTTTTGATGTAGGGCAGACCTTCCTCTA
>NC_045030.1:41877518-41880983 GCF_008632895.1 Mastomys coucha
TGAGGGCATTTTCTCAATTGAGGTTCTGTCTTCTCAGGTAATACTAGCTTGTGCCAAGTTGACAAAAACAAATTAAAAAAAACTAATTAATACATAGATTTCCACTTCAAGAAAGCCAGCCACCGATGGTCTGGTGACTGAAAAATGACCAGGAGGTCTTAGAAGTGAGAGTGGATCAGACCAGGAACCGTGGACCTATTCGGGGTACTGAGCCGACATTTACATATCAGAATTGCCTATGAGGTGCTTCTGCGGTGGTTCTGCACCTTTCCAGATGCGTGACTCTGGCAAAGACACTCAACTCTCAGCACTTCAGTTTGTTCTCTTGTAAAATAGTCTGGGGAACGCCACCTGTCCAGCGCTGTGCTATTATTACCAGAAGTTAGTATTTTACCAGAAGGCTGGTTAAAAACAAAGCAAAAGAAAACAGAACGAACAAAACCCGAAGTGCTTCAGTGTCTGTTCCGTAGCCGCCCATCTGGTTTTTTCAGATGGCGGGCCTTTGCCTGGGAAAGTTTACCCGGCGCTTTCTGCCCGGTGGCAAACACAATCGCCGCTGGGAAAGCGGCGAGGAGTTGACGGAAACGCCCCTGCTCGCCACGCCTAAAACCAAGGACAAATAGGGGAGAAGGTTGGGAACGCCCCGAGCGGAAATCGCGAGTGCCATGGGCGTAAAGAGGGCTGGAAGCCGCTTGGTGTCTGACTGGACAAAAGAGAAGCAGAGGAAGCGCCAGCGGCACAGCGTGGTGCACCCGTAGGAGCGGCGGCAGCGGAATACCCGTCACTTCCGTCTCCCTTTGGCCACCCCCGGCCGATTTCTAGCCGCCCTTCCTGAAATAACCTACAGAGGGCGCGATTCTTCACGCAGCCTGTTCACCACACAGGCCGCCTGCCAACTACTGCAGTCTGCCCCACCTCCTCCAAGAAGCCTTCCCAACACCGCCCCAGCCATTCGCTTGCTGGCTTGAACCCTCAGAAACGTCATCAGCGGTGCATAATATAGAATTTGGGCATGTGCTGGCTGGTCGGCTAAGTGTGTGGGATGCATTAGGCAAGTCTTAGCTCCTCAACAATAGCATGCCTAGTATTCCCTTCAATGGCATATGTTCAACAAATGCTTGACGGGCCTCGACTTGCTGTAGAAGTTCCTGAAGGAGAATTTCAGGGTTCCAAAGACATATAGCACCTTGAGATGATAAGACTCCTCCTCACTGACTAGATGGAGTCAGTGTAACCCACATCAGAGCACGATGGCTTGAGCAAAGAAAGCAAAGCCATGCGCAGGGGAATTCATTGACTTTTTTTTTTTTTTTTTAAAGATTCCTCAGCCCCAGCCTTAACGTAGAACCCCTGATAAACATGACTCTTGCCCTCTGGAAGACAGCCTGGGAAAATGACAACAGCAAGAGATTGAGTCTGAAAAATCCCTCCTGCACAATAAGCTGTGTGACCCCCGGCACACCAGGTCCCTTTTCTGAGCCTCACCTTCTGCCTCTGTATCTTCGAGTCTGTCATGGGAGTGGGGCTGATCAAAGAACACAGTAGTCAGATCATTCTTTCACTTATCAGACGAGCAAATATTCAGGAAGTCATTTGAATTACAGTTTTTTAGTTGAAAGATGAAATGAAGCGGCTTTTGTGACAATCATGATAAAACAACCCTTTGTCAACTGGATGAGCCTCTACAAAGGTTTTCCGCCTTCCCCGCTGTTGAAATCCATGAGAAACACTCAGTAAATGCTGCTTGGATCTAGACATAAGATCCACATATAGATGCAAGAGTTATGGATAGAGAACAATCAAATGCGTGCTAAATGCATTATTCTGATTCTCGAGTTTCCCAGGGAATTGTTCGATGACATCAGAGAGAAGGATGATTGTGGACAGGGGTCAGGAGAGACACTCCCCCGCGGAGGCAAGATTTGAGGTGGGCCCTGGTAACTGGCTTGAATTTTGACACAGGACCATGAAGAAGATAGTGGGAGAACTCAAGGCACGACAAGGGTGATGGTGCAGAGGCAAGATGGCACAAAGGGAAATCACAAGTGCTACTAGACACAATCTCTTAATTGTGTAAAAGACTGCCCTGTGCGGGCTCTCAGTATCTGTTTCTGTAATCAAGGAAAAGGGGAGGAAGGAAAGGAAGAAGAAAGGGGTATGTTATTTAGCTAATTGAAATCCAAACTTCCTACAAACGGGAGTTGGGACAAGTAGATCAGCAGAAACTAGGAGAATACAGCTGTGTGAAGTAAAAAATAGCCTCTCCCATGAGATTAGATGCTCTAAAAGCGGAGACCAGAGACACGCCTAGTTTGTTCATCCCTATATTTTTAGCATAAAGAACAGTGGCCAGCACCAGAGACAGGGAGAGGAAGATAGAAGGCAGGACTAGTTAGTAAAAGGGTTAATGGGATGGAGACAAGAGGGTGATGGGGAGTGAATATGATTGAAATACATTACACATATGTATGAAAATGTCATAATGAAACCTGTTACTATGTATAATTCATACATTCTAATAATTTAAAAAAAAAGAACAGTAGCCAGCACACAGAGAAAGTTCTACAAAAATGGAGGGAGTGTGGCAGTGGTGAAAAAGGCAAAGAGTATGGAGTCAGAGCGCCCCCCCCCCCCCGGTTTAGGTATTCATTGTTTTTTTTTTAAGATTTATTTTTTTTAAAGATTTGTTTATTTATTATATGTAAGTACACTGTAGCTGTCTTCAGATGCACCAGAAGAGGGCATCAGATCTCATTATGGGTGGTTGTGAGCCACCATGTGGTTGCTGGGATTTGAACTCATGACCTTCTGAAGAACAGTCAGTGCTCTTCCCCACTGAGCCATCTCACCAGCCCAAGATTTATTTTTATTATTATTATATATAAGTACACTGTAGCTGTCTTCAGACACACCAGAAGAGGGGGTCAGTTCTCATTACAGATGGTTGTGAGCCACCATGTGGTTGCTGGGATTTGAACTCAGGACCTTCGGAAGAGCAGTCAGTGCTCTTACCCGATGAGCCATCTTGCCAGCTCCGGTATTTATTGGAATTTATTGCCCGGGTGCCCTCGGGCAAGCTGCTTAGTGTCTCTAAGACTCATTTTCCTCTCCAAAAACTAATATCCGTTTCAGAATCGTCCTGAACATTAATGAACATAACGTGTATGAAGTGCAGACTGCATCCCTTGAAGACACTAGATAGCAGTCTTAGTTTGCTTTCTCTTGCTGTGTTAAAGACCATGATTAAAAGCAACTGGAGAGGAAAAGGTTTATTTGGCTCACACATCCCTTTCTCAGGCAGAAACTCAAGCATGACAGGAACCTGGAGGCAGATATCTAAGCAGTGAATATGTGAATATGAAGAAATGTTGCTTGTTGGCTTGCTCTTCATGGCTCTCTCTCAGCTTACTTTTTCATTTTCTTTTCTTTCTTCTTTTTCTTCTTCTTCCTTTTTTTTTTTTTTAA
>NC_045030.1:41881634-41883010 GCF_008632895.1 Mastomys coucha
AGGAAAGAAAGAAAGAAAGAAAGAAAGAAAGAAAGAAAGAAAGAAAGAAAGAAAGAATGAAAAAGAAAGAAAGAAATGGGTTAAGCCGGGCGGTGGTGTGTGGATTTCTGAATTCGAGGCCAGCCTGGTCTACAGAGTGAGTTCCAGGACAGCCAGGGCTACACAGAGAAACCCTGTCTCAAAAAAAAAAAATGGGTTGAAATCATAAGTCCAGGGCTGAGGTTGATCCAACAGTCAGGGTATTTGCTCCAGGCTCGGATGGTGGCCATAGGGTTAGCAAGAAAGGGATGGCAGGAAGGAGGGAATCTTTCCTCTCTTGTTTGTTTCGATTTGTGTTTAAGACCATGACTGAAAATTAGGAAAGGAGCCAGAATGGTACCAGCACCTCCTAAGTGTGATTTACCACCAGAATCAAGTGTTGAGTGCCAGCTACAACACCCTTGTCATAGACTAAAGAAACCTGAGACATTCACAATGTACTCTTGATCGGTGGAGTCAGAATGGCCAATTCCCAGACGTTGCACGACTGTCAGCAAAGATACTGGGTAATGTCAGACATTGCATGTTATTTCCTCTCCCTTTCCTCAAAGAGTCAGGAAAGCATCGCCCACAAGGGGGCAGATGATGTCTGGCCAGTCTTAGCAGCAATTTGGTGATTTTTCTGTCTTTCTTTTTTTATAATGTTGAAATGTTCCTGAATATATTTTTCGGTGATATTTAAAAGACAATCTTCCCCTAGATAGTCTTGCTATCTGAACAAGCACAAAAATGGATATTGAAGGCGTTCCTCCTGCCTGTACTATTAAAAGGAATGTAGACCACAGAGGCATTCAAATTGAGATGTGGTGAAGAGCTGAGCACTGGGGAAGCCCTGGCTGGAGTATGAGACATGGATTATCAATGCATTAGTCTTCCTCCTGTCCATAGCACATGGCTGATCTGCTGTCTGCATCTCCTTAACAAGGTTAGAAGAGGCAGAGCGATGTCCAACAGAATCCAGGCTAAGCTGTTGTGGAAATCCAGAAGAAATGGAATTTTGGGTTTCTCTATGCAACCCCAGAACTAGATATGTAGATCAGGCTGGACTAGAACTCACAGAGATCCACCTGCCTTTGCCTTCCCAGTACTGGGATCAAAGGCATGTGCCAACATTGACTTTGAGAGTTAAGAGCACAACTGGAGAAGCACAGAGATCCGGGTTCAGACCCCAGTTCACTATCTGAGTTCCATTGCCTGTTTAGCCTCCTGAGCCACAGTTTCTCATTAGTGAAATGGGGAGAGTAAAACAAGTGGTCACTTCAGAGGGTGGCTGTGAAACTTTTTTTAAAGATTTATTTAGCCAGGCAGTGGTGGCACACGCCTTTAGTCCCAGCACT
>NC_045030.1:41883020-41893146 GCF_008632895.1 Mastomys coucha
GTACATTGTAGCTATCTTCAGACACTTTTTCTTCTCTCTCCCAGCCCACACACTCTGGCCCCACTCGCTCCGGCCCAAAGATTTCTTTATTTATTACATATGTAAGTATACTGTAGCTGTCTTCAGTGCTCTTACCATCTCTCCAGCCCCGGTGGCTGTGAATTTTCAATGAGACCATGTAGAAATGACATCATGCCTGCCACACACTCAGCACTTAGTACACACTGGTGGGGATTTTTGTTCCTGTTGGCAGTTACAATAAAGAAATGCGATCCCAGGCTGAAGAGATGGCTTAGTGGTTAAGAGCACTGTTTGCTCTTCCAGAGGGACTCAGTTCAAATCCCAGCAACTACATGGTTGCTCACAACCATCTGTAATGAGATCTGATGCCCCTCTTCTGGTGTGTCTGAAGACAGCCACAGTGTGCTTATACGTAATAAATAAATGCATCTTTTTTTTTAAAAAAAGAAATGTGGTCCCGCCAAATAAAATAAATGTAGAGCAATTGGAAGATACAAATGGCAGACGAGTAGGGGCTACCCAGAGCTGGTGAAAGCAGAGGAGCAGAGGTTGGGAAAACAGAGAAAGGAGAATGTTCCAGGCAGAGGGAAAGTGGGAATGCTCAAGGGATAACAAGAGACTACTGGGCTGGCCCTGGTGACTATATGCTGTCAAGGACAGAGTCTGCTGTCATGGGGGTGAGCAGATGCTTGGCCAGCCAAGCCCAACACAGAACCAGCCAGGTTTTGCCAGGAGATTGCTTTGCTCCTGGTCTCAACAATAAGAAGTCAGTGAAGTGATTGGAAAGACAGATGTCTTGGGGGATTAGCAGAGTACTCTCGTCCTCTCTAGGCACAGCATTTATTCATTCATTCAGTGATTGATGGATGCTATGTGTATGGGGGTTTTGCCTTTGTGTATGTTAGTGCAGCACATACATATAGTGGCCATGGGGCCTGAGAAGGATGTGCGTTCACCCTGGGACTGGAGTTCATTTAGGAACTGTGTGGGTGTTAGGAATTGAACCTGGATCCTCTGGAAGAAGCCAGCCCCTAAACAACAAAACTGCAAAATGCCCATTCCCAGGCCTGTATGTCCCTGTAATTTCCTTTTCCCCAGGAATAATAAACTAGAAGGAAATTATTTTTGGATAGCTTATTTACTTACTTGTATTTTTGTATATATGTACTACGTGTGTGTTGTGTGTGTGTATGTGTTCACATGTGTATGCACGTGTGTCCACGTATGCATGCTCATGTGGAGGCCAGACGTCAACATCAGGTGTCTTCCCTTAGCACTCTCCACTATAATTTTTTGAGACAAGATCTCCCACTGAACCCGGAGTCCACCATTTAAGCTTGACTGGCTGGCCAGCAAGCCCCTGGGATCTCTCCATCTCTAACCTACCAGGACACGCCAGTGTGCCTGGGCTTTTTCATTGGTGCCAGGGATCCAACCTCAGATCCAATGCTTGCATGGCAAACACTTTTGCCTACTGAGGCCATCTTCACTGCTGGGGTTCTGTTGCTGGGTGAAGCGATAGATAGGTTTTTAATTTTTACAATTTATTTACTTTATGTGCATGGGTATTTTGTCTATGTGTGTGTATGTATACTATGCGCATGCCTGATGCCCAGGCTGGTCATCAGATCTTCTGAAACTTGGGATTTGGAGTTACAGATGTTTGTGAGTCACCTTATGGGTATTCAGAAGCACACCCGGGTCCTCTGAGAGAGCAACAAGTCATCTTAACCACTGAGCCATTTCTCCTTCCTTCTGTTTTGTTTTCTGGGATGGGGGTGGGAGGGTTCACACTACGGCAGGCTCGCCTAGAACTCACTATATGTATTAGGCTGGCCTCAAATTTGCAGCAGTCCTCCTGTTTCTGCCTCTGAAGTGTTGTGACCAGCATGCCAAACTGTAAGGAAATTCAGTTTCTTAGGCCCAGAACCTGCTGTAAGGTGTTTGTTGCCTGTTAGCAGATCCCAGTAGAGCCCTGGCTTGGA
This sequence comes from Mastomys coucha, assembly GCF_008632895.1. NCBI lineage: Eukaryota > Metazoa > Chordata > Mammalia > Rodentia > Muridae > Mastomys > Mastomys coucha. The sequence goes on from NC_045030.1 coordinate 41,885,027, forward strand.
TCCCGCAATGCTGGTCAAAAGAAATTAGCCCTGGGTAGTTCTTGGCTACAGGTCTTGGAGGGAAGCCTTGGCCTTAAAGAGCCCCAACCAAGAGATAATAGCAAAAGCATTTCATATTTAGCTTTGAGACATTATAAGTGATTTTATTTTATTTTTTTTGGCACTGCATTTCCTCTCCTAAATATTGATGGCTTACGGTAATATTAAAATTTATTTTATGGGCCAGACGGTGGTGGCACACACCTTTAATCCCAGCACTTGGGAGGTAGAGGCAGGTGGATTTCTGAGTTCCAGGCTAGCCTAGTCTACAGCGTGAGTTCTAGGACAGCCAGGGCTATACAGAGAAACCCTGTCTCTTAAAAAAAAACAACAACAACAAAAAATCATTTTATGGTAACCAACAGAAGAGAGTGAGTAAATTAATACCTTTCCAACTGAGTGGTTATAGGCTTATAAGCACAGTATGACTTTCATTCCGGGCACCACCACTTACTGTTTGTCTTTCTGGGGCTCCCTTTCCTCCATGCCAAACACAGGCAGCACACTCCACCCAGTGTTTTTACAGCCTTCATGAAACCTAAGGCATTTTCATGGCCTTAGTCTAGTGCCAAGAACCTCTGCATAAAGTAAACTTCAGGTTACCCACTACATGGCTTGCCCTCTGTGGACTGTGTTTCCTCCTGAAGCCCACTAGAGACTAACTGTTTTCTCAGGACTGTGCAAATTCCTCTCAGCAGGTTTCAGCAAGAGCAAGCAGGTGGTGTTGACCTGACATCACCTGGCCAGAGCCTGTTGGGAAACATCTCTCTATGCCCAGGGCACGGCCAGGGCCAGGGCCAGTATGTGTGTACAAGGTGAATGGCTATTACCTGTGACGAAGCAAAAACAGCTCTTACCTCAAAGAGAATTAAGAGTTTATGAGGGAACACAGCTTCAGGGTATTGCAAATACAAGTGAAGTAACCATGTTATGAAGGTTTTATAGTAGCAAAAGAAAAGTCATAATCTTTCAATACATTAGCGGAAAAGTCAGGCAGGTGGTTACAGCAAACCGAGGCTAATCTCTGCTGTAGGCCTCATGTTATCTGATGGTACTCTTAGCCTTTGGCTTGGGAAAGCTAGTTGTCTGTCTGTACATTCCCAAAGTTTTCACCTGATAGTCACATGGATATTAAGTCAGACAGACAAGTGGGCAAAGGATGGCTTTGAAGGAGGCCAATGATAGCCCATGATAGTTTGGCTCTGTATCTGCAACATCCTAACTCCACAACCGTGAACTTCTAATCAGGCAGTCAGGCTTGTAGAATCTTTAACAGAGAGTGTTTTTCTCTGGAGAAATTCATTCCATACCTTTGCACAGGACAGGGTGAAGGGCAGGGCAAGAAACTCAAGCCTCTAGCTCATGAGATGGTTCAGTGGCTAAGACTACTTGCTATTAAACTTGACAACCTGTTTGATGCCCAGGACTCACAGGATGGAAGAGAACCAAGTCGCAAAAGTTGTTCTCTGGCTTGTACGTACGAGTCCTGGCACATAAGTGCTCGCACAGACACACCCTCACCCTCATGTAAACACATACAAAATCAAAATAAATAAATGTAAAAAAGGAATGAAGCCCAAACTTGTGGAAGGATACCTCTTTTGCCTTTTCTTTCATTTCCTTCCTAAGACTTTGGAAAACCAAAAACACTTGAAAATAACTGTCCCAGCTGTTGTGATTAGAAAAAGATAGAGAGGTAGAAGAATATGTTTGATGGGGGTATGGTGAAGTATGGGGGAAGGGGGTGTCTCGGCGGGTCCATGCCAAGGCATCCCCCTTCCCTGAGGGACCAGCCTCTATAGAATAGAGTTTATTCAGGGCATGGGGAGGGGAGGCAGAGAAAGGCAGAGAGAGGGAGAGAGTAGAGAAGTAGAGGCCAGCCATGAACATGGGGGGGGGAGGGAAGGGGGGAAGGGAAGAGCCCAAGAGGGCAAGAGAGAAGCAAGCAGGAAGCAGGAGTAAGAGACAGAGGAGGGGCAAGCAGCCCCTTCTATAGTAGGCTAGGCCTACCTGGCTGTTGCCAGGTAACTGTGGGGTGGAGTTTAGGCAGAATGCTAATTAATACTGGCTAAAACCGGCATTCTGGCCCAAGCCAGGAAGAGAAATGTCAATTCACTCTATATCTTGTCTCCTCCCTTGTCAACACCCTAATACTTTAACAGTGCTTTTTCGGAAGCTGAGGCAGAAGGGCTACCACACGCTCAGGGTCAGCTTCGACTACATTGTGAGTTCTCAACAAGCCTGGGATACAGTAAGACCTTATTTAGGAATAAAAAGAAAGAAAAGAAAAGGAAAGAAAGAAGAAAGGAAGACAGGAAGGAGGGAAAGAAGGAAGGGAGGGAGGAAGGAAGAAAAGGGTGGAGGGAAAAAACAAATAAAACATCTATCTTTTTACATATATATGTATATAGGTATATATATAGGCATCTTTCCTTCATTTTCATTTATTTTTTTGTGTGTGAAGCTGGGTGTTAGCATTTTGTCTAGGCTCCACCCCACAGTTACCTGGCAACAGCCAGGTATGCCTGACTCACTATAAAAGGGGCTGCTTGCCCCCTCTTCACTATCCTCCCCTCCCCTCTCTGCCCCTTCTCTCCACCTGTTCATGGCCAGTCTCTACTCCTCTTCTCTCTCTCTCTGTCTCTATTCCCCTCCCTTGCCCTAAATAAGCTCTATTCCATACTATACTCACCATGTGGCTGGTTCCTGGGTGGGGGGATGCATTAGCGTGGGCTTGAAGAGGCACCCCACTCCCCCCGCCCCACCGCACCATACCGAGCCTCTACCAAACATATCCCTGGCTTCCTTTTCTTTTTTATAAAATGCAACACTGGGAATCACTTATTCCTGCATAGGCAACATATATAAAGCCTACAGTGCCAAAGCTCCAAAGCATTAAATGGCTTGCAGTTACCAGGTCATCACTCTATCTGGTACCCAACCTCTCCACAGGCCATCTGTGTTACCCCCACATTCTGGCAGCCCCTTCTCTCGCCGTTCCCCTCAGAGGTCATCCATGCGTAAACAAACCTGTAGCATTTTAGACCCGATGAAAGCATCCTTACTCACGTTTATATTCCGGACGCCTAGCAGTGTCGAACCTAAGTGTGCCTTTGAAACAGTGGATTGATTGAATGTCTGTTTTGTTCCCAGGTTTGCCACCCTCATCCTAACCACAAAGGTGACCTAAACTGTCTTGGAGAAGTGTCTGGATTCATGGCTCAGGTCTAATGAGGATTTCCCAAGACTGAAATTCACAAAATAAAATAAAACCCACTCTGTCCTTGCTTAATAAAAACAACTCATTTTCTTTCAGGGTAGCAGCACTCAGAGTACCCACAGGCATGTGTTTTCTTCCCTACTCTGTACAGAGTATTAAGGCAGAGCTTAGGCCTGGCTCTTCCGTGGTTGATGAATCCCTAAGGGGAGGAATGAAGAGACTGGGGTTGCTCTCACCCACGGGGACTCTCTGTAAACACAGTTGGAAAATAAAGCGCAGGAGTTTAGCTAGGGCTGTATCCCACGGTTCCTCAGCCCCTCCCAGAGCTAGCTTTCCCAGACAGTACAGCCTCACGTTCTCTCTGCCCTTCTCCCCTCCCCCACCTTTCTCACTCCCCACCCCCACACACTGCTATGGCAAGGGGGAAGGGCTGGCTTTCTGCACTTGGTCCTTAGCAAAGAGCCTAAGGAAGAAAGGGGAAGGGAGAAGAGACAGCTGCACCTCAGCCTGCCCTATTCTGACTGGCTGATCAGCTCAAGGAGGCAGCAGAGCAGAATGGTAAAGAAAAGAGAGACCAGAGTCGCCCCGGGCAGGAATTCTGACTCTATACTTACAAATTGTGTGCTGTGGGGCATACAGCTTTGTTTCTTTGTGTTTCCATTTCTGTGACTGTATAGCGTGGAGGACTGACAGCTGTACCCTTTTGAAAGAACCTTGGTAGGAAAGCAATGAATGAGTCAATAGATTGTGAAGCATTTAAGAGTGCCCAGCGTATAGTAAATGCAATATGTGTTGTTTTGTAAAGTGTAATCGTCTTATTAATTCTTTGAGACTCGGACCCTAACTACTTCCAGATCTACCTCCCACCTCGTTCTTACTTTCATTCTTTCTTTTCTTTCTTTCTTTCAAGACAGAGTTTCTCTGTGTAACAGCCCTGGCTGTCACTTGTTTTGTAGACTAGGCTCACCTTGAATTCAGAGAGATCTGATTGTCTGTGCCCCAAAGTGTGCCACTATGCCCTGCTATTAATTTTTAATTCAATATTTGAATGATTTGAGTTCATATATGTATATAGTGTAGTTTGATCACATTCACTCCCACTGCCTAATAATTCCTCCTGGATCCATCCCCACTGCTCTACCCCCTGCCCACTTTCTCATCTTCCTTTTTTTTTAAAAAAGAAAACAACCCACTGAACTCAATTTGTATTGCCCATATACGAATGGGTGTGTTTTTTGTTTTGTTTTTGTTGTTGTTGTTGTTGCTTTTTTTAGATGCAGTCTCATGTAATCCAGTTTGGCTTCCAATTTACGATAGAGTTGGAGATAACCTTGAACTTCTGATCCTTCTAGTTCCACCTCCTGAGGATTGTTCCTGGTTTCTATGGTGCTAGATATCAAACACAAGGCTGTGCATATTGCTAGGCAAGCAGGCCACCAACTGAGCTACTTCCCAGCCCTTATATGATATGTCTTATATATAGAGAAAAGAAACTAAGGCATAACCTATACTTAGGCTAAAATGCTTGGCTAAAGGCAGAAATTTCAGGCTGGCGGAGTAGTTCAGGGACACAGCCATCTGCCTTGAATGTGCGAGGCCCTAGGTTCTATGTCAAGTACTAGAGAGACACAAGCATCACAGGTGTTTCCTTCCTCACTTCTCTCCACCTGTGCTGGTATTGAGATGAGGCACAGGGAAGCCCCCAAAGCTCTTGGTAAATAAAATGAATAAAAATAATAAAGAAAATGATCCCATAATGCAAAATTTCTGAAAAAAATTCACATTAAACTAAAAATCAGTGCATATACTCAAGCTGGAGGAAAGACAATTATGTATTGGAAGCTAGCCTGGGCTATGTAGTGAGTTCAAGACTGGTCTGAACTACACAGTGAGACTCTGTCTCAAACAAACAAATTAACGAGACTGGAAGTGATGATGCATCCCCTTAAGCCAGCACTTAAGAGGCAGAGATATGTGGCTCTCTGTGGGTTCCAGGCTAGCCTGGTCTCCATAGCAAGTTGCAGGCTAGCTAGGGCTATAGAGTGAGATTTTGTCTCAAAAAATTAATTCATGCCAGGCGGTGGTGGCGCATGACTTTAATCCCGGCACTTGGGAGGCAGAGGCAGGCGGATTTCTGAGTTCGAGGCCAGCCTGGAACCCTGTCTGGAAAAAAAAAAAAGAAATTAATTCATAAAAATCCACTTTTTCAAAAAAGGGTTCAGTGGTAAAACATATAAGCACCCATCAGTCCCCAAGGTTCCATTTTTAGCACTAGAAAACAAAACGAAACAAAGAAAACATTTGTGTTTTGCTAATGTTTTCCTGGGACTGTTCTTACAGCCTGACTAAGCCTTTGGGGAACTGAGAAGAATCCTTGGAGAGCTTCCCCAGCAGTGCCTTCTGGGAAGAGTTGTTCTGGCAGCTGAGCTGGGCTAAACTCTCAGCTTCCCCAAAGAGGGATGTGCTGCTATGGCAGTAGGCCTGGAGAGACTTGGGAGGAGGGAAAAGCCAGAGGGCTGCGCAGCAAGACATCAACCTGGCATCCATTAGAACTCTTTCAGCCAGAATGGCAACTCTGCAACCAGGACCCCAGAAGTTCCCTGTGCTCTTCAAAAGTGGGGCTGCTTTGTCACCCCCGACCCCTCCTAGGCCTCTTATTTCTGCATTAGCCTGATATAAAGAGCATGCCTTCCAAGTGGCACAGCCTCAGAAGGGCTTCCACAGTCAGCTCACCTGGGCTAGATGTCAGGGAGAAACCAGAGACTATCAACTAGGAAGGCTTCAGAGCTTCTAGAGGGGTCCTTGACAGCCCTCCATTTCCCTTAGAGGTGCCCCCCAAATCCTGTTGACCCTGATCCCACACAACCACATTCCTTTGGCTTCATGCTCAGTCAGGGCTGAATCCAGCTGTACAGCGGTTCAAGGGCATTTCACCTTGGGACGCAGACCTTGCCTACACATGGTTTATTTTTACCATGGTTCTAGAGAAATGGGGGTGGAGAGATATCCCTAACAATCAGGATACACACGTGGACTCAGCAAACGTTTGTGGAGTGCCTGTTATGAACAAAGTCCCATCCCACGTATTCAGGGAGAGGGAAGAGAATACAAGGATGAATCAAGTGTATTCGGTGCCCTTCTGAACTTTGTCTTCTGACAGCGAAGCGCTCTCTAACTACTCCCCTACCCTCTCTCTATATGTGTAAGATGGCACATTCTGTAAAAAGATGGCAAGTTGAGTTCAGGCCACAGATCCCAGAGTAAGAAAACTGACGCCTGAAAGTTATCTTCTGGCCTCTACATACACACAATGGCACTAGTGTATCTGCACTCATGAAGTGCATAAACCACACACACACACACACACATTCACAGAGAGAGAGAGAGAGAGAGACAGACAGACAGACAGAGAGACAGAGACAGACAGAGAGAGATGAAAAATAAATAGTATCTATGGAAAGGGTTAGGAAATGTCCCTTATACTATTTTATATCATGCAATGTTGTACAAATTTAAACATATATTTGTATGTATGTACACATACATACATCCATATGGGAAATCCTCCACTGGGCACATACACTAAACTGGGTACTCCTAGGTGCTATGGATACACACAAGAAAAGAGAGAGAAACCTCTACTCTTATGAAACTTTTAGCTCAATGAGTGGCAGAAAAATAGGAAGGCAATTTTGTGTATAGTACCACAGGGATGTCAATAGGGGTCAGCAAAAAAGTCTGGAAAACAAGCAAGGGAGAATGATTAATTGACTTGTGAGGACTGTCCTTAAGAGGCCAGAGCCTCTGCTGCTGTAGAACATGGCTGCTGTGTGAGTGAATGGCGCCCCCTAGAGTTTCACACTGCAATTTATGCCCCATTCTCCAGACTGGAAGATGAGCAAGACCTGGGAGGCACTGGAGAACCAAAGGCGGTCCAAATTGGCTGGAGTAACTACAGATGGAGTGTGGAAGCTGAAAACACAGTATTTTGTAATGATGAAAGAAAGACAAGACTGGACAAGAGCTGGTTCATTAGAAACTAAGTCCAGGGAGGGTTCAATGAGAAGCAAGATAGCTGCCATATTTTAAAGTAACTCCTGCAAATTGCTTATTATGTGCCAAGGGAGGAATATAGATAAACAGTAGAGAACTTGTGCACTACTTAAAAAAATACTTTGTTTCTATTTTAAACTTTGTATGTATTTATGTACCATCTGACTGTGGGTTTGTGCATGTGAGTGTTGGTACCCACAGAGGCCAAAGGTGTCAGACCCCCTGGAACTGGAGTTACTTACACACACAGTTGTAAGCCACCCACTGTGGGTACTGAGAACTGAAGCTGGGTCCTCTACAGAAGCAGCGCACACTTTTTAACTGCTTGGCCATCTCTTCTTCAGCCCCTACTATGCTCAAGTAGCGATCACAACTGACATCATTAGCGATGCGTGGTGGCTCACACCTATACTTTCAACACTTTGTGGGCCGAGAAGAGGATGGCCTTGAGTTCAAGGTAGTAAGCTCCAGGTCAGTCTGAGTTACGTACAGAGTGAGATCTGTTCTCAGGACAAAGAAAAGAGAAACATCGATATTACTGATGAAACAGATAGAGAGCAAAAAAAAGAAAAAAGCCATCAAACAAAGATGTACTGTTCTGATATAGTCAGTCAGAAAGAGCCACGTACTCAAAATGTTAGTGGGAGAGGAAACTATAATATTCAAAAGGAATTCTCTTTTTTTTTAATAAAAGACCAAAAATATGGATGTTATCGATATGGTCTACAGTAAGGAAAGAACAACTAAATTCAGTCTGACCCCAGCACGGGTCCCGTAATTGGAGGGGAAAGTGTTCTAAAGAACACAC
>NC_045030.1:41893324-41898829 GCF_008632895.1 Mastomys coucha
AAAAAAAAAAACAAAAACAAAAAAACAAAAACAACCAAAAAAGAAAGAACACACTTGTATCAACTGAAGAAACTGCAATAAGTACAGTAGAGCAAAGTAATGTATGAGTTGCATTTATGAAATTGATACTTACAGAAGATTGTTTTTGTTTTTTTCAAGTCAGGGTTTCTCTGTGTAGCCCTGGCTGTCCTGGAACTCACTCTGTAGACCAGGCTGGCCTTGAACTCAGAGATCTGCCTGCCTCTGCCTCTCAAGTGCTGGGATTAAAGGCATGTGCCACCACCCAGCATTGGATACCTCTATTCTGAAGAAACACAAAAGGAAGATAGCTGAGAGGTTAAAAGCATGTACTTCTTTTCCAGAGGACCCAAGTTTGATTCCCTGTAACTCCAGCTCCAAGGGTGTCTGACCCTTCTGGTTTTTGTGAGCACCTGCATTCACATGCACAGACATATAAACACAGTCTTCAAAATAATACAAATAAATATTTTGAAACACACGGACAAATATGGGTAAAGGACCATAGCACATACAAGTTACTCTCAAATGTTTCCAAAATTTGTGTGTATGTGTTTATGTGTAGTTTACATAAATATAACACATATTCATCAAATGCATATACATTCTTTTTTTTTTTTACTTGCTCTGGCCATATTTATTTCATATATGTGGGTACACTGTCACTATCTTCAGACACAGCAGAAGATGACATTGGATGCCCATTACAGATGGCTGTGAGCCACCATGTGGTTGCTGGGAATTGAACTCAGGACCTCTAGAAGAGCAGTAATTGAACTCAGGACCTCTAGAAGAGCAGTCAGTGCTCTTAACCACTGAGCCATCTCTTCAGCCTGCAAATACATTCTTATGTAAGTGTGTATGTTTGTGCATTTAAATTTCTATCCTCAATTTCTATCCATGTGAACGGAATGTGTAAACTCACATGGCAAAGAAAATGTGACTAAATGTCAACAGCAAGTGACTGTGGAAGAGATTATGACATGTTTCTTACACTGTTTTAACTCTTGCAATGGTTTAGAAATTTGAATTTATTCATAAATATAAGATTTTTACAATATGGCCAGGCATAGGCTACAGAAGACCTGGAAATGGAGGGAATGGGGTGAAATGAAAATAAGCTGGACATCATGGCAGGCAGACCTCTATGAGTTTGTGGCCAGCTTGCTCTACAGAGTGAGCTCCCAGCTGTCCAGGGCTACACAGTGAGACTTGGTCTTTAAAAGAAAATCTGAAATGGAAAAAGAGAAACAAAAACAGCGAGGAGATCCTAGGGCTTTGCACACCATGGTCAGAATGTGAACTGAGGGTACACTCTGTAGTTCAAGGGAAGGGCCTCAGAGGATGAGCAGGGTCAGAACAAATATATACCATCACTGCCTGGCCAGAGAGTGCAGACTAATCATTCTCTGAACACCTGTAGTGTTTGAGAACTATCATACTGGAGGTATAAAGATCAAGAAGGCACAGTGGTCCCTTTCCAAAATATCTGGAGGGGAAGAACCACATTAAACTAGTTGGGATAAGATTCTGGGGACATCTGTGACATCTGTAACAGGGTTCAGGCACTGCCAGAGTTTGAGGGGACAGGTGGAGGCCACAACCACAGTGTGCTGTCCTACTGTGCTCTTGGAAGGATCTGCAAGGTTTGAAATGCTCTCCCACGAAGTTAAATCATCAGCTCTTTTAAATATAGACTGATTTTATAGTTATGTGCACGTTTGTATGTGTTTGTATGTCTATGCCACATGTGTTCAGGTGCCCGATGAGCCACCTGACATGGGTGCTGGGAATCAAACTTAGACCTTCTGAAAGAACAGCATGCACTCTTAACCACTGAGCCATCTCTCTAGCCCCACAAGTCCCTTTTATTTTATTTATTTTTTAAGCCGAGTGGTAGCGGTACACACCTTTAATCCCAGCACTTGGGAGCAGAAGCAGGCAGCTCTCTGAGTTTGAGGCCAGCATGGTCTACAGAGTGAGTTCCAGGAGAGCCAGGGCTACACAGAGAAACAGTCTCACACACACAGACACACACACACAAATATTGAGACGTGATTTTGCCACGTTGGCTAGGCGGACCTCGAACTCATGATCCTCCTGCCTTAGCCTCCCAAATGCTGAGATCACAGATGTGTGCTATCACACCCAGCTCTGTACAGTGATTTCACATCACTTTAATCATTATTATCCACAAGCATAAAGACAATGGGAATCCAGGTTCTAGACACTAAAGTGTGGAGTCAGACCCCATCTCAGGCCTCCATTCTTCCAGATGCCCTGGAAGCATTGGCAAAGGCATGCGCTGGAAGGCTGTGTGAATCCTGGGATGTGTGTGTTGGGCAGGGCTTGGCAGCCAGCAAAGGCTTTCTAATTTCTACTGAGGGTTGAGCCTTTCCTTTTTGAGCATTATTGACCCTTTAACATCTGTGTCCTCACCCTGGTCACTTCCATCCTGTGTATTACAGAGGGATCACCACCCTGTCAGCTGTACAGGATGTTCTCAGGCTGATGCCAAGAGCAAATCAAGCCCAGTCAGCACGTCTGCCAGCCTTGAGAGACACAGGGTACAGCAGCGTGCCTGGGAGTAGGGTATGTGAGCAATAGAGAAAGGCTGGGAGAAAAGTTATTGGCACCTGGACTTCCTGGTTACAGGCCATCTGGCTCATAAAAATCTGTTTAAGAGTTTGTCTGTTTGTGTGTGTGTGTATGTGTACACTAGTGAGTGGGGGTGGGGGGAGGTTGAGGTTCCCCTTCCTCCAAGTGTAAGCACTAAAAAAGTATACTCCCCATCCAAGATGACAAAATGAAGGCTCCCCTGCAGGACTCCCGCACCGTGCTTTTTTTTTTTTTTTGCCAGACAGAAATCCTACTGTCAGCCAGGCTTGGACTGGTTGATTCATTCAGTCACCAAGGGTTGATCTTTGTACTGAGTGCTGAGTAGGGTGGAGCTGGGGACTATACCAATAGAGAACTTTCAGCCTAGGTGCCAACAGTGAACACTCATCTGTGCAGTAATATCAGAGAAAGACATCAAAACATGGCCCCAAACTACACTGGAGCACTCCCATCTGATCACCTGCCCACGGGTTACCTAAGGAGAAAAGATTGGTACGTATAGCCTTCAACTAGACAAAGTTCATGCAAAGCTTACACACAGAGGATGGTCAGAATGCTGGATGGTTTTCTACCAGGAAGCCTTCGGCCAATCCTGGCTCAGTCAGCAAGAGAGGCCCAACTACATGGGCTATCCACTACTTCTGCTCAATGTACCCAAGGACGAAAGCGTAGATTCCAAGACAGACATGGTTTGTACCTGTAATCCCAGTACTTGGGAAACTGGGACAGTGGGATGGTTGTGGATTCCAGGCCAGCTTGAGAGACAGTGAGGCCTGGTTTCAACTAAACAAAAATAAATCAGAACAGAGAGGTACCCTCCAAGGGTTAACACGGAATCATCCTCCAAAGTAGGTTCCGAGGCTCTGGGTAACACATTAGAGACAGAGTAAAAGGGCCAGGGCTGTGGTGGTGCACACCTTTAATCCCAGCACTTGGGAGTCAGAGGCAGGCGGATCTCTGAGTTCGAGGCCAGCCTGGTCTACAGAGTTAGTTCCAGGACAGCCAGGGATATACAGAGGAACCCTATCTTGAAAAACCAAAATAAATAAATAAATAAATAAATAAATAAATAAAAGAATAAAAGGATTTGCACTGGCCCCACCCCATGGCCTATAGTCTTCAGTATTCCCAGCCTCTCTGGAAAGCCTTCAACTATCAATTCCAGGCCAGTCTGGAGCATGGCCAAATGGACAAAGAGCTAACGAAGCTGCTGTGCTCTGGACTTCCTCCTCCATTTTTCTTCTTCCCTGTAGGCTTGAGTGCTTGCCAGATGTGCCTTCCAGAATCAGGGCAAGGGTGTTCCACTTAGTCAGAAAGGGACTACCAACCGATGGGAGGACCACTGCTGCCAGGTGACCCCCAGCACACTCACACAATGTGGAAGGAATGCTTTGGTACCAGGTTGCTTGGGTCAGCTCTAGAATCTAAGCACTGCCATCCACGGCAGGAGTCCTGAGTGAGTGGTAAAGGGAAGCTGGAGCGGGGAGGGATCATTAGGGATCTAGAAGTGTACTTGGTCGTGTAGGTGTGTTTTTTTCCTCTTGGCCCATGACAACTGATTGCTACATTTTTTCAGAAACGGTGTCAGCCAGTTAAACCCAGTTACTAAATACACACGAGGGCTGGGGAGGTGGCTCATCAGGTAAGGTGCTAAAGGTGAGAATTTGAATCTTCAGAACCCATTTAAAAGGTTGGGTGGTTACCTGTACTTCCCAGTACATAGAAGGCAGAGGTAATAAGTTTCTGGAACAAGTCGGCTGGCCTGACTAGATGAGCCTGTTCAGTGAGAGACTCTGCTTCAATGTATAAAGTATAGAAAGACTGAGGAAGACATCAGATGTCAACCACAGGCCTTCACAGACAGACAGACAGACAGACAGACACATACACACACAGACTCCCACAAACGCAAACATGTATATAAACACGCACATATACCAAGACTCTGGATTTAATCTCTAGTACTGCCAAAATAAAAAACCAAAAGAAATACATAAAATTAAAATCCTATTAAAAACCAAGATGGTTAATGTCTAAAGCTCATTACTTCCTAATCATTTTACTACAGTGTTTTATTATACACGAGCCTGAAATTATTTATACCATGATACCCGAGGAGTTGAAATATAAACTATTGGGCAACTGCCTCTTTCCTGAACATCACACTGAAATGGTCGGCTTGAAATTAGGTATGGTAGCAAGATTTAAAGCTCAGAATCTGACTCAATGCTCTGCTGACTAAATCTAAGAAAGTAATGGGAAGAAACACTATTCAGACTAAACCGAAAGGTTTGCCATCTGTTACACTATGAATAAACCAGAGAGAGAGAGAGAGAGAGAGAGAGAGAGAGAGAGAGAGAGAGAGAGAGAAGAATAGCCCCCAGTGTTTGAAAATCATTAGTTTATTTATCAAAAAAATTGCTTTTATCGTTGACAAATGACATTCTACCATCTTTTCTAGTTCACACATAAAAGCAAGTATCAAGCAATATTCACACCAAAGCTGTACTGATCTACTGCAATTACAGACAAATGAGTTGGCAAAAATGAAAGCATTTTGTGAGGATCATGTTAAAATATATAACAAATATCATATGCCTGTTATATGATATTTGTGTACTATACATCTGGCCTAGGAACTCAATTTGTCATTAACTTATTGCACATACTTACATACATACATGTCTCCTAAGAGTTGGCTGTTAAATATTTAGCAGCGCTGGCTAAGCCCAAGGTTCAAAACCACTTTGGCACCAGAAATACAAAGGTCAAAGGTCCTAGAGGTACTTCAATTCAACCCTGACTAAACTTAAGAAGACAGGCATGTGAGGAGAAAACACGTGTGTGTGTCGTTTGTGTTGATTTTTT
>NC_045030.1:41898993-41907604 GCF_008632895.1 Mastomys coucha
GGTGTGTGTGTGTGTGTGTGTGTGTGTGTGTGTGTGTATGTATTTAAAGCAACCAATAAACACGTTTTAAATGTTCCTAGGCTGTAAAACGCAAGAAGGCAGGGACTTTGCCCTTAGTTCTTCCAGTGAGCTGACTTTAACTTCATTACAATATCACCCCGAAATGGCCCTGACTGAAGAGTTGGCCCTATCCTGGTTAACCTAGAAAGTGCCAAGTCTCCAGGCCCCCTTGCTCTAAGTCAGTGCATCCCAATAGTACCTCATCTGCATCAGGTTTTGATGGTGCCTGACTGGTAGGCTCCCTGTGTGCTTCCTGTGGCAACTCATGGAAACTCTGACAGGCTCCTCTAAAGGCAAGGCACCTGGCTACCAGAATGCCTTTCTGCTATCACTGCCCTAGCTGCTAGCTGGGAGCCTGTATGGACTAAAGAAAACCAATCAGGGAAGGAGGAAGGCAAGGACATCAGTGGGGGAAAGACCAGAAAAGTTCCATCCAAATGAGAGGCCAAGCATCAACCAGACTGCCTGACTCCCAACTTCTGGCCTTTCCAGTATTGGCTGGAGTCCTTGAACGAACTGCGGTGTGCATTTCTGAACTTCGGTCTGCTTATGCAGACTGTGATAAAGGGGCCTACTCCGGAAAGCCTCCACCCTGTAATACCACAGTGACAGACTTACTGCTACCATCCGCACCTGAGGAAAGAAAGAGAACCATGATACTCTACAGGATGGCCATTACTTGGGAAAGGAGTGCTTGGAATAGCAGAATTTCACTTTAAGAGGAAGCAAAAGTGTGTCTAAGCCACCCCTCTTGGTGAGGCAGGCTAAAAGGATGCTGCAGCTTCTCAAAGCTGTAGAGAAATTCCCTGTCGGCCTGTATGTCTTATGATCCATCTGTCAGGCTTCCCCCCACTCCCAGATTTGTTTACATTTCATCAGGGGGCAAGCATGCACTCACGCGTGTGTGTGTGTGTGTGTGTGTGCGTGTGCGTGTGCGTGTGCGTGTGTGTGTGCATGGGCGAGTTTCAGGACATGTGTAGAGGACAGATGGCAACTTTTTGGAGTTGATTACCACCTTCCAATTTGATCAAGGCAGGGTCTCTCTTGTTTCTCTGTAGTGCTGAATATGCCATACTAGCTGGTCAGCCAGCAGCTAGATAATTCTGTGTCTGCCTTCAATCTCACTATAGGCATTCAGGTTTTGACATGGGTTTCAAAAATGCAAACTCAGGTCATGAGGCTTGTGTGCCAAGCCCCATTACCCACTGAGCCATCCCTCTGACCCCACAGTGTGACTTTTTTTTTTCTATGTTCTCATGTCCTTCCAGCATCCTGGCTCCAGTTCTTACATATACATACACAGATACACAAACTTCTCCCCATCCTCTGAACTCACTGTCTCAAGACAGGCAGAGTAGCTGTAAAACCAAGGCCTCTCTGCTTTCAGAAAGCAGGCAAAAGGCATCTAGGGCGTGGCGGCGGTGGTGGTGGCGGCGCAGCGTACGCCTTTAATCCCAGCGCTTGGGAGGCAGAGGCAGGTGGATTTCTGAGTTCGAGGCCAGCCTGGTCTCCAGAGTGAGTTCCAGGACAGCCAGGGATATACAGAGAAACCCTGTCTCGAGGAAAAAAAAAAAAAAGGCATCTAGGCCCCTCCACCCTTGCCACTTCCCAAGAAAAAGGGAGATTATGAGGCCCATGATTTTAAGAAGTTTCTTTCCCCATTGAAATGTCAGCTCAAGTTAGTCTCAGTCTTCTTTGCATCTCTCTCTTGCCTCCTTTTTGTGCTTAGAACTGATAGCACCCTAAATACTTCTTTTAATCATTTTTGCTTCGTATTGTTTGTTTTGCTTTTTTTGAGACAGGGTTTCTTTGTGTACCCTTGACTGTCCTAGACTAGCTCTGTAGATCAGGCTGGCTGCAAACTTGGAGATCAACCTGCCTCTGTGTCCTGAGTGTTGGGGTTAAAGCTGTGCACTCTCACCGCCTGGCCAACTTGCTGTTATTTTTTTTAAAAAAAAGTTGTATTTTTACTTATTTAAGTAAGTATGCATGTCTGTGTATATACCTGTTGGGGGTTGCCCTTGGAGGCTGGAAGAAGATACTACATCTTCTGGACGTGGAGTCACAAGTGGCTATGAGGCCTTCAACATGAATGCTGAGAACTGAAGAGCAGCAGATATACCCTCCCTGGCTTTGTGGTTGGTTTTAGAGACAGACTTTCACTCTATAGTCCAAACTGTTCTCAGATTTCCTATGTAGGTCATATTGGCTTCAGACTTAGTGATCTTTCTGCTTGAGCTTCTTGGTTATTGATATTACAGGTGTGTGCCACTGCTCCGTATGTTTTATGGTGTTGGGGACAGCACTTATAAAAGGAATAATGCAGGCATTGTTGGACCCTGGCTCTGCAGTGGAATAAGGAGTGGAGCCTCCTCAACGGCAGTTTCTTCCTTCTACTTGTTTGTTCAGGTTGCTTCCTACCGCCTACAACTGTGCCTCTAAGTTCACGGCCTGACCTTCAAAGAGAGGCTGTCATTAAAACAGCATTTGCTAGATGTCAGATACTGGGCCTGAAGGTCAAATCCACTTGAGCCTGGTAGCATGAATAGGCAGGCCAGGCCCATAAATGGTTCTTAAATGATCGAGTGAATTAATCTTCAGAACAACCTGGAAAGCACATATTATTAATCCTTGTATCGGAAATTGGGAGACTGGGGCTTAGAGAAAGCAGTCAACTTCCAGAGGATTCAGTTAATAAGTGTGGGGATCCAAATCCAGATCTCCGGGATTCTAAATCAAAAGGAGGTTCCTCTATGGCTCAGCAGACATGGCCCTGTGATATTAGTGGTTCTTTACTCCCAGAGAGATACTGCAGTCTTCAAGGAGGAGCCACAGGCCAGCAGCTCCTTTACCTACTAGGCCCCCCACAGGCAGCTCATTATACTCCAGCGACAGCAACAGAAAGAAAGAAATTTGCATAATCATCCTGGGATAATCAAATCTATGGTCACCCACCACCTCTGGGATAAGGAGGAATTTCTCGGAAGTCCTGGTAGTATTAGAAGTTCCTTTCAGGGAACCACTGTCACAGAGGGCACCCTCCCTTCCAATGTGCCTACTCTGTTCCTGTAGGCCCTACTGACCTCTTGTGGGCAGAGTACAAAATTCACTGTGTTGGACAATCTTCTGGGGCTAGAACTCAGCCAACTGCCCTTTCACACTAGAAGCTAGCTATCCCTCATCAGTTTGATTGAGCTCTCCTGGAATAGGTTAGTCTCTCAACTTCACTCCACCTTGGTTTCCTTACCTCTATCACAGGGATGGATGAAAGACCCCAGTCCTACTTTAAAACATAGGAAGTCTGGGAATAAAACTCAGTTGTTAGAGGGACTGCCTAGCCCTAAGTTGGATCCCCAGTACAATACAAAACCAGTGTGGGTGTTGACACCTGTAATCCTAGCACTTTGGGGGCAAAGGCAGGACAGTCTGGAGTTCAAGGCCATCCTTTGAAACTATCCTGGAATATATGACATCCTGTATCAAAAGGGAAAAAAAAAAAAAAGGAAAGAAGGAAAAGGAAAACAAAAACAAAAAAAGCTTTAACATAGGGAAATTTATGGATAAATTCAAGATGTCAAGGCCTCTATTAGGCACTCATGACATTCTTGGTATCTAACCATCATTAGAGATTCTCTAACAGCCTTAATCAACCCATTTTTCTTTTCAGGCCACAAAACACACAGAAAATATTTCTCTAGCAAACCTGAATTAACAAGACAGGTCTGAGAGGGAAGTGAGGGGACTCATGCCTCTATTTCTAGAGTTTAGAAGATGGAGACAAGAAGCTTGTCGTGAGTTGGAGGCCAGGCTGGACTACATAGTGAGTTCTAGGCCAGCATGAGAAACACAGCAAAATCTGGTCTCAATTAATCAACTAATTAAGCAGCCAATGGAATAGACTGGGATTGGGGGTTTAGCTCATCATAGAACACTTTCCCAGCCTTAGCTCTGGGTTCTATCCTCAGTATAGAAAGGTTCTGGATGGGAGGGAGGAATGGAGGGAGGGAGGGAAGGAGGAGGGAGGGAAGAAGAGAGGAAAGAAGGGAGGGAGAAAGAAAGAGAAAAGAAAAGGCCTCTTGTGAGCAGACGCAGACCTGCTTTGGGCTTTAAGCCTAGCTCCTCTGAAAGCAGGAAGCATTAACATCTCAGGATTTCTGGCATCCTCCTCCAGCAGCTGGGGTGGCAAAACTGCTGTCCTATTTGAAAAGCAGTTGCAGAAGGCTGCAGTGACTTAGAAAGCTGTCCCTTCATTCCAGATACCGGCACATCCGCCTGTAGACATGGCCACTGAGCAGTTGGGAAAGGGTCCTCCGTGACTGTCCCAGAGCACAGGGGCTCTCGGAGCTCTGCCCTGCAGTGACTTAGAAAGCTGTCCCTTCATTCCAGATACCAGCACAGCCGCCTGTAGACATGGCCACTGAGCAGTTGGGAAAGGGTCCTCCGTGACTGTCCCAGAGCACAGGGGCTCTCGGAGCTCTGCCCTGCAGTGACTTAGAAAGCTGTCCCTTCATTCCAGATACAGGGGCTCTCGGAGCTCTGCCCTGCTACTTTGCACTATTCAGAGAAATGAAGAGATCATATTTACAAGCTGCAGGCAAAGTCCAGGAGCAAAGCCCCCGCCTAGCAACTAGGAGACCCTGGGTTCCATCCCCTGCATAAAAAGAAGAAGGGAGAGGAGGAGGGGGGAGGGCCAAATCACAGTCTCACTCAGATCTGGAGACAAAAACAGATTGCCTTAGAGTATTTGGGACCATGCGAGTCTGTCACAGGTCACAGACAGGATGCTTCTGCAGCGCTAAACTGTGAGACAGGAGCATCTGCCTTCTGTCTCTCATCACAGCCCTTGCTCCCTTCTCTCCTGTTCCTTCTCATTCATCCTTCTGTGACTCATTCACGCAACAAGTACTTACTTAGGCGATAAAGCACACACCAAACCCTGTGCTGGGCACTGGTGTGAAACTGCTGGCTTCAAGGAACTCAATTTGAGTGGAACCAGGGAGGGGGCGGTCGGTTCAATAGATGTCTGTGAAGACAAGGGACAGGGCGAGGGTCTAAATCAGCTTCTGAGAGTCTGGGAAGTTGGGGAAAGCATTTGAGGCTCTGTAGAGGTGAGAAAGGAGAGTCAGTAGGACTAAGGTATTTTCCCAAAGAGGGAAGGCAGGCACAAAGAAGACCCTGGGTGGAAGGAGGCATGCTCAATGTCTTCAAGTAGTGAGTTAGGCCAGAATTGCGGGTGTGGTGAAGTCAGATAGGCAAGGAAACCCCACTTCATTCTGCAGGCAGCAGGAAGCTACTGGAGACAGTTTCAGCAAAGGACTGCCCGGATCCAGACTGTTTGCTTTAAAGCAGTGCTTCTAAACCTGTCTAATGCTGAGCCCCTTTAATAAGATCTCTCGTGCTGTGGTGACTCCCAGCCATAAACTCATTTTCTTTTCTTCTTTTTTTTTTTAAAGATTTATTTATTTTATTATATGTAAGTACACTGTAGCTGTCTTCAGACACTCCAGAAGAGGGCATCAGATCCCATTACAGATGGTTGTGAGCCACCATGTGGTTGCTGGGATTGAACTCAGGACCTTCGGAAGAGCAATCAGTGCTCTTAACCACTGAGCCATCTCTCCAGCCCTATAAAATCATTTTCATTGCTACTTCATAACTATACTTTTGCTACTGTTGTGGATCATAATGGAAATATATTATATGCAGGATATCTGATATGTGACCCCATGAAAGGGTTGGTTGACCCAGAAGGGGTTCAGACCCATAGGTTGAGGACCATTGCTTTAAAGGAACTCCACTCTGGATGTGGCAATGTCTAGAAATCTGGTCTAGAAATAGTGGGAGGGCAGAGGATTAAGGCAGAAGGAGGCTGCTGGCTCGCATGGCTTTGAAACCTAACTAGGATGTTAGGGGAGAAAAAAATGCAGGAATCTGAGAACCTTTGAAGAAGTGATAACACACACCTTTAATCCCAGCACTTGGGAGGCAGAGGCAGGCGGATTTCTGAGTTCCAGGCCAGACAGGTCTACAGAGTGAGTTCCAGGACAGCCAGGGCTACACAGAGAAACCCTGTCTCGGAAAAACCAAAAAACCAAAAAACAAACAAACAAAAAGAAAAGTGGAGCCACCAGGACAGAGTGGTTTGGGGAAGCTGGTGATAAGAAGGAAGGATCATGCCGATGAAATCTGGTCTCTGGCGTGAGTAAGTGGGTACCAGGTAGTAGGATTCACTGAAACTGAGAAGACATTGTGGGACAAGGGATAATGGGAGCTGCTGTGGCTATGTGGGGTTGGAATACCTGTGGGGCACTGGAGTAGAGATGGCAAATAGTCATTTGAACACAAAAAAAGTGTCTCACTCAGCAGCAGCAAAGCCTGAGCTGCAGCTAAAGATACACATCTGGGCATCATTACCATGTGTAAATATCAGGGGGAAGCCATACATATGAATGCAATCAGTGAGAAGAGGGCTAGGAACGAAGCCTTGGTGATCACAGGCACTTAAGGACTAGAAAGTAAAAGGGGGCGCTCCCCCTAGTGTCCCAGCACTAGGTGGAGGCTGAGACCATTTGCAAATATAAGGCCAGTCTGGACTACATACTGAGACCACGTTTCCGTAAACAAAGAAAAAGGATAGTTAACCAGTAAAAGGGAAGAAATGGCAGAGGTGAGAAAGGGGACTTCATTGAAAATCTATTCAAATCCCGTATGCCTAAGACATTGCCAGAAAGAGAGGCATCGAGGGGTAAAGTCCAAGGAGAGGTGAAGGGACCTGTATCCAAGCACATGGATCAATGTTGTCCTTGGGCTGCAGGATGAGTTCATTGAGGAGCAGATGTCTTTTATTTTTATTTTACCTGTAGCAATGATTTTACCTGTGCCTACATGCAAGTCTGTGGACCAGGCGTATGCAGTACCAGCGGTGGCCAGAAGAGGGCGCCAGATATCGTTAAACTGAAGTTATAAATTGTTTATCCATTCTGTAGGGGCCGAGAATCCCTAACCCAGGTCCTCTGCAATAGCAGCAAGTGGTATTAACTACTGAGCCATCTCGCCACCCCCCCCCCCCATACAAACAGACTCTCGGGTAATATCAGCCACAGGAGGTTTATCAGTGGGTTCTCAGAGGATTACCATGTGGAAGATGAGGCATAGAGACAGGCCTAAAGGAGCCATGGGACTATGGCCCAGGCTCCAGCTTTTGCGAAGCTCTGAAACTAGAACGGGAGGGGGGGGTGTTCAGTCAGCCCGTGGTTGCCTACAGACTGCTGCGGGAGGAAACATGCCCTTGAGAAAGCAGTTCTCCTCAGCCAAGGCAGTCCCACAGGGACCTAAGAGCTCAAGGCAGAGCTCTTAAGAACAGAGGAGCAAGCACATCTCAGCGTCCAACCACTGGTGTTGGTCCGAGGCTGAGGCATCCAGATTGTTAGACTGAATTCTGCTCTGAGAAGACAGAAAACAATCTTTCTGCTGAAGGCTCAGGGTTGGGGGGGGGGGCTGGAGAGAGGAGAATGGAATGGCTCCTCCTGGGTACTAAAGGGGAGTTGACCAGGGACTCACAATGTGTTTGCCAAGGGTTATTGGTTTTTCTGTTGACTCTAGAGAATACACCATTTTAGCAGAATCGAACTGTTTTAAATGTCTAGGCTGTCTTGCCCTGAGTTATTTAGAGTCTCCTTCTCTCAGATTTCATTAGTTTGCACCAGGAAATGTCTATATTATTTCAAGGACAATTTATGGGTCTGTGTTCCTCAAAATCCCAAACTTTTACTTAAGAGATTTCCTGAACAAGAATTAAATGTAAAACTATGACTATAGATTTTTTTTTTTTTTGAGACAGGGTCTCACTTATTCCAGACCAGTTTCAAACTTGCTTTGCATCTAAGGAATGACCTTGAGCTTCTCATCCTCCTGCCTCCACCTGAGTGCTGGGATTTTACAGGCATGGACCAGCAAGCATTCTTTATGGGATGCTAGGGATCAACCCAGGGCCTTGTGCCTGCTGGCCAAGCATGCTAGGAAGTGAGTCTCCTCTCCAGCTCCTATGATGGTTATTTTGGTTACAATAATTACTGATGGTAATGACAGCAATCTTGCTGATGGAAAAACAAAACCTGTGTACAGATTACAATATTATAAACTGATTAAAAAAAAAAACCTGCCCTAGGCTTGACAATGAAGATAAACAATTGTCTACGGGGGATGAATGAACATTATAGGAGTCAAGATTAAACCTAATTGGTAGGCAGATACAATTCACAGGAAATGACAAAGGAACACTAATTATAAAGGTACAAAGGGAAAAAAAAAGCATTACTACATGACAAAATACACAGCAGGTGGCTCATTACCTACAGAAGTGACAATAGCCAGGTACTCTGCCTGTACAGGATTTATACGCATTGTCATCCAATACTTCACAGAGAAAGTTCCCACTTACAGAGGAACAGTTGTAATGAGAATTTACTGGAATTGAAGCATGGGCTGAGCACCCACCTGGGCCTCATTCTTAAAGCCCACTTGTTACCCATGAGGAGCTATGAACAAGTAG
>NC_045030.1:41907614-41917570 GCF_008632895.1 Mastomys coucha
GTGTTTTGCCTGCACTTATGTGTATGCACCACATGCATGCCCGCTCTAATTCAGGCAGTCTGGCTTGCAAGTGTCCATGCTCCGAGCCATCATGTTCTGTATCAGTATGCCAAGGGACTTGGCTAATCACTGCCAATGGCACAGTGAACAAGATAGATATGGTCAATAGACAATCCCATCATGGCATGATGAGGTCTATGACAGAGGTCCAGGAGACTCTGCCTAGGCTCCCCTAAGCTCCTCGGGGCTGGCTTCAAGTGAAGAAGCCAACAATTTGCAGGGATTTATTTCTTGGGCGCTAGATAGATCAAAGAAGCCAAACAGAACCTGGCATGGTGTTGCACACATGCAATCCCAATACTAAGGAGGTTGGGGCAGGGAGATTACCATTACGTTTGAGGTCTGAGCACACAGATACAGTCTACTTGTGAACCCAGCTCCCTCCCCTCTCCAAACAGAAGTAAAACCCCTCCCATTGCAAGGTAGGCCTAATCGGCTCCGACTATTGGGTCCTGGAAACCAAGGATATATGAGTGTCTCACGGGGATGCAGGAGGGCGCCCATATATCTCACGTGACTCTGGATGCTTCCACAGAAGGTATCAGAAGTCAGACTCACAACTCTGTCTCCCCTTTCTGGAGAGAGTGTGAGCTCTCTATGGGCAAGACTTAGGCCCAAAGCATTCTTCCTTTTATTGTTTTCGAATGTGTTGTTTTTAATATTAATTACACTTACTTATGGAGGACTGTTATATTTCAATACATGTTCTCAAACATGTAATGATCAAATCAAGGTAATTAGCGCTGCCATCTCTTCAGTTACTAGACCCACATGCTGGGGACCTTTAAACTTTACTCAACCTGCATCTTTTTCTATCATACAGACAGCTCGGCATCTGTCTGTTATAGGCATAGCCCTTGAGTCCAGAGAAGGAGCAGGGAAGCACATCACAGTGTGCCACAGGGAGGATAAGGGATTATTGTGTTGACATTGGTTAACAATCAGTAAATGTATGTTCCCTTCATTGAGCATCTACTGTAATAGCAGGAACTCTACTTGGCTCTAACATACACACACACACCACATACACACAAGTCATCCCTATTTTTGCTGATCTCTGAGCTGAAAGCCAGGTAATAAATTACATGAGGAAAAAAAAAGAAAGCATGGGCTTCTGGGAAGAAAAAAGTAAGAGAGAAAACAAAAATAGGGATGTGATGAAATTTTAGATATAGTGGTCACCCAAGTCTTCAGAGAAAAATGATATTTCTGCAAAGACAAGGAAGACCCGAAGGGAGTGAGGAAAGAGGCCATGCCTGAGGGAAGAGCTGAGGGAATAGAGTTGAGAGGCCATGCCTGAGGGAAGAGCTGAGGGAACAGTGTTCCAGGCAGAAGGAACAGCAACTGCAAAGGCCTAAACGCAGGAATGTGCTTCCTTGTTTGAAAGCCAGGGAGGGTCTTGGGGCTCTAAAGACTGGGGCAGAAGGGTATCACAAAAGGAACTGTAGTCAGAGTGAACGAACAAGTAGAGATTGTATCCAGTGCCTGGGAGCAGAGGAACCAAACCGGTTCCACAAGAAAAGGTGACAGAAAGCCTATTGATAATTCACATCCCTTCTTCTCTATCCTATACTATCTACCCCACCCTCAAACGGTGGCTTCTACCAAGAAAGGCAAGGCATTCCATGAGCTTCCAGGAATTCTCCTATCTGTACTTCCCATAAGCATGTTGGGATTACAGATAATCATGTACTATCTCCAGTTCTGGGAACCTGAACTCAGGTCCTTAAACTTTTTAAACCATGGAGCCATTTCCCTAGTTCTCAAATTAGGATTCTGATTAGGATTGTATTGTATCTAGAAATCAGTTTACAGAGAACACATTAAAGTTATCACACCTTACAACCTATGAACACAGTGTATCACTCCATTTACTTAGGTTCTAATTTTTTTGTTTGTTTGTTTGTTTTTCGAGACAGGGTTTCTCTGTGTAGCCCTGGCTGTCCTGGAACTCACTCTGTAGACCAGGCTGGCCTCGAACTCAGAAATCCGCCTGCCTCTGCCTCCCAAGTGCTGGGATTAAAGGCGTGTGCCACCACCGCCCCAGATTCTAATTTTCTAAGTAAAGGCCATAAATTATACACACACACACACACACACACACACACACACACACACATACACACACACACACACTACTATATTTACCTCTAGGTATCTTATGCTAAAGAAATGACAATTTACTATTTATTATTAATGTTGTTGTAGCTCGGTGTGGTAATGTACACCTGAAACCCCAGCACTTGGGATGCACAGGCAAAAGGATTGAGCCATGAGCTCAAGGTTCAGTTAGGCTCACATAGCAAAATCCTGTCTCAAAAAGTTTTGTGTGTATATTGGCTGGAGAGATGTCTCAGAAGCTAAGAGCACTGACTACTCTCTAGGGGACCCAAGTTACTTTATTTTTTAAGATTTATTTATTTATTTCATGTATATGAGTATACCGTAGCTGTCTTCAGACACACCACAAGAGGGCATCGGATCTCATTACAGATGGTTGTAAGACACCATGGGGTTGCTGGGATTTGAACTCAGGAGCTCTGGAAGAGCAGTCAGTGCTCTTAATCTCTGAGCCATCTCATAAACTGCACTCCCCGCCTCCCAGTTAGGTTTTTAACACTGTGTTGGGCTGTGACAAACACCTGTTGAGTCCAGCTTTAGGACATCTAATGCCATTTTCTGGCTTCTGTAGGCAGCTGCACATACACAGTATATAGACACACCCATATACACATAAATAAAAATAAATCGCCAGGCAGTGGTGGCATATGCCTTTAACCCCAGCACTTGGGAGGCAGAGGCAGGTGGATTTCTGAGTTCGAGGCCAGCTTGGTCTACAGAGTGAGTTCCAGGACAGCCAGGGCTACACAGAGAAACCCTGTCTCGGAAAAACAAAACAAAACAAAACAAAACAAAACAAACAATAAAAATAAATCTATGTTGGTTGTGGTGATTCACACCTTTAAATCCCGTCTTTAGGAAGCAGAGGTGAGTGAATATGAGTTTGAGGCCAGCCTA
Source organism: Mastomys coucha (assembly GCF_008632895.1). Classification (NCBI taxonomy): domain Eukaryota; kingdom Metazoa; phylum Chordata; class Mammalia; order Rodentia; family Muridae; genus Mastomys; species Mastomys coucha. Next base: position 41,910,693 of record NC_045030.1, read on the forward strand.
GTTCACATAGGGAGTTCAAAAAATATTTTTTTGTGGTACTGGGTGTTGAACCCAGGGATGTGTGCACCAAGCAACTGCTCTGTCACTAAGGTATATCTGCAGCAAAACAGATTTAAAAAATCTAACAGCTTTTGTTATATACAGAAATATCATTTTCTATATCACCAAATGTCCAGGAACCTAATTCATTCCTCAATACAAATGTTTACTTATTCTCCAATTACCTTGGCTATACTAGGTCCACGATCATAGTGTGTACAAGTAATAAGTGATGTATTATTGCTTCCTTCTTAAGCCTTTAAGCTTCTTGCTTCCTTTTCTCCTTTCATTCCACCAGCTAAGATTTTCAACACATGGTAACAAGAGTAAAGAGTGTTCATAGCACAGTGGTCACTAAAGCCCCTAACAATGGTAATTAAGAGAGTCCTTGTGGCATTCTGATATTGTGAAGTGAAATGTTAAGTATGCTTACTCTGTGATTTTTCTGACAGATGACCATTTATCATCATTTTTAAAAAATTTCTCCTGTCCCTCTTTCTTATTCTCCTGTCAAAGAGCATAATTGGAAGAATGAGGCTTTTAAGTTTCTTTTAAGCATTTACACCACTTATTTTTCCTATTTTATTAACTAAGGTAGAACTTAATAAGGTAGAACATAACAGTGTGACTAGCAAGGACAGCAGCCATCGTCACCTTGTTTGTGACATGAATGTAAATTACTCTAGAATTTCATCTGAATTCTATTTAGAGCTTCCATCTATATCCAGGACCCTTAGACCTATATTTGTGAGACCAGTCCATGTACTTCTCTTCCTTCTATGACAGAGTTCTGACATCAATTATACTATTTTAATAGAAGGAATTACATACAAGTTGTCATTCTCTGTTATTTGATAGAACTCAATGCTACACTCTAGTTACCCACAAATCACTGTGTGTGTGTATGTGAGAGAGAGGGGCGGGTGGTGAACCTGAGGGTGTCACTGTTTTCCAGGCTAATCTTAACTCCTGAGTTCAAGCAATCCTCCAGCCCTAGCTTCTTGACTTCTGGGATAATAGATGTGCGCCACCTACTTGAGTCCACTGTCTTTTTTCTTTTAATTTTGGTTTTGTAAGACAGGTTCATATTATATAGCTCCGGCTGGCCTTGTAGTCCTGATTTTCGTGTTTTCACCTCCCAGGTGCTAGGATTACACATATTGTACTACCATGTCTGGTTCTGAGACTATCATTTTTATTGTCTTAATGTGTATCTGAATCTCTCCCTTCATCTTTTCTTCTTCCTCTCCTTTCATGTGCATATACACAGAAATATGTAGGATACTAAATAATATCACTCTACATATTATTTTGTTTTTTTTTAAGATTTATTTATTATTATATGTAAGTACACTGTAGCTGTCTTCAGATACACCAGAAGAGGGCGTCAGATCCCATTACAGATGGTTGTGAGCCACCATGTGGTTGCTGGGATTTGAACTCAGGACCTTTAGGAAGAGCAGTCAGTGCTCTTAACCGCTGAGCCATCTCTCCAGCCCCTACATATTATTTTGTAAACTGCTCTTTTCTGTCAACAATCTTTACAGTCTGGGGATATCATTCAGGTGGTAGAATGCTTGCCTAGGATGACCAAAGCCCTGATTTCAATGCCCAGCACTGTATACAGTCAGGGATAGTATGGTATATCCTGGGCTACATAGTGAGTTCAAGGCCAACCTCAGATATGAGGCCTTGTGTCAATAACAACAACATTATAACATCTACCATTTCAATAAATGCCGTGTCTGTTTTTTTCTAAATGACCTTTAAAAGACTCTGACAGCTACTTTGTCTAAACCAAAATTCAATCCCAAACAAGACATTGGTTGCACCTTCCTGTCTTGAAAGGGGAAAAGGATCTTTAATACTTGTGTCTAGCTTACACTCAAAATGGGGGCTTTGGATACTTTGAGATGATTGACACTGGACTTTCAAGCCAAGTCTGGGCTGGTGTGCACATGCGAGACACATAAACATCTGCAAGCAGTCAAGACCCTTTACTTCCTTAAGTGGAAGGCTGACAAGCACCTCCCTCTTTTCTTTTTGTGGTCCTGGGGATAGAGCGTAGAGCCTCATGCCTGCTACACAAATGCTCCGCGCAATACCCTCAAGCCCACTGCCACCATTGCCTCGCACCCCCTCAGTCTTCACCGAGTTTCTCTCTCTAAGTCCTACCATTGGACCACTTTTGCTCCAGACCCTTCTCTAGCCCATCAACTATATCCCTCCAAGAATCCCCTCGCCTGATTCAGGCATTCTTACTCTCTCCTCTTTGCATCTCATCTTTTTTGCACTCTAATGTGCTGTTGTTTCCCCTAGCTTGAGATTACCCATCAGTCTTTCTTCCCCTCTACATACCACTCCACTCCTCTCCTTTTCTTTTTCTTTCTTTTTCTTTTTTTCTTTTTTTTTTCTTTTTTTTTTTTTTTTTTTTTTGGTTTTTTCGAGACAGGGTTTCTCTGTGTAGCCCTGGCTGTCCTGGAACTCACTCTGTAGACCAGGCTGGCCTCGAACTCAGAAATCCGCCTGCCTCTGCCTCCCAAGTGCTGGGATTAAAGGCATGCGCCACCACTGTCTGGCTAACCTCCTTTTCTTTATAGCAAAAATATTAATTTTTTTCTACAACAACGCTGCAACTCGTCTTTGCCCTTTTCTCTTGAACTCATTTCTGTCAGGTGTTTGCTGACACTGCTGTGTTCCAATTGCTCTTGACCAGGTCACCAACCTTTTGCTGGTTGTTAAATGCACGTGTGGCATTTCCCAGCCCTTGTCATATTTACATGTGGCATCTGGCAGATGATCATTTCCGCTTCCTTTAACTCAGGCTGGCCAGTTGCCCATTTGCCTCTTCCTGCTGTGCTGAGTATAGAAGACAATGACATTTCCCAGGCTCCTTTCTTCTCTGACTTCCTGATACGTTTGGCTAGTGGGAATTGTTGGCAGGAGATTGGAGAAAGGCAGAAGTCAGGGTATTTCCCTTCCTTTCTTTCCATTATAAATGTTGTCTCCAACAGTGATTGTTCTGCCTCTGTGGTTTCCACTGGATAGTTGGAGCCCTCCATGGGCCCACTTCCTACTGGACTGGTGTTTCTATTGTATTTGGTAGTTCCCGATCCTGTACTCACATCCATACTCCAACTTTAGCCTCAACTTCTCAGTCTTCTTTGATGATTTTCTTTCTAGCCAGTAACAAAGGACTCAATTCTCTAGGATCTATTTTCTTTGCTGGCCATCTTTACCTTTAGCAACTTCATCCTGTCTCATGGCTTTAATTAGCATCCATACACTGATAACTCCCAATTCCCAATTGTTTATTCTTTATTTTATGTGCATTAGTGTTGGCCTGCATATGTGTGTGTGTGTGTGAGAGAGGCAGAGAGAGACAGACAGAGAGAGACACACACACAGAGAAAGACAGAGACAGAGAGACAGAGACAGAGGGGGGAGGGAGAGAGAGAGATGCGTGCCTGATACCTGCGGAGACCTGTGTGTCAAATCTCCTGGAACTGGAGTTAGTAGTAATAGTCAAAGGAAAAAGATCACTGGGGGCATGTTCTTGCCCTAGCCCCTTCCTGTTCCTGTTTCCTGGCTCTGTTCCTCTCTGACCTCAGTTCAGGCCCGGAAACCACAGAGGTTAATTATCAGCCTGTACGGAACCCCTGAAGCTACAGGCCACAGTAAGATGTCCTTAAAATAGTTTCTCTCAGGATTTTGGTCACAGCAACAAAACAACTGACTAATGCAATATCCAACTGCTTACCTGACATCTCCACTTAGATAGCCAAGAAGCATTTCAGAAGCATGTCCAGTCCATAGTCACTGGCTTTCTCACAAAGCTGTTCCTGCCCATCTGAGAAAATGGCACTTCTGGGCCGCAAGATGGCTCAGTAGGAAAAGGCTCTGCGGGCCTTGAACCTACAGGGTGAAAGGAAAGAAGTGACTGCACACAAATTGTCCTTTGACCTCCACATACACACAACACCCCTCATACCACCCCCACTGAGAGAGAAATGAGACAGTTTTTAAAAAAGAAAATGGCACCTATTCACCCAGGTATTCTAGACATACTTCAAGGGGGTATCCTTGGTTCGTCTCTTTCCCTCACTCCCTACACTTCATCCAGCAGCTAGCTAGCTAGCCTCAGTAGTGTCCCCCTACCAAGCCACCTAACAAATGTGTTTACTTTCCTCCCTCCAATTTTCCCCCTTACTCTTACCTCATGTTTACTGGCCAAAATGGTCTCCTAACCGGTCTCCCTGCTTCCATTTTTGCTTCCCTACAAGCTATTCTGCACATCATAGCTATTGTGTTAAAGCACGGACTGGGGCTACAGAGGTGGCTCGGCAGTCAGCACCTATCATTCTACCAGAGACAAGTTTGAGCCCGAGCACCCACAAGGGGCAGAATTACAACGGCCTACAATGACAGCTCCAGGGGATCCAACACCTTTGACCTCCATGAACACCTGCATACATGTGGGCATACCCCCATAAACAAACACACACACACACACACACACACATAATTAAAAGAAAGAAAAGAGAAAACATGAAGCAGGGGACCTACTGACATAGTTCAGCAGTAGAATGCTTGTGTAGAATGTTCAAGGCCCTAGGATCAAACCCCGGCACTGTAATTTTGAAAGTCTTTTTTTGTTTGTTTGTTTGTTTTGTTGTTTTTCAAGACAGGGTTTCTCTGTGTAGCCCTGGCTGTCCTGGAACTCACTCCGTAGACCAGGCTGGCCTTGAACTCAGAACTCAGAAATCTGCCTGCCTCTGACTCCCAAGTGCTGGGTTATAGGCATGCACCACCACTGCCTGGCTGAAAGTTTTTTGTTTTTTGTTTTTTTTAATTTCTTACATTTCTGTGATTATAGCATGAGTTGAACGAGGGCAAAAACAATAGACATGCTGAAGTGCACAAGGAAAAGCCCAGAAGGCCTTAAGCCCACACAAGCAACTACAGGCAAGCACAACTGAGGACTGCTGAGAGCGAGGGAACAGCCTTCCCCAGAGAAAAGCACTGCACTGCTTACCCAGCACCCACTGGCCAGCCCTGACAACATACACATTTTTAACATAAAATGAAAGCCACTTATCACCTTGGCTTTACAGTTTCCTACTACCTCTACGAGGTCAAATCCTTATTCCAGTCTACAGGGCCTTCTGCAGCCTGGCTTCGGCTTATGCCTTTAACCTCATTTCCTCTTCAAGCACTGGGTCACATTTGCTGTCTTTTTGGCTTCTCCAACGCAAACTTCTTTCCTTCTGTACTTTGCAATGCCATCCGCTAAACACTTCCCCTTGACCTTTTTTTTTTTTTTTTTTTGGCTTTTTGAGACAGGGTTTCTCTGTATAGCCCTGGCTGTCCTGGAACTCACTCTGTAAACCAGGCTGGCCTTGAACTCAGAAATCAACCTGCCTCTGCCTACCAAGTGCTGGGATTAAAGGTGTGTGCCACCACCGCCCAGCTCCCCTTGACCTTTATAGGATAGACCATTCAGCTTTTTCAGATACCACATGGCTTTAGGAATTGCCCCTCCTCCGAGCCCAGCTCTCTATGACCCAGAATTCTCTATGTGCCATCACGCTATTTGTTCAAAATCTTCTGTATCTGTGGAGTGCAGGCGAATGCGCACGGAGCTAAGAGGACAACTCTTCTGTTGTCTTCTGCCCTGATGCAGGGTCTCTTGTTCCCTGAGGCATAAGGCAGACTAGCTAGCCTCAAGCTTCTGGGGATACTTCTGTCTCTGCCTCCCATGCCACCACAGACACACTGGGGGGTCACACACGTCTGCTACTGGTTCAGGCTTCTACATGAGGTCTGGGGATAGGAACTCGGATCCTCCACTTGGACGTAAAGGACTCTATTTACTAAGTCATCGGAGCAGCTTCATACCACATTAACTAAATTTTTCTTCAATGTCTTAAGAAAGTGATTATTTATGTGTGTATATACACAACTATGGCACACATGTGAAGATCAGTTTTCAGTACCCTCCGCCCAACATGGGTCCTGGGAATTGAACAAAAATTGGCCAGTTTGCTGAGACATCTTACAGGCCCTTAAACTCACATTTTCATAGTCAGGAGTTCCTGTCACTTTGCTTTTAAAATGGGGACTTTCTTCACCACTCTGTCCTCTGCTCACACACGGAGAGCTCAGTAACTAAAAGGTAGTGGACTAGTCTTAAACAGGAAGACAGGCATCTTCCTCCCCTTCCCCGACCCCAGAGATGGCAAAGCCAAAAGGACAAGGCATCTAACACCATTCCTCTCTTTGGAGATGGAAGTCATCTGCCTGAGGGCTTGCTGGCAGGGGAAAATCAGAAGACTGGAACAAAATAGCCCTAATTTAACCTGATTGAACTGAATGACTGACTGTCTGTGGTGTGATCTTATCTGACACAAGAACCATTCATGGCCTTAACCTCCATTCATTTACAAGATGTGGCCATTCCACTCTCAGGATATAAGGTCCTACGTAGAAGGCAGACTGTACGACTGATTCTAAATTGAGAGTTTGTAAGATGAATGCTGTGGCATAGTCCAGATTCAGAAAGTCAGAAAAGACGAATACCACATATTCTCTTTCATATGTGGAACCTACCTTTGATATATAAATATGGGTATAGGTCATGAAACTAGAAAGGGGACTGTTAGAGGGGAAAAGGTTTTGAGGAAGTGGGTAGATTAACAGAACACATGTGACATAGAAGGGGTAGCTGGGAGTGGTGTGGCACAGAAGGAGCAGGGGAACAGAAAAGAGGGAATCTCTACAAAAACAAATCATGCAGAAATGTAGTAACAAACCATTTCATCTCACTTGATTTTTTTTTT
>NC_045030.1:41918781-41920360 GCF_008632895.1 Mastomys coucha
GAGTCCCAATTATGTAGCCCTGGTTGGCCTGCAGCTCGGTATGTAACCAGGCTGTCCTCTGACTCCCAGGGATACAAAGTGCCCTTGCTTCTTTCTGAGTGCTGAAATTCAAGGTATGTGCCACCACACCCAGACAGGAACTGAGTTTTGACAAAGCTATACAAGAATAGAAGGAGGAAAAATAGTCTCGTCACTAATTAGGTATCAAAACAATTAGACATCTGTGGTTAAAAGTAAACTGACCCAAATTTTATGTATAATACAAGTGAAAGACCCCCAGAACTGGGGAGATCCTCACTCAAGTCTCTGGATGACGCGACCACCCAATGACTCACGAGAGACCGAACTTGCTGCAACCACATGAGGTTTATTGAGGATACCGGTACTGGGTCGATCTCATGACCTTGCCAGTCAGAGGAGTTCGACGCCGAACACAAGAAGTGTCGGGTATTTAAGGGAAGCTGGGGGCGGAGAGAGTTACCAAGGAAACAGAACATAAAAAACAGTGGAAAATTTCAGAGGGAACTGACCCAAGGTGTTCAGTTAGGGAGGGGAAAATATTCATTCTAGGAATGTAATCTCCATCCACTGGTTGACAGGGTGGAGAGTCTCATAAACCACTAGACCTTCATTCTTAGTTCCGCCCTCATTGTGGATCATTCAGGAGGGGCAGGTACTGGGAACCAGAGCCCTGAGGCTCTGGGTTAGCTTGTGGCAGAGGTTTTCCATGCCCCCTTTTAGGTAAAAGTTATACATTATACATTCTAAGATTCTCCGGCCTTTCACAAGAACTACTTCAAAACAGACTACAAGTGTAAATGTCAAAATAAAACTTCTTGGAGTACAGAGGGGATTTATGAGTGAGTCAAGAAAGGCACTCTAGGTGCTGGAGAGATAGCTCAGTGGTTAACAATACTTGCTCTTGCTGAGCACCCAGGCTCAGTCATCAGCATCTATATAGAGGCTCACAATCATCTGTAACCCTAGTTCCAGGGTTCCAATGCCCCTTTTGGCTTCCACAGGCACCCCATACACACATACACATAAATAAGAGTAAATAGAAATCATTTGTAAAAGAAAATGAAAACACAAACCATAGACTAGGAGAAATTGTAAATCATACATCTATATGGACTTAGATGCAGACTATAAAAAGATCTCCTAATAATCATTTTTTTAAAAAAGCCACTACCTCAAAAAAAGGAGGTTTATAAATAGGTAGAAGAGCTAAATATAGACTTTACAGGAGATACTCAGATGAAATTTTAACATATAAACATATGTAGTAAAAAGAAAAAAAAAAGAAAAAACCCTCTTGGATAAACAGTTCTCCAACAATATCTAAAAGGGCATATGAAAGGATAGTCGACATCAGCAATCATCAAAGGAATACAGTAAAGTACCATGAAACTTCAATAAGGGCATAGAGAAATCTGAACCTTTGCATACTGTTTGTGATTGTAAAGGATTGTGAAGTAGTACAACAGCCAAGGAACACAGAATGGAATCTCCTAGAAAAATTACAAATAGTCAGGCCTGGTTAGGGGAGTCTGTAATCTTTGGGAGGCAAAAAAAAAAA
>NC_045030.1:41921377-41922538 GCF_008632895.1 Mastomys coucha
AAAAAAAAAAAAAAAGGGTTAGAGGGTCAGGCATGGTGGTACATGGCTTCAATCCTAGTATTTGGGTAGCAGAGGCTGGTGAGTCTCTGAGATTGAGGCCATTCTAGTTAGTCTACATAGTAAGTTCCAGGACAACCAGAGGAGACCCTGTCTTATATAAACAACAAATACAATAATAGAGAAACGGTACAGTAGGCCAAGTCTATAGTATCAGCAGGCAGGAAAGGTCCAAGCCACTGCTGGGAGATATAGCTCAGTGGTTGAGCTTGACCAGTAGCCACTAGATACTAGATTCAAATTTTGCTAGCAGAAAAAAAATAAACCAAAAATCCCATAGCCATTAGGTTTAGGGTGCATTGAAAATTCTTTCCTGTTTCCAAAACTAAAGATAGGGGCTGAGAGACTCTTTAGTGTTAAGAGCACGTTTTTTCTCTTATAGAGGACATGTTTTCCATTCCTAGTGCCCATCCATTATTCCAGTTTCAGGAATCCTCATGCCCTCTTCTGACTTCTGTAGGCACCAGGCACACATGCAACATACATGTATGCAGGCAAAATGCTCACTCATATAAAATAATATTTAAAAGCTCCTAAAAACACCCCCATTAAAACTAAAACCCATTAAGTATGTAATCCCAGCACTCAGGAGGTAGAGACAGAAGATGTGGAGTTCACAGTCAGCCTCAGGCACATAGGGAATTTGAAGTCACCCTGGGCACTATGAGATTCCATTTCAAAAAACTAAAATGGAAAATAAGAGCCAGTAGCTACAGGAGATCACACCTCAAAACAAAAATGTACCTAATAACTATTCCTAAAAAAAACTGTAATAAAAGCAGGATGTTCAACATCATCTGTCATTAGGAATTTAAATGAAAATCAGTTGGTACCCATGAGACACGCACAAATAAGGAGACTAAAGAAATATGGTCCACGGCAATATGAATCTTAAAATGATCAAAACAAGCTGCTTCAGTTCACTCCATTCTATTATTTATTTTATTTCATTTTGAAGGGAGTTTTGCTTGCTATGGCACTCAGAAACATCATATATGATAGCACCCCCAACGAATCAGGTTAGTCTTTAAAAAGCTTTTTAATTTTTCTTAAATGACAGCCACAATTATAAATGTCACCAACTATTAGAGTAAGAATATTTTA
>NC_045030.1:41923631-41927652 GCF_008632895.1 Mastomys coucha
CAGAACAATATGGAAGAATCACATGGATATTGACATAATTGAAGGAGAGTGACACATTTAAAATGCTCTTCTGCAAATAGCAAATATAAAACAAGATGCCATATAAGCTACTCTCATTATGCCCCCCAGTTCTGTGTCCTCACAGAGTATTCTCCCAGCTGACTGACTAACTCCTTTGGGTTACTTAGCAAGGCCATACTTAAATCAGACCTGAGAGCTATCCTAGCTGCGAATCTGTGATCTGGCTTTCCTTTTTTTTTTTTTTTTTAATTTATTTTTTTGGTGCTGGGGATGCCCTCACACACGCCTAGCATGCATTCCACTACTGAGCTACTCCCACAGCCACATGGCTTTTCCTTCTTTTATTCTGAAGTCTGACATAGCATGGTTCACCTATAATTCTAATATTTCGAGAAAAGAAATATTTCTGCAGATTCAGGGTTTCTAATTGATCTCTAATGATAGGAGAAAGATTCAAACCATAGTCAATTCTAAGAATAGTTCAAAGATTAGAGGCCGTTTCTTTTCTCTCTTTTTTAAAATTACTCTTTTTCTTTCTAAGACTTATTTATTTATATTATGTATGTGAGCACACTGTTTTCAGAAGAGGGCATCAGATCCCATGACAGATGGTTATAAGAAACCATGTGGTTGCTGGGAATTGAGCTCAGGACTTTTGGAAGAGCAGCCAGTGCTCTTAACCGCTGAGCCATCTCCCAGCTGACAGTGTTTCTTAAAAGGATCCACCTGGTTGTAATTTTAAACTTAATTTTTGCTACTTTCCTCCCATACCATATTTAAAAAAAATCTTTAAACACTGCAATAACTTTGAAGAAGAAAGAAAAGACATCTACGCCAGAGACTAGAGACATTCAAATGCTTACTAGCTCTAGCCATGTCACAGAAGAAGTATACTTCAAAAGAAAAGAGGACTGCTACAGAAGCCAGGTGTGGTGCTGTGGTCCTGGAACTTCGCACTACAGAGGCTAAGACAGGAGGCCCCCGAAGTTCAAGGCCATGCTCTGGTATGTAACAAGACCTGATCCCAAAGACAAGAAAGACAGAAAACATATACAGAGATTTTACAAACAACCTACATCCTAGAAAGCAAGTGAAATGGAGTCAAGGACTTAAATGAAAGAAAAGAAAAACAGTGTCAGAAAACCAATGGGGATGGTCAGAAAACCCTCCTGGGACAAACAGGAACCAGAACATGAGATCTTGAAGCTGTTCTTCCCGATCTAAGTGCTGCCTCCAGTCTGAACTCAGAAAGATCCTGATTATTTGAACTGGTTGTCGATCAGGGTCCCCTTCATTTTTGCTTTCTTGGCTTCCAATTCAGCCTGGAAAGAAAAAAAAAAGTATGCCCTGATATATCACAATCACATGACATTCTTAACATTTCTTGTTTACTCTAACTGTTCACTCTCCCTTCCTGCTCAGTGTACATGCCAAAAATGGTTTTAGAATTCTTCTTCATCAACTTAAAACTCTGGTTCCTAAAATCTAGATTTCAAATCATATGTGTATGTGTGTGTAGGTCATGAATCTAGAAAGAAGGTCATGAAGGAGGAAAAGGAATAATGAAATCTGTGTGATAAGAAAGCAGAGGAGGAAGCAGAGTGTGGTCCTGGAATCCCAGAACTAGGGAGCTGGAGGGAGGGAGATCAAGAGTTCAAAGCCAGCTTTGGCAACATAGCAAGTTTGAAGTCAGCCTGGACTAATCCTGTCTTCAAAAGAAAGAGAGGAAGGAAGATAGGAAGGAAAAGGAGGGACGGAAGGAAGGGAGGGAGAGAAAGAACAAACAAACAAACAAAAAAGCAGAGGAGACAATGTGGAAGAAGGAAGGAGACCAACCAGAATGGGCAAGGAGTCTGGGAAGGGTAGTGGGGGAGGGAAAGAATAAGAACAAAGATAATGAGACATAATTATAAAAATGCTATAATGAAACCCATTACTTTATATGCTAGCCTAAAAAAATTAAAAAGACATTTATATAGTTTTTTGATGAAGCACCAATGCAGTACATCTGAGATTAATGAAACAAGCAATAATTATTATCTAAAAAAAGTTATCCAAAAATACCCAAATAAATTAGTAATGGACAGGAGTGGGAGAGAGATATGAGGGAATGAATATGGGCAATCAGAATACAGACCATATATGTGTGTATGTGTGTGTGTGTATATATATATATATACACACATACACACATATATATATATGGAATTATCAGAGAACAAATTTAATTAATAATTTAAAAAAGCAAAAAAACCAGAGGTCCCAACCTACATAGAGGTGCTGTGCTCTATGTTAATCCCACAGATAAAGCAGAAAACTAGCAATCCTTTAAAATCAGTGACAGCAGCTCTAATTCAGGTATACTGACGTAGCACAATTGGATACCATCACACTGGAAAGCACTAAAAACCTGACTCTTAACTCCTGACCTTAGAGCCCAAGCAGCAGAGTAAAACATTACCTAGTTAGGCCCATCAAATAAGATTTCTAATTTAGGCTTTGGGCTCCAGTCACTATTATAGAGCAGGGTTTACCAACACAGTCAGAGCCCGGGGTGAGAATGCTGGCAGCCAACTATACTAGTAACTCCCAACAAGTTCCTAAAGGCTCCCTCCGACTCTGCAAATCATGTAGAGATCCAAGTCAGGCAGGCCTGGGCCTTTCCTCCCCACGCCACTTACCAACTCCTGCAGCCGCCTCTTGCTCATGCCTTTGCGCTCCAGCTGCTTTTCAATCACTTTGGCGTTCTGCGCATAGGAGTCAGCAACTTCCCTCTGTAGGAAACAGGACAGACCTTTAGACCGAGGCACTTCTCAGGGACAGTGGTTATTTATACTACTCAAGTCCACGATTGTAACTCTTCATCTCCTCAATGACCCAGAAAGGTTCAGGTTTCCATGGGGATCATTTGATAAGAACCCTCAGCAAAAAGCACTTGACTGAAATACCAGAAAAGCAACTGCTGGTATTACTAAGGACATACTCAAACCATCAGAGCGAGGCTGGGAGGGACTGAAAACTATTCAGTGCACTATCTCATTTATTTATTATTTGTTTTGAAGATAGAATCTTGCTATGGAGCACATGTAGATCCTGAATTTGAGATCCTCCTGCCTAAGCCTCCAGAGTACTGGAATTATAGGCCTGAATCCAGTTCAGTAGCTTTAAAATTAAAAAGTGATGCGAGGATCGAGTTCCTTGTTCTCATTTTATAGCTGTCCCTCCCATTCAGGGAGACAGGCACTAGCCCAACAGCATAGAACTGCTTATTAGCAGAGCGGGATGTAAAAGCTAGGTTGCCAACTGTTCTGCTCTGCACAGGCTCTGACCCTGGAGTCCTCTCGCTCCCCTCCCCCATTCCAATTTTCCTGAAAGCAGAAACACTTACAGCCTCTATCTCTTCTTCTTCTTCATCAATGGTAGACACAGTAACAGAGCTGAACTTGCCCATGTCTTTAGTCCTTTTGGTCATCATAACCTAGAATAGTAGGAAGAGGCATCAAGCTAAGTTCACCCCAGAAGGATCCATGAGCCATGTACACAAGTGCATTCTTTAAAGATTGTTTTTCTATGTAAGTACACTGTAGCTGTCTTCAGACAGCACCAGAAGAGCGTATCAGATCTCATTACGGGTGGTTGTGAGCCACCATGGGGTTGCTGGGATTTGAACTCAGGACCTTTGGAAGAGCAGTCAGTGCTCTCAACTGCTGAGCCATCTCGTCAGCCCCCATAAGTGGACTTATGTGCATGTCTGTCTACAGAAGGGGTGTGGGGAATACCTGCCTCTTAGGGACAGGCTATCTAAATGTTAATGTTTTGAAGCATTTGCTCTTGAGGTTTTTGGCTTTTTTGTTTGTTTGTTTTTCCAAGACAGTTTCTCGGTGTAGCCCTGGCTGGCCTGGACTCACTCTGTAGACCAGGCTGGTGTGGAAATCAAAGATCTGCCTGCCTCTGCCTCTGGAGTGCTAGGATTAAAGGTATGAGCCACTGCCGCCGCCGC
>NC_045030.1:41928875-41936210 GCF_008632895.1 Mastomys coucha
CACCACCACCACCACCACCACCATGCAAAAGGTGGCTAAAGAGACAGCCATGGGTGCTGGGAACCAAACTCACATATTTCTAGTTGTGAGCCTAGCCTTTAATGACTGAGCCATCTCTCTGGCCCACTATTAAGGGTTTTAAAACATATATTTAAAAATCAGTCTAATTTATTGAGGATTTAGTTGTTCCACTCTAAAAAGAAAAAGAAAACTGAAAAGGAGAATAAAAATTATACAATGTCTAAGGTTACAAAACTACTGTATATAAAGCAAATAATAAACATCAGAGTCCTATAACATCTACTTGTACACAAAAATGGCAATTTCTTCATAAATATTTCATCAACAAATGCAAGTTTCTCAGGTATTATACCATATTTTAAAAACTGGGGGTGGGGTGGGGGGGTGCTGCTACAGGTCAGTGATGCTCGCCTAACATGCAAAAGTCCTGGATTTGATCCCCAGCACTAATTAAATTTGGGGCAAAATGTGTAGCTATCTTAAGCCGTCTGTGCCCTTTGATGATAATTACCTTCTTAGGAGGCTCTTGTTTCTGAGTATATATATTGGTTTTCCCAAAGCCTTGGCCAAATTTCACTACTGCTCCATCCACAATGAAGGTCACAGGAGCATTCTTCGGCTGGGACTGGTAGAAGAGCGGCAATCCACACCTGCAAATGGCAGAGTGAATCTCTGGGAGGCCTCTAATTCTACATCCTTAATGCTTGCAAAAGTAGACTCAGTTTCTGAGAATAGTTTTGTTTGTGGGAGAAAATGTTTACTTTTCCCCAAAAGAACTTGATAAGAATTAATTAGGGTGCATGTTGAAATTTCGGATCAGATTCCTAGGTCTCGACCAGAATATTCTGGTTTGGCAAATACAGGGACGTGTGAGGCCCAAGACTTTGCTATTTTCATCTGTATCATATGTATATATTGACATTAAACAAAGTTTGAGAAATGCTAGCTAATGCTGCTATTGGCTTTATAGTAAAAAACTGCTACCATTCTTCTCAGGCGCTTTAACACTGGTTCGGGCATTCTGTCCCCTTTGCTATTTCATCTCACAGCATCAAGAGAAATGGACAGATGTCACTGCAGTGTTTGCAAATCAAATCTTGTTTGTACAACTGCCACTTTCTCTGGCTGACCATTATGCTGAGCTAAGAAGTAGACCTATAAGATATGATAAAAACTAGCTTCATCCATCCAGTATGGCTAGCTTCTCAAATGCCTTCCTGTCTTCAACTTATTTTCCTCTGCTTCATTCAGTGCTCCTATTCTGAGTCTTCTGAGAGTCAACACAATTATCCTTACACCAAGATTAAACTCAAATGCCAGGCATAGTGGCTGGCCTTTAACACTAGTACTTGGGAGGCAAAGGCTGGTGGATTTCTGTGAGCTCAAGGCCAGGCTGGTCTACACAGTAAGTTCTAAGACAGCCAGAACTACCCTGACTCAAAACAACAACAAAAATTGAAATCACCAATAGTCTTACTATTAATAGCCTAAACCTGGAAATTTTGTTTTAAAAAACATCCTTTAGAATGTAAGATAATTAATGATATTTTAAAAGCTATGGGGAAAGAGACAAAAATTACATATATGTATATAAGTATAATTGTATATGTTATTTATACTTTAATAAAGTTATAACTTTGTTAATAAAAAAAAACATCCTTTAAGATTCTTAGCTTTTCAGTCTACATATTACATTATATACATGAAGGTGGAACTAAATTATATTGTCACATTTTCTGTTATAACCCAGCCAATTCTACTCCATCTATACTATACATCTCCTACAATAAGACCTATCTAGAATACTCAGAGCAACATTACTGGTAATAGCTAAAACTAGAAGCAACTCAAATTCGCTGTAAATGGGCAAACAAAGTGATAACATGGAATACTCAAAAATAAAGAGCACTGTGAATAAGTAAATCAACTGACAGGATAGTATACACAGCAATAATGAGAAACAAATGATCTCACAGCAATTCGGATCAATCCCTAAAACATCAAACAGAAAAACTAGATATAGAGGTCAATGAGAGGCTGAGTAGTTAAAGGAGCCTATTGCCAAGCCTAACAACCCGAGTTTGATCCCCAACACCCACATGCAAAAGCAGAGAACCTTCTGCAAGCTGTCTTTAGATCTCCACATGTATGGAAGGAAGGAGGGAAGGAAGGAAGGGAGGGAGGGAGGGAGGGAGGAAGAAAGGAAGGAAGGGCATGTGGAAAGGCAGGTGGGCAGGCAGGGAGTGGGAGAAGAGCAGAGGGAAACAGGAACAGGGAGGAAAGAGAAAAACAGACCAAGTATAAAAGACATGCATTTGTATGTAGTAGGAAACTTATTATAGATTTTTCCTAAAACATTAGGAAAGGCCAGAGCACAGGGTACAAAGCACTGACTACCAGGGAAGGGTGAACGGAGGAGACTGGCTGCAAAGGACATGTGGACTGCTGCAAAGGTCTTCTATCATGATGGTGGTAGCATTATTTAACTGTAGTTTTTCTGTCAAAACCCATCAAATTGAATATTTAAATGGGTAAATTTTATTGCAGACATATTTAATCTTACTCTCTCAAATTGTACTGTTAAAAACTAAGTGTTTTGCTTTTAATCCCAGAGTGAGTTCCAGGACTGCCAGGGCTACATACAATGAAACCCGGTCTGGAAACAAAAGAAACAAAACAAACAAACAACCTTAAGTTTTTGCCTGGTGTGGTGGCCCATGCCTATAGTCCCAGTAGCTGGGAGGCTGGGGCAAATGCCCAAACGCTCAAGGCTAGCCTGAACTGCATAGCACGACCCTGTTCCCAAAGGGAAAAAAAGGCTCTCATTTTTCTCACTTTTATAATCAGCTGGCGGTCAGGGATGGAATTTAATTGGCATCTTTGGGAAAGATATTAGCATTTGGTTTAAAGGCCTTTGAGATTACAGACGCCAAAGAGAGACTTCTTTTTCTTTCTTTTTTTTTTTTAAAAAAGATTTATTTATTTTTATATGTAAGTACACTGTAGCTGTTTTCAGATGCACCAGAAGAGGGCATTAGACCTCATTATGGATGGTTGTGAGCCACCATGTGGTTGCTGGGATTTGAACTCAGGACCTTCAGTAAAGCAGTCAGTGCTCTTACCCACTGAGCCATCTCACCAGCCCCAAGACTTATTTTTCTAACACATCATGCCTTACCTATGACCAGAAAACCCCACACTGGTGTTACTTACTTTGCACACTTTTTCCTGTATTGACGTTCAATGCCCTCAGGCCTGTACAGAAAATGGAAGTTAAAAGGAAAAGTTAAGAGCATATCTCATAACTGATTCACCTCCTAGCTCATTTCTTCTGCTTATTCATCACTTACCATAATTCATGCTCAAAGTTCAGAAGCTCTTCATTGTATAGATAAACTGGCTAGTTAAGCATGTATTAAATTATTACATAACTCTAGCATGCAGTCCTTCTTTCACAAGCATGTACTGGGCAACTAAAGGGGTCAGGTACCATGCTAACTGAGCAGACAAAGGGGTAGCAATATAAACAGTCCCAAGTGATTAGACTTATAGTATCAACAATACTAACCACAATATAGCCGCAAACAATTATATAGGCAGCCTTTTACATCCATGATTTCTGAATCTCTGGATTCCACCAACCATGGAGAGAGAAACATTAGACAAAGGTTGTGTCAGAGGCTGGGGAGAGGACTCAGTGAATAAGAATGCTTGCTCTGCCAGAACCAGGACCAAAGGTAAAATCCCCAGCAGCCACATAAAAAGCCAGGCATGACTATATATGTCTATAACCCCAGCGTTGTGGGACTCAAGCTAGGCTGATCTGGAGAGATCACTGGCCAGCCAGCCTAGCTGAAACGGCAAAGCTCTAGTTGATTGAGAGATACTGTCTCAAGGGAATAAACTGCAGGGTAACAGAAGGAGACACCCCAACATTTGGCTCTAGACTCTACATGTGCACATACATCCATGTATCCACGTGCATGCTACACATACACACACACACACACCCCACAAAATTGTATTAGTACTGAAAATATACATTTTCAGTAACATAGCTAGATACATCTCAGAAACAAAGAAAACAGAACCTCCCAACTTGGATTTCTTTTTTTAAACTTGAGCTACACATCTTAGCCCCGATGACAGCCACCTGGATTTTTTTCTTGTGAAGCACTAGCTCATATCTTTTCAGTTACATTTTTCTTTTACATTAAGAAGACTTGCATTATTAATGAGATTTGTGCTATGAATGGGCTTCACAAGTATTTCTTTCTTAGTTTGTGATCTGTCTTTGATTTTGTTTTGTTTTGAGCATGTGGCAACTTTAGATTTTTTCTTTTCAAGACAGGGTTTCTCTGTGTAGCCCTGGCTGTCCTAGAACTCACTCCGTAGACCACCTGGCCTCGAACTCAGAAATCCGCCTGTCTCTGCCTCCCAAGTGCTGGGACTAAAGGCATACGCCACCACCACCCGGCAATTTTAGATTTTTTTTTAAAGATTTATTTTGTTTATTTTTTATGTGTATGAGTACACTGTAGCTGTACAGATGGCCGTGAGCTATCATGTGTGTGGCTGCTGGGAATTGAACTCAGGACCTCTCTGGCTCCACTCACTCTGGCCCCGCTCGCTCCTGCGTAATTCACTGTAGTTGTCTTCAGATGCACCAGAAGATGGCGTCAGATCTCATTACAGATGGTTGTGAGCCTCCATGTGGTTGCTGGGATTTGAACTCAGGACCTTCAGAAGAGCAGTCAGTGCTCTTACCAGCTGAGCCATCTTGCCAGCCCTAGATTTTTTTTCTAGAGTCAATACAGAGTCAACGTCTCTCTCTCTTGCCCTCACTCTCTGCCATGTATGTTATAACATAGCTAGGATTTTCTCAATCTGAATTCCTATCTGAAATAAAAAATTTCAACCGTGTATTCTAAAATCTGCTCCCATTAGTTTCTTCCTCCAAATCACTATCTAAACAGAGGCAGAAGTGGCTTCCCTTTACAGAATCCAGAGTCCTTACCATGGCTTACCAGGCACCATGTAAGAACATAACTGGGTTCTGCAGCATCTTCTACATGGTCTCCCTCTTTCATACACACTGGCCAAATCAGTCTTCTGTTTCAGTTCTTTGAAAAGAACATGTGTTTTCTAACACGTGACAAGTTCCACACACTCCTCCCTCTGCCTCGAATGTTCTGCTCATCACGTTGCTATGGCTGTTCTCCTCATCTACTTTGATGCCACTTCATCAGTAACTTAGTCAGAGGCCTTTCTCGGACCGCTTTCACTAAGAAGTTCTCGTGTGACTCTCCCTACCGACCCTTTGCTTCATTCATAAGGCTTCTATGAAATTTTCATCGTCCATTCCCTGAGAAGAGATGCTTTACCACTTGCCAGAGCTGAGCAAAGCACTACATATAGGGCTGGAGAGAGGGCTGGAGAGAGGGCTCAGCAGTTAGTTGAGAGCACTGGCTGCTCTTCCAAAGGATCTAGGTTTAATTCCCAGAACCCACATGGTAGTTAACAACTATCCGTAACTCCAGTTCCAGAGGTCCAATGCCCTCTTGTCTCTGCAGGTACAAGGTACAGACATGGTAAACAAATATACATGCAGGCAAAATACCATAGATATAAAAGTGCTGGACATGGGCTGGTGAGATGGCTCAGTGGTTAAGAGCACTGACTGCTCTTCCAAAGGTCCTGAATTCAAATCCCAGCAACCACATGGTGGCTCACAACCACCCGTATGCGATCTGACGCCCTCTTCTGGAGTGTCTGAAGATAGCTACAGTGTACTTACATATAACAATAAATAAATAAATCTAAAAAGAAAGTGCTGGACATACAGTAGATGTGCAATGAACACTGAATGAATTCGGAACAATTTACCTTAAAAAGGAAACTAAAATTACATTGTGAAGAAGGCTTTTCTGCCATAAGGTCTTATTGAAGTCCCCTAGGATGATCTGGAGTTTGCTTATGTAGCCCAGGCTGACCTTAAACTCAAGCAATCCTCCAGTTTCAGACTCCCATATACTATGATGACAGTCTTAAGCCATCTCATCTGGCTGACAGAAAATGGGACTTCATCCGAAGGAAATACTCCATATTGCATAATGTATTCATGGAGTTACTATGTACGGAGAATTAGTCTGATGTCATTAGGACTTAAAACTCCATGATTTTGTACCAATAGTACAGACATAAAAACCCTGCCAAGTTACTCTATGAACAATTATATGCCAATAAACTAGATAACTTAGAAGTTATAGAATGAAAAAAAAATGACATAACTAGGTGTGGTGGCACTTGCCTATAAAGTCAGCTCGCGGGAGGTTGAGGCAGAAGGATCCAGCTGAAGGCCGGCCTGGGCTGCACAGTGAAATCCTGTCTCAAAGAACAAAAATGAAAACAAAACAAAAAAAATAACACAAATTGCCTAAGCTCACTCAAGAAGTAGATGGGAAAGATGGGCCATGGGCTGTGTGCTCAGCAGTAACCCATAAAAAAAGAGACACAGTAAGAACAGATTATAACCCTGCTTTGGACAACAGAAGAGCATAGTGTGTCCTTGGAAAAGCTGCTCATGACTAGAGCATGAACTATGTCAAAGGGGAGTACACTTGCTTGTCGGTAAGTGCTAAGATCTAGGGTTATCCAGCAGTTTTCTTGACTAGCCTTATGATACAAGAGACTGAAGCCTAGTTGTATGAAATTACTTCCTGTACTAACAGAATAATACATATTAATATATAATACTGTATTAGTCAGGGTTCTCTAGAGTCACAGAACTTATAGGATGTCTCTCTATGTTGAGGGAATTTATTGTGCTGACTTACAGCCTGTAGTCCAACTAACCAAACGATGGGCAGCTATGAATCTAG
Source organism: Mastomys coucha (assembly GCF_008632895.1). NCBI lineage: Eukaryota > Metazoa > Chordata > Mammalia > Rodentia > Muridae > Mastomys > Mastomys coucha. The sequence goes on from NC_045030.1 coordinate 41,935,778, forward strand.
TAGTCTCTCAGTCCTATGAGGCTAGTTGTTTTGGCTGGTCTTCTGTGTAAGTAGGTTCTAACAAATGTGCTGGCAAGTAAGTGCAAGCAATTGAAGAAGGGGTGAATCTTCCTTCTTCCAATGTCCTTGGGTAGGTCTCTAGCAGCAGGAATGGCTCACATTAAAGGTTTGTACCACCCACCATGCCTAGATCTGAGACTTGCTTTGTCCCAGGGTAACCTTGAACTCAGAGATCTCCTTGCACGTGGTGGCACTTGCTTATAAGGTCAGCTCATGAGAGGTTGCAGTAGAAGGATCCAGCTGATGCCAGCCTGGGCTGCACAGTGAAATCCTGTCTCAAAGAACAAAATGAAAGCAAAAGAAAAAAGATAGGGCTGCCGAAATGGCTCAGCGGGTAAGAGCTCTGACTGCTCTTCCGAAGATCCTGAGTTCG
>NC_045030.1:41936220-41938739 GCF_008632895.1 Mastomys coucha
ATGGCCATCTGTACAGCTACAGTGTACACATAAAATAAATAAATTTAATAAATAAATAAATAAATAGTTCTTAAAAAGAAAAAAATAACACAAATTGTCTAAACTTACTCGGACCCAGAGGTCTCCTGGGATTAAAGGCCTGTACTACATTGCCTGGGCCAAAGCTTTTCATGGCCAATATGACTCAAGATCTCCATGTCAAGATCCAGGCCAGAAGACTGTGTCTTCCAGCCTCAAGGTCTGGGTCACAGGTGAACCCTTTAATTCTGGATTGTAGTTGATTCCAGATATAGTCAAGTTGACAACCAGGAATAGTCATTACAAATACTATTAAAATAGAGAACTTTTATTTTTTTTAAAGATTTATTTATTTATTATATGTAAATACACTGTAGCTGTCTTCAGACACACCAGAAGAGGGCGTCAGATCTCATTACAGGTGGTTATGAGCCACTATGTGGTTGCTGGGATTTGAACTCATGACCTTCTGAAGAGCAGTCAGTGCTCTTCCCTGCTGAGCCATCTCAACAGCCCAATAGAGAACTTTTAAAAATTATTATATTTGCTTATTACAGAGACCCTAAAGATAGTTGATAATTTTCAAAACCAGTAATTAAATAATGGGAAGAAGATAAAACCTAGGATAAAATGACATGTGTAATCTGAGCACTTGGGAGGCATAACAAGGAGGGTTAGGACACTTTTCACTAAGTATCCCACTCAAGACTCTGTGCTACATGAGAGACTGTCAAAGCAAAACTAAATAAAACAACAACAAAAAGTTAAAATAAGAGGACAGGGGTGGCCAGGCGGTGGTGGCACTCACCTTTAATCCCAGCACTTAGGAGGCAGAGGCAGGCAGATTTCTGAGTTCTGAGTTCGAGGTCAGCCTGGTCTACAGAGTGAGTTCCAGGACAGCCAAGGCTACACAGAGAAACCCTGTCTTGGAAAAAAACAAACAAACAAACAAACAAAAAAAAGAGGACAGGGGCTGGAGAGATGGCTCAGAGGTTGCTTTTCCAGAGGTCCTAAGTTCAATTCCCAGCAACCACATGGCAACCCACAACCATCTATAACTCCTGTTGTGGCCTCTATGGGCACAAGGCACCCAAATGATGTATAAACATACATATGCAGGCAAAAATTCATATACAGAAAACCAACTTTTTAAAAATGAAAAGGCACAGAAAAAAGCCACATGGTGATATAGGCAGATAATGGCAGACACGTGGATAAGCCAAGGAACACTAAGGATAGCTTGGGGGAAGAGGTTTTAGAAAAGAGAGAGATGGCCCAGAGAGCAAAGCATCTGACACCAATCTCGATGACCCAAGTTCTATCCCTGGGAAGAAAACTACCAAATCTGTCCTCTGACTGCCACAGGCAGGTTTTGGCAGTCCCATGCATGTCCTACCCCTACCCCCACAAAGTATACATAAAATTTTTTAAAAAATAAACAAAAACTGCCAGGCCTGATGGCACATAGTTTTAATCCCAAAACTTAGGAAGCAAAGGCAGGCAGACCTCGATGAGCTCCAGGACAGCCAGGCCTACATAGTAAGACCTCCCCCATCTCTCCCCCAGAGATTATAGGTAGTAGGAAGGAGTACTTAAAGCATTCTTTTGTTACTTAAAGCTACCCAGGTTGTGGTATTTTAGTATAGCAGCTCTAGCATGTTAATATATCAGTGTATTCAAGTGTCTAAGACAGTGTTCAGCATACAAAGGAGCTTAGAAAAATGAAGTATTTGCTAAATAAATTAGTGGACTTTATTCCTTAGAATGGGCCTCCTGTTACCACAGGAGCATCTGTGGGTGACCACACTCATATTTCATACACACCTTGGGACTTTTTTTTTTTAAATCCTGTGTGTGCGTGAGGTTTATCTGCATGTGTTGACTATAGAAGATGGCATCAGGGGGCTGGAGAGATGGCTCATCGGTTAAGAGCACTGATGGCTCTTCCAGAGGTCCTGAGTTCAATTCCTAGCAGCCACATGATGGTTCACAACCATCTATAATGGGATCTGATGCCCTCTTCTGTGTGTCTAAAGGTAGCTACTGTGTACTCATATAAACTATATAAATAAAAGCCACCATGTAGATGCTGGAAATTGAACCTAGGTCCCTCTGGAAGAGCAGCCAGTGCTGTTAACTGCAAAGCCATCTCTCTAGTCCCTCTTTCCTTTCTTTCTTTTTTTCTTTTTCTTTTTAAGATTATCTATTATATATAAGTACACTGTAGCTGTTTTTAGACACACCAGAAGAGGACATCAGATCCTATTACGGGTGGTTGTGAGCCACCATGTGGTTGCTGGGATTTGAACTCCAGACCTTCGGAAGAGTAGTCAGTGCTCTAAAACACTGAGCCATCTCTCCAGCCCCCCCTCTTTCCTTTCTTATTCTCTGCATTACTAGGTTCTCCTGGTTCTGTCCAATTTTTTGTCTACTTTGTAAATCTCCACTCTTTTCTCTCCCATGTTTTATCTTGTAAAGAGTCTTGTATAAACTAGATATAT
>NC_045030.1:41938787-41940145 GCF_008632895.1 Mastomys coucha
TATATATATATATATATATATATATATATATATATATATACACCTTGTAATTCCAGCTTTACAAAGTAACAAGAATTGCATATATTATATCAACTGAGTTCTAGCCTTATCCTTCGCTCTACAATCATTTTATGTAACTTTAAATTACCCATATACACCAGGATTCCTCAACTTAGAAACATATGTATCTAACTATGTCACTCCCTCCTTACAAAATGGAAATAAGGGGCTGGAGAGATGGCTAAGAGTACATTGGTGACTAAGAGTACATTGTTCTTTCAGAAGACCCAAGTTTGGTTCCCAGGGCCTTTGTTAGGTGGTTGACAAGTACTCCCAGGAACTTCAGCTCCAGGGGAATCAAACATCTTCTCTTCACCTCTACAGAAACCTGCACTCACAGGAACATACCAACACACGCACACATGCACACGCGCGCGCGCACACACACGCAAAGGCTAAGGAGGAGATCGATCGAATTCCTTGCAAGCAAGCAGAAGGACTTGTGATTGATCACCTGGAAGCTAGCTTAATATTGGGTTTGGTGGTGTCCTGTAACACCAGCAGAGTCAGGCAGTTAGTTCTATGGGCCTCACTGGGCAGCCAACCTGGAATACTTGGTAAGTTCTAGACCAGTAAAGAGAGACACTCTTTTTGGAGTAGGGTTTCTCTGTGTAGCCCTGGCTGTCCTAGAACTCACTCTGTAGACCAGGCTGGCCTCGAATTCAGAAATCCACTGGCTTCTGCCTCCCAAGTGCTGGGATTAAAGGTGTGTGCCACCACCATCGGGTAACACTTTAAAAAAGAAAAAAAAAAGAAAGAAAAGTGGAAGGCACTCAAGGACTGACACCCAAGACTGTTCTCTGACCTCCACAAGCATGCACAAGCACATGAGCAACACTCTACAACACACACACACACACACACACACACACACACACACAAATAGCTTTTCACTGCCTTCAGATAAAGCATTTCACTCTCCTCACCACAGTACTTACAAAGCCTTTCCAATAAAACAGTAAGCCATGCTCTGGCCACAAAAGACTATTGAAATTTCCCACAGACATTATAGTTGATGCTCGTAATGCTTCCAGAGTCCCTCCACCTGGACTGTTTCACATCCTCTTTCTTCCAAGAGCTAGTGAAGTCTTAGTTCAAGCCAAGTACAAATACTACTATCATTCAGAGCCTTTCCTGACCACAACACATATAAAATAAATAACCTTCTCCCACCTCTTTTCCCATAGCCTTTGTTCACAGACACCAGCAATTTTTTCTATTATAATAAGAAGCCTGGCCGGGCGGTGGTGGCACACGCCTTTAATCCCAGCACTTGGGAGGCAGAGGCAGGCGGATTT
>NC_045030.1:41941762-41942952 GCF_008632895.1 Mastomys coucha
ACTTTTGGCATTGCTCCGGCAAAGGAGCCAGGAAACTCCAAAAAAATGAAGGGTCGCGCCGAAATGGCGTCACAGACACTCGCGCCAGCCAGCCAGTTCCTCCACCCTGGTCACGTGTTGACACCGGCTTGATTAACTTCCGGAACTTCCCACGCACTTAAGGTGCAGGGGGAGGCGGGGGAGGGTGCTGAGTTGACAGAAGCTCAGTTAGCTGAGACAGCTTTAGTTACCGACACCCTCGGTATTATTTAAGTTATTTTTATTTCAAAACAGTCATCAATATTGTTTTTATTTATTAGCGCCTCCCGCGCGCCCCAGCGGCACCCCCGCGTACCCCCACACCCGCGCTTGTATATGCGCGCGCGAGTGCGTGTGTGTTTGTGTGTGTGTTTGTGCGCGCGTGTGTGCGCGTGTGTGTGTGCGCGCGCGCGCGCGCTGGTTGAGTTTAGAGAACACCTCTCAGGATTCTGTTGCTTCCACTTAATGGACCTCAAGATGTACAGCTCAGGTCTTCAGGTTTAGCAGCAAGCACCTTTACCTACTGAGAGCTGGCTCTCTTGCTCATGAATATTTATGAGTATATGTAAAACTCGACATAATAAAGAACTGACTATACATTATAATATAACCTAGATTTTAAATATACTGGAAAATATTTTGATTTTACTGGCTGTGTTCAGAACGAGTACCTAATGAAGTAGAAGCTTTTTTTTTCTGCTATAGTGGGGAATAAATATAAGGTGTTGCATATACTAGGCAACCTCCAGTCCCACTGCTTCTTTGTTTCTTAATATTTTTTTCTTTTTGGTTTTTCGACACAAAGTTTCTTTGTGTAGCTGTGGTTGTTCCTGGAACTCACTCTGTAGACCAGGCTGGCCTCAAATTCAGAAATCTGCCTGCCTCTGCCTCCCAAGTGCTGGGATTAAAGGCGTGAGCCACCACTGCCCGGCCTTAAATTTTGTTTTTTAAGCTTTACTTCCCCTCCTTTCTTTCTTTCTTTCTTTCTTTCTTTCTCTCTTTTTTTAAAATTTATTTTATGTATGTGAGTACATTGTCATTCTCCTTGAACACACCAGAGGTGGGCATTGGATCCCATTACAGATGGTTGTGAGCCACCATGTTGTTGCTAGGATTTGAACTCAGGACCTCTGGAAGAGCAGTCAGTGCTCTTAACCACTGAGTCATCTCTC
>NC_045030.1:41943211-41947862 GCF_008632895.1 Mastomys coucha
TTATTTAAAAGACTAAATCCAAACAATAATATGTAATTCACTTTTTAAAAGTGTATTGATAGCCAGGCATAGTTGCAGGCCTTCAATCTCAGTACTCAAAAGGCAGAGGCAGGCAGACCTTGTTGAGTTCCAGGTCAACCAAGTCTACATAGTGAGATCCTGCCTCAGAAAAAAAAAAGGTAAACCAATTTAGTAATAGTTTACTCAAAGTTGTGTAACCAATACCATTATCTAGTTACAGAATATTTTCATCATTGCAAAAGGAAATCTCATACCTATTATCACCTGCTTCTTTTCCATAGTATAGTACTTAATTCATTTTTTATGGTTGAATAGTATTTCATTGTATGGATATACTAGTTTTTGTTTATCTGAGTGTTACTGGTTATCACTCTGTTTTAGTCAGGGTTCTCTAGAGTCACAGAACTTATAGGATGTCTCTCTATATCGAGGGAATTTATTGTGCTGACTTACAGTCTGTAGTCCAACTAATCCAACAATGGGCATCTGTGAATGGGAAGTCCAAAATAGACTCTCAGTCCCATGAGGCTAGTTGTTTCAGCTGGTCTTCTGTAGAAAGAGGTTCCAACAGATGTGCTGGCAAGTAAGTGCAAGCAGTTGAAGAAGGGGTGAATCTTCCTTCTTCCAATGTCCTTGGGTAGGTCCCTAGCAGCAGGAATGGCCCTCATTAAAGAAGTGTACTACCATGTTGTATCTAAAACTTGCTTTGTCCTTGGGTGACCTTGAACTCATTGATATCTTTGCCTTAGTCTCCTGGGATTAAAGGCATGCACTGCCTTGTCTGGGCCTAAGCTTTTCATGGTCACTATGACTTAAGATTTCCATGCCAAGATCCAGGTCAGAAACTTGTATCTTCCAGCATCAAGATCTGGATAATAGGTGTGTCTTCCAATCTGGATTGTAGCTCATTCCAGATATAGTCAAGTTGACAACCAGGAATAGCCACTACACACTCCTTTCCACTTTTTGGCTATTATAGATAATGCTGCAACGGACATGACATTCACAAAAACGTCACAATGGTCATGTATATATAGGTCATATTCAGAATGGCTCTTTTCAGTTCTTTTCAGTTATATGCCAAGTAGTAAAATGGCTAGATCAAGTGCAAGTCTACATTTAACCTTTTGAGAACCTACCAGAATATTTCAAAGCAGTACACAATTTTACATTCCTATCAGCAGTGTACAAGAGTTCTTATTTCTCTGCAACCTTGCCAATAATCATTATTTTCTGTCATTTATTATTTACTTATTTGTGTAGGGGTGTGTGTGTGTGTGTGTGTGTGTGTGTGTGTGTGTGCCCACCCATGTGGGTACCTGTAAAAGCCAGAAGAATGCACTGGTTGCCATGTTCTGCAGCTGGAGTTATCAGCATTGTGAAACTTCTGATATGCATATTGGAATTCAAACTGGGACCCTCAGCAAGAGTAATAAATGCTTTTAACAGCTTAGCTATGTCTCTAGCCCCCATTGTTAGTCTTCTTTGTTATAGCCATCCTGGTGGGTACCGAAGTGGTATTTCATTGTGGTTTTGATTTGTATTCCTCCAATAACCAATGATTTGAGAATTTCTTATATGCCTATTTGTCATTTATATGTCTTCTTTTGATGAATGCAAACTCATATCCTCTATGAGGGTGCTTCCCCACCTACCCACCCACTCCCACCTTCCTGCTCTGGCATTCCCCTATACTGGGGAATCGAACACCCTCATATCCAAGGGCCTCTCCTCCCACTGATGTCCAACTAGGCCATCCTCTGCTATACATATGCTGCTGGAGTCATGAGTCCCTCCATGTGCACTCTTTGGTTGGTGGTTTAGTCCCTGGGAGCTCTGAGGGTATTAGTTAGTTCATATTGTTGTTCGTGGTAAGGGGCTGCAAACCCTTCAGCTCCTTGGGTCCTTTCTCTAGCTTCTTCATTGGGGACCCTGTGCTCAGTCCAATGGGTGGCTGTGAGCCACTACTTCTGTATTAGTCGGGTACTGGCAGAGCCTCTCAGGAGACAGCTATATCAGGCTCCTGTCAGCCAGCACTTTTTGGCATCCACAATAGTGTCTGGATTTGATGACTGAATATGGGAAGGATTCCCAGGTGGAACAGTCTCTGGATTGTCCTCATTGAGTCTCTGCTCCATAGTTAGTCCCTACAACTCCTTCCATGGGTATTTTGTTCCCCCTTCTAAGAAGGATCAAAATATTCACACTTTGGTCTTCCTTCTTCTTGAGTTTCTTGTGGTTTGTAGATTGTATTTTGGGTATTCCAAACTTCTGGGCTAATATCCACTTATCAGTGAGTGCATACCATGTGTGTTCTTTTGTGATTGGGTTACCTCACTCAGGATGATATTTTCTACTTCATGTGTTTTGGTCATATTCACCCTTATTACTGTATCTTGTCCCCCTCCCACTTCCACTGATCTTTCTTCCCAGAGTTGCTTCCAGTAGTGTACATGAGGGATTAATTACAAGAGCACTAGAGTATGGGCAATTTACCAGTGGGTACACCACTGAAGAAAGGCTCTCCCTCTCCCTCTCCCCTCCCTCTCCCCTCCCCCTTCCTCTCCCTCTCCTTATCCCTCTCCCTCTCCCTCCCTCTCAGCCTCTCAGCAACCATTAATTGCCTACAGCTCCACAAGAAAGGATGAGGTCTCATGAATCCCTTCCCCCTCCATAACAGAATGGTTAAGGGTCCAAATCATGACCAGAAAAACAGTGGTCCAATGTCCCTCAACCCTTCCTTCAGGTCTTATAGTCTTACCCTCCATTCTAAAGTGGATGGCTTGGACATTCCATTTAGGACTGAGTCTCCAACATTAAGACTCTATCTTCAGCATGGAAATTCCACCAGATATGAATGAGTTTCTGCAGTAATCATTACCCACTGCAAAAAGAAGCTCCGCTGATCAAAGTTGACAGCAGCGCTAATGTATGGGCAGAAACATAAATATGTAGAAGGTAATTAGACAGGTGCCTTGGACTTATGACCTCTCCAGTCTCTTCTTGCAGGATATTTGATCACACTGTGAACCCCGAGATTACTGAGACACCCTGTTTCTAGTTGTGGTGTGGCTCGGCTCTTAGCATCCACCTTTAATCATCTCACTGGAATACAGATACCTGCTAAGTACACACTTTTAATCCCAAACAATGAAGTTAAAGCTAGTTTGTAGAAGGAAGCACCCATGTTTGAAAGTGACATCTAATTGAATGGCAAACAAGTGAATAACCAGAGCAAGAGTTGAGAGAATAGGATCTACCCAACTCTCATGAAGAGAGGAAAGGGAAGCTTCTTAAGAGAGCCATGCAGAGAGAAGAAAGGAAGAAGACAGCAGTATTGCCAAGACAGTTAGAGAGAGACAAGTTGAGAGAGAGAGAACAAGCTAGACACAGGTGAAAACAGAATGAGCCAGAGAATGAGAAGGAGCCAGGAGATTAAAACAGATTGCCAGAGTTAGTCTGAGGCCAAGCAGAGCAGTTCAGGAGAAGCTGAGAGAAGCTAAGATAGTGTGGAGAGGAGTTTGAGCCAGAACAGCTGAGTTCAACCAGTCAACTAGAGTACAGAAAGAACAAGAAAGGGTGAGCTTAGTCAGCAGTAAATCTCAGAGGCTGAAAACAGTTCTAGGCCTAGGTTAGCAGACAGAGGCTGTAAGCCTCAGAGATAATAATAATTACAGGCAAATAAAAGTTACCTTTATATTCTCCAGTTTTGTTTTTTGTTTTGGTTTTTTTGAGACAGTGTTTCTCTGTGTAGCCCTGACTGTCCTGGAACTCACTCTGTAGACCAGGCTGGTCTCAAACTCAGAGATCCGCCTGCCTCTGCCTCCCAAGTGTTGGGATTAAAGGCGTGCGCCACCACTGCCCGGCTCTACAGTCTCCAGTTTCAAATTTTAAAAAATATCTATTTATTTAGTATATGGTGTATAGTATATTTATTTAGAATATGACATGCACGCATGTGCGCACGCACACACACACACACACACACACACACGAGAGAGAGAGAGAGAGAGAGAGAGACAGAGAGAGAAAGAGAGAGAGAGAGACAGAGAGACAGAGAGAGAGAGAGAGCAAGCATGTGAGCATGCACACGCATACACACTGTCTACCAGATAGGTCCCAGGACTATGACTCAGACTGTCAGGCTCGACAGCAGGCTCCCTATAGAGCTCATTTCATTTTGCACTCTTAACTCCTCTGCTTCAGCCTCCACAGTGCTAGGAATACAGGCAAATGCCACACCTGGCAAGACCATTCTTCTTGTTTTGTTGGGTGGCTAGGAATTGAAGTAAGGGCTTGTGTATGTTAGGAAAGGGCACCCTACTGTTTAACACCTAGCCCAAATATAAAAGAATTAATAATGGAAGTCTTAGCGAATCACAATCTTTGACCCTTAGGTCCTAAACCAGTAGCATCTTTTTCATTCCATACTATTCAATATTTATTGATCCTCTGTTTTGTGTTAGGCACTGTGCTATAGTAATCAATTACAAGTGGTCTCACTTCTCATGTGGCTTAGCCTAGTGCTAGAGTTAGCAAACTTTTTCTGTAAAGAACTAGAGAATAGCCGGGCGGTGGTGGCCCACACCTTTAATCCCAGCACTTGGGAGGCAGAGGCAGGTGGATTTCT
>NC_045030.1:41948170-41952451 GCF_008632895.1 Mastomys coucha
AAAACAGAGCTGGCGAGATGGCTCAGCAGGTAAGAGTGCTCTTCGGACCGCTCTTCTGAAGGTCCTGAGGCGTCCGCGCACGCCTTTAATCCCAGCACTTGGGAGGCAGAGGCAGGCAGATTTCTGAGTTCAAGGCCATCCTGGTCTACAGAGTGAGTTCCAGGATAGCCAGGACTATACAAAGAAAACCTGTCTTGAAAAAAAAACAAAACAACAACAACAACAACAAAAAGATGTCAAGATGAGATGGGAATGAACGAATGCTTGGCTAACTGTGTGACAGGTACTATGTTCTAGCCCAATAATCACCTGTGCTGGAAAAGAACTCTGTGTTATGGCTTGCTATGGCAACCTTGCTTTGATGAGGAGAGTGGGGCACACAGTGTCCCCAGGATGCAATTCCATTCTTCTGTCAGAGGACACTATTATCAGGCAGGTGCCCTGGGGCTTGTACATTACTTTGATTCAGGCCCTTGAGTTGTAAAGGAAGACAAGGAACTTTGCAAAAAAAAAAAAAAATAGACAAGCCCACAGAAAATTTCAACATGTCTACTGTATCTTGTAGTTACTTTCAGAGACTTCTATCCAGTCAATAAATTCTGCTTCTGTATTTCTCCTAACCCCTTCTCTCTTCTTCTCAATCTCACTATGTAACCCAGGCTGGCTTTGAACTTGTACTTCTCCTGCCTCAGCTTGCCCATTGCTGGACTTAAATACACTATTCACCATGCCTAGCTTGCATGTTGCTTCTTAATAATATACACTTTGTAGCTCTCTCTCTCTCTCTCTCTCTCTCATGCTCAAACTCTCAGAAAAGCTAGCCATGGAGCCTAAATCCTGCCCCCTCCTTGCATTTAAGGTTATTTAATCAACTTTGTCACTCTTGATTTTCCAAACCGATGTTTCATTATTTCCTATCAAGTACTTCTTCTCCCAGTCTTGGTGTGATGGTTCACACTGGCAGCCTCAGCACTCAAGAGGTTAAAACAGGAAGACTGCCATGAGTCTGAGACCAACTAAGGCTACACAACATTGTGATTTCCAAGACAACTTGAGTAAGACGTTGGCTCACCTCCTGCTGCAAACAACAAAGCGAACATAGGAACTCCCCGAGGAACCTCAGAATATGCTCTAGCTGCATGCACTTGCTCAGAAACTGGGTTTCTGTCTTTATTTTTACAGCAAAACCGAAATGGGCTTGTTTCAGGAAGCTTGAGTCAACGACACTAGACCAGTGGTGTTTTGGTGGTGCAATTTCTCAACACTGAAGGATTCCCACACACTTCATATAGATGCCCCTCTTGCTGTGGAAGGTTAGGGTTGTAATGATGCCAGGCTTTCCAAAGACTCTCGGTCCTTGGTGCACGGACATAGCTTTGTCTAGTTATTATGCCAATGCTTAATCTAGATTTTATAGAGAAGACAGTGAGTAGATTTTAATTGTTTGTTTATTTATTTAGGGACTGGGGATGGGACATGGAGCCTTCCTTACACACACACTAGGCAAGTACTGAACTATACTCCAGTCCACTGACAAAAGTAACTACCATCTGAAGTTAGAGGATTTTTAAGATATAGAGATTATCAAGGTTTTGTCTGATGTAATCAGATAAGTTAGAGAAAGTACATTGCATTCTCCTGGAAGAAAAAATGTTCAAAGTATGAGAAGGAGCTAGTAAGAGAGAAATATTTCAGCTTGCAACTAAAAAGGGAGTAGGTCACATAGCAAAGAATGGAGGTGGCCTCTGGGAGCTGGGAGTGGTCCCAGTTTGGCCGTTAATAATGAAATAGGGCCCCGAGTCCTATGACCACAAGGAACTGGACTTGACCCACAGTTTGTGGCGATCAGTAAAGCAGTGATAGAGAGCAAATGCTCTTTTTGTAGGCCTTGCTTTTGCCATTTTCATGTGTGAAATAGAAGGCTTCATGTTCCTAGATGAGGGGAAAGGGTATTTGAAATTTGGATGGTAACCTTTTCCCACCAACAGCCATACGGCAGTGTTAGGGAAATTTGCTTTAACTGATACATATGTTGGGGTTAATGGGGGATAACAACTGTTAGCCAGGAAGGTACTTGCCATTAAGCACCTAGGAAAATCACTACTGTTGGTATGTACTTCCTACTCCTGTGCACCTGATGATTTCTGGACATCTTTGCATGGCTGTTTCATCACTCCCAGGAGCTCAGGAACTCCTCAAATTTTCCTGTCCCAAATGTGTCCCTTTACTCTTTATGCCTAGTTCCATTAATGACCTCTTCAAATCTCCACTTCTCTCAGGGTTTAAAGCATCATTCTAGCCACCACATTCAATCTATTGCCAAGTGCTCTTTATCTACCCCCTCCTTCTCTCTGATGACTACAGAAGACTGGGCTCTCCTGGAGAGAGAGGGAGAGGGAGAGGGAGAGGAAGAGAGAGAGAGAGATTGATTTTTCAAAATGTGAGCAGGACTTAATGGGAGAGAAAATCTCTGTTGAAGACTTTGAAGCTGTAGTACCCATGGTAAAGAATGTGCTTGGCCTCTGGGAGCTGTGACTGCCTGGTAGAGTGTCCCCCCACCCCCAGTAGCACAAGAGCCCTACAGCCACTCTCTTACTCTCTAGGGAGCAAATTCTGATCAACCCAGCTCTAATGGTGTTGCTTCCTGGTTCCACTACCTTCCAAGGATTCCACTAGGATGGCATTCAAAACTCTCCTGGATTTAACTCAAGCCTGGCTGTCTCATAATTTCCAGAATGCCTACTAAGTGATTTGGGGGTTGATCTTTGATTTTTTTCTGTTTTTTGTTTTGTTTTTTTGAGACAGAGTTTCTCTGTGTAGTCCTGGCTGTCCTGGTACTCACTCCGTAGACCAGGCTGACCTCGAACTCAGAAATCTGCCTGCCTCTGCCTCCCAAGTGCTGGGATTAAGGCGTGCGCCACTACCGCCCGGCTGTTTCTTTTTTTTTTGTTTTTGTTTTTTGTGTTTTTTTCGAGACAGGGTTTCTCCGTGTATCCCTGGCGGTCTTGGAACTCACTCTGTAGACCAGGCTGGCCTCGAACTCAGAAATCTGCATGTCTCTGCCTCCCAAGTGCTGGGATTAAAGCTCGGTGGGGTTGATCTTTTTTATTTTCTTTTTTTCTATTTTTTTTTTTTCCGAGACGGTTTCTCTGTGTAGCCTTGGCTGTCCTGGAACTCACTCTGTAGACCAGGCTGGCCTCGAACTCAGAAATCCGCCTGCCTCTGCCTCCCAAGTGCTGGGGTTAAAGGCGTGCGCCACCACCGCCCGGTGGGGGTTGATCTTTGAAAGTGCTTCTTTCAAACTGTTCCTGTTTTTGCAGGTGCCTATACTCCCTGTGAGGCTTGCTTGTGACTCTGCAGCTTTTCCTGTGCGCCCTACCTTTCCTTGCCGTCTCCGTCCTTCCAATACTCTTCAGCTGGATAAGGTCATACCTTGGACTCTTCTAAACTAGCTGCTTGGCTTGTCGAATCACCAAGAGGAAATGTGGTTCCAGAGACAAATTGTGAGTGCCCATAGCGATTGTAAAAAGTTCATTTTCCCTGCCTGAAGCTCTCATTTCTGCCACTGCCCCAACATCATTTCATTCAGTCCTAGGCGTAAAAAGTTGGTTGGGTTTGAATTGTGCACCCTCATCTCCAAGAAGATGGACCCAAAGTCCATTTTCATACTCCAAGAGCCATTTGTTTGTTTGTTTATTACTTTCGCCATGGTTTTAAGCAGTTACCCCAGCCTCTTGTGTCTGCAGGACTGGGACTTTGCCTTTTGAGAACTGGTTTGCCTAATGTCAAGTCTTTCCTCCGCTGTTCTCTTTCAACTAATCTTCTCTCCTCTTTCCTGACCCTAAACAGTAGTTGGCAGCTTAATAAGTCATTCCTTTTCAAAACAAAAGAAAAGTTAAAGGCATTTTCCTGGCAGGCTAAGGTGGACGTCAAGGCCCAGCCTCTGAGATTCACAGCGAGTTTGAGTTAGCCTGTGTTACATTAGATAACCCTACAATAAACCAACCAACAAAGAAACAAATAAGTGGAGGAAGAAGAGGGGAGCCAACAACACAACAAGAAGAATTGTGTTGTTCATTCAAAGAGTGGCATGGTGGTGCTCTCTTGTAACCCCAGCATTTGGGAGGTGAAAGCAGGAGAGTCAGGAGTTCAAAGTCATGCTCCAGTACACAGTGAGTTCGAGGTTCCCTGGCCTACAGGAGACTTTGTCTCAAAAGAGGGAGAAAAGAAAGAAAGAAAGAAAGAAAGAAAGAGAGAGAGAGAGAGAGAGAGAGAGAGAGA
>NC_045030.1:41952462-41954138 GCF_008632895.1 Mastomys coucha
TCACAGAGCCTGTGCCCAGTGGATTTTTAATCTAACTAATTAACCATTAAAGGGTCTCAATTGATGCCCAGAATACTCTCAAATTTCTGGCTTCAACTGATGCTTTGGCCTTAGCTGGGGTCACATGGAGCAGTGCCCCAAGGCTAGACTTATTAACCATGATTGTAAATGCCGCCTTGTTAGAGCCTTAATGCTTCCATTTTATGTGTTTGACTTTTTCATACATGTTTTTGTTTGTTTGGTTGGTTGGTTGGTTGGTTTTGTTTTTTTGAGACAGGGTTTCTCTGTAGCCCTGGCTGTTCTGGAACTCACTCTGTAGACCAGGTGGGCTTCGAACTCAGAAATCTGCCTGCCTCTGCCTCCCAAGTGCTGGGATTAAAGGCATGTGCCACCACTGCCCGGCTTCCTACATGTTTTTATGTGCACTGACTTGGAGTCAAGAAGATGACATTGGAACCCCTGGGACTGGTTATAAGCCCCCATGTGGGTGGCAAGGTCCTAATGAGAGAATTTAGGGAAGTGGGGGGCAGGGAGGGTTTAAGGTGCAAGCTGTGGATGAGCCGGTGTACTTGGACCCGCACCCTGTAAATAGCTGTGTCCCTCTTACCCAATTGTATTATAGGGTGGACACTGCTTCTGGCTGAAAATCAAGAAGCATGCAAACTGCCCTTCAGATAAAATTAACTGCTTGCTCTGCAGGCCCTGGGGTTCACGCTAGCCCAGGGTGCAGAGCAGAAGCTGCAGGGGACAGATTCTCCATGTGACGACCCTCAGTGGAAGAGCTGCTGGGACTTCATGAAGAGCCTGTGGAGGCCAGCAGCAATTTTGGGAACTTTGCTCTGTACTTAGATGCACCAAATGAAACTCAAGGTAATCCTGAAACTGGAGCCAGATGGACCAAATTTCTTGAGGGAAAGTCATGGGAACTCTGAGGAAACACCCATGCCCACAGGAGTTCCATGCAACAGGGAAATACCTGTGATATTTGACTTACATAAGTCAAATAAACCTTTTCCTCCCAAAGTTGCTTTTGTATACTATGTTTCACCACAGCAATAGTAACCCTAAGGCACCAAATTCTTAACTTTAAGTTTTTACTTTAAAAATGAGCAAACAGGGCTGGTGAGATGGCTCAGCGGGGAAGAGCACCGACTGCTCTTTGGAAGGTCATGAGTTCAAATCCCAGCAACCACAGTTGGTTCGGTCCTGGTCTACTCTGGGGTGGTGCTTAGCCAGCGCCAGACCGACCCTCGGCTTCGGAGCGGCAGTGGTGTTCCCCTCGGCGCTCCCTCGGCTCCCCGGGCTTCCCCGGCTTCCTCAGGGACCGCGGACCTTAGTCTATGCCCTACCTCTGACCCCACTAGAGCCATGTCGACCCCTGCCCGGCGCCACCTCATGAGGGACTTCAAGAGGTTACAAGAGGATCCTCCGGCTGGAGTGAGCGGGGCTCCGTCGGAGAACAACAAAATGGTTTGGAACGCGGTCATCTTTGGGCCGGAAGGGACCCCGTTTGAGGATGGAACATTTAAACTTACAATTGAATTCACTGAAGAATATCCAAATAAACCACTTACTGTTAGATTTGTCTCTAAGATGTTCCATCCTAATGTCTACGCAGATGGTAGTATATGTCTGGATATACTTCAGAACCGTTGGAGTCCAACCTATGATGTGTC
>NC_045030.1:41954421-41955373 GCF_008632895.1 Mastomys coucha
GGGGTCCCAGGCCCCAGCTTAAAGAAGTGGCTTTGCCCTGCCACCTCTGCCCACCAAAGGCTCAAGTGAAATTCAGTGTGTGGTGGGTTCTTTGGATAGTCCTAGGCTTAACCAAAACTGCACTTTTCTGGTTTTTTTTTTTTTCTTCTCCCTTCCGTTTAGTCCATCCTGGGTGAAAAGTAGTCACTTTTTAAAAAAGAAGTGCCACAGCACTGGTTTTGAGGGTTGTGGAGGTTTGAGCAGCCTTCCTGCTAACTTTACCCCCAACAGAGATAATTCAGTATGAAACCAGTCAACCAGAGATCTGGTCCACAAGGCGTTCCATCCAGAGGGCAAGATGTGTTCAGCTTAGTGTGTGGTTTGTTGAGTGCTGAAGGGACGCAAGATTCCCTGACATACAATTCCCTGGCTTGAACAGTATCACTCAGAATACCATCAGCCTCACTTCTTTTCTTTTCTTTTCTTTCCTTTCCTTTTCTTTCCTTTTCTTTTTTCTTTTCGAGACAAGAGTTTCTCTGAGTAGCCCTGGCTGTCCTGGAACTCATTCTGTAGACCAGGCTGGCCTCGAACTCAGAAATCTACCTGCCTCTGACTTCCAAGCGCTGGGATTAAAGGTGTGCGCCACCACTGTCCGGCCAGCCTCACTTCTTTAAAGATGTTCTTACACGCCTAATTTCAGTTATGTTGTTCCTTGATTTTTAAATTCATTTACAGTGTGTGCTTTCGTTTAGAACTTCTCATTGGTAATCTCAAAGCAGCTTCAGAATTGAGATTTGCCTCACCGTAGCACCATTTGGCCAGTATCCAGTCTATTTGAATGTTGAGTTTGTATCAAGAGGCGCATAACAAATGGCTTAGGCTTAACTTTTAAACACACATTAACTGCTTGCTGCCTTGGTGTTCTACCCTTTAATTCTTATTTTTGTTTCTGTTTTTTTTTTCTTTTTTTTTT
>NC_045030.1:41956428-41957396 GCF_008632895.1 Mastomys coucha
GAAAAAAACAAAAAAAAAAAACAAAAAAAACTTCTTCCTATATATGTTGCTGAGTCAGACTGCATTTTGTTACTGCTAGTAGCTAAATGCTGTGAGGTGAGTCAAAATCAGCTTATTCTGTAATTTGTCTCAAATACTCAAAACATCCTTTGGAAACCATTGATAGTCACCAGAATGCTGTTAGCTTTTTCTTTACCTCACTGTTGAGGTAAATGTTGCTGCTGTTTCATGCTACAATAAAAAGAAATGTCACAGGACTGAGTGATTCTAGGGCACACAACTTTGGTGAATTCAGTGTAAGAGCTAGTCAGACTTTACTAGATTGGTGCTTTTATTTGTTTATTTATTTATTTAGTTTGGTTTTTTTTGTTTGTTTGTTTGTTTTGTGTTTTGAGACAGTCTTGGCTGTCCTGGAACCCAACTCAGAGATCTGCCTGCCTTTGCCTCACAAATGCTAGAATCAAAGGTTGTGGCACTACCACCTGGCTGGTGTTAGCTAAGTCTTTATAGGTAAGTTTTATGTGTAGCTCAGTGGCTCTCAACCTTCTTGGTGCTGCATCCCCCCCCTTTTTTTTAAGATTTATTTTTTATTATAGATAAGTACACTGTTTCTGTCTTCAGACATACCAGAGAGCGTCAGATTTCATTATGGGTGGTTGCTCTTAACCACTGAGCCATCTCCCCAGCCCCGATGCTGCAGCCCTTTAGTACACTCCCTTATGTTGTGACTTCCAACCATAAAATTATTTTTTACTACTTCCTAACTGTAATTTTGCTACTGTTGTGAATTGTAATGTGAATAAATGTGTTTTCCAATGGTCTTTGATGACCTCATGTGAAAGGGCCATTGAGCACCCCCCACCCCAAGGGTCACAACCCACAGGTTGAGAACTACTGGTGTAAACTGTTTCAGCAGTAATGGGCTTTATTTTCATTGCCCCCCCCCCATTTTGCTCAGACTGTTTTAT
>NC_045030.1:41958115-41960578 GCF_008632895.1 Mastomys coucha
TTAAAGATTTATTTATTATTATACATAAGTACACTATAGCTGGCTTCAGACACTCCAGAAGAGGGCATCAGATCTCATCAAGGGTGGTTGTGAGCCACCATGTGGTTGCTGGGATTTGAACTCAGGACCTTTGAAAGAGCAGTCATTGTTCTTACCTGCTGAGCCATCTTGCCAGCTCCACCAAAAAATTTTAAGTACATAGAATTTTGCTTTTCCGTCCAGGTTAAGTTAGTCAAATGACAAAAAACATGAGCAGAAAGAGTTTCCTTTAAGTAACATGAACTTTTTTCTGTTTGTGTTTGTTTCTGAGTGTGTGTGTGTAGATAGGGTCTCTTGTAATCAAATTAAATATATGGCTAAGGATGACCTTGAATTCCTGGTCCTCTTGCCTCCCATCACAAATGCTAGGATTAGAGAGGTATTTGTGCCACATAGGCCGTCAGGACTAACTCTCAACTTCATATTCAAAACCACTGAATCTGTGTTATATCTTTAGGCAGAACATATACTCATCAATTCAGCCATATCAGTCTTTATTGCCATATACTAGACATTTAACATATTTATATTTTTTCTGGCCTCCATGTTTGTGTTGGTACTTAAAACATCCTGACCTCCTCATGAAGATTAAAAAAAAAATCAGTAAAAACCAGTAAAGATTTTGCACAATGATGAGTGCTAACCTTTCATTATTTTGGAGCCTAACCCTCTGAAGGTGAGCTCTAGTTTGAAATTGTTTAATAGCCTATGATTTTTAAAGTTGCATTAACATTTGTTTAGATCTCATAAATTGCATTGAGAGTGCTGAACAGGCTTCACTTATTTAATGTAACTGAAAGAAATGCTGTCTTTTAAATGTCTATATTGAATAAGATTTGAATAAGTCTTAATTTATAAATCAAATGAACAAAAACATGTTTTACTTCTAAAGATAGCTCAAACTTTTACAAAGACTGGATTCACTACTTAGCACCTAGGGTAAGACTTCTGTTGTTTTCCAGGTCAGTTAGGCAGAGGGCTTCAGCCAAGGAATTTGAACTGGCTGAATATATATATATATATTTTTAATATATTCTTTGTTTTTTGTTTTGTTTTTGAGACAGGGTTTCTCTGTATAGCCCTGGCTGTCCTGGAACTCACTCTGTAGACCAGGCTGGCCTCGAACTCAGAAATCCGCCTGCCTCTACCTCCCAAGTGCTGGGATTAAAGGCGTGCGCCACCACCACCACCCCCCAGCTTGAATATATTCTTAATTAATGAATATATATGTTTGCTCTGACAGGAAATGAGTGCTGCTTAATATCTGAATTTACTTGTGTACTTCTGACTGGTAGTAAATTTCAGAGTTTGTATTTTTCTCTTGTTCAGCCAGCTCTAGGTATATGAGGCAGAATTATAGCTCAAGCAATTGTTCATTTATGGGGAACATTAAGGGACTATGCACATCTGCCACATTTAAGCCTTACAGCAGTATCACAGTGGATACTAATAGCCTTCTTTTTGTACATGCAAAAGTTGAGGTTTAGTCAGGTACAGAGTCAGTGATACATGTATTTTGTACCACATGTCTGTGCACCATGTACTTGTTACCCATGAAGGCTAGAAGAGGGCACGGGATCTCCTAAGCCTTCATGTCCGTGCTGCGAACCCAGCCCTAAGCATGTAATCTGAAACCCATTGTGATGTTTTTGTAGTTGCTTTCCTTGTGTATTGCTTTACTCTTTTTGGGTACCTCATTCAATGAAGGTTTAGTTAAGAGTAGCTGGGGTCTCTGTGTGCTGTTTAAGCTTACCCAGTTTTAGAGCAGCTTCTTGGTCATAAATCCATTACCTATAATTTAGTGAGATTTTGTCACTAATCTGTTTATACATAAGAGAATTCTAAGTATTGGATATGGTCTACCATTTCTACTTTTCTTTTATTTCAGTGAATACTGAAAAGGAAGGGCTGTGCTTTATTTCTCAAAAAGAGGAAGGTTGCTGGGTGTGGCAGCATACACCTTTACTCCCAGCAGTCAGGGGCAGAGACAGAGGAGTATGAGTTCAAGGCCAGCCTGGTCTATGGAGGAGTTCTAGGGTAATTAGGGCTACATAGAGAGATCCTGTCTCAGACAACAAAAAGGAAAACTATAAGCAGGAAGTAATGAGCATAAGTATGCTCCGATGCCCTGTAATATGTCCATTCCTTATTATTTTGCTCCTTTCCTTTATATCTACATATGGCCTTCAAAATAAAAGTTTCTGAAGTAACAGTAGTTGGGAAATGTACTATTCCAGTGTTTTACATTTTGTTTACTTCTCTGTGGTTTTATGCCTGTAACCCAGGGCCTGGAACAAGCTAAACAAAATGCTCTTATTATTGAGCTGTGATCCAGGCCCTTGTTGCCTTTTTTTTGTTTGTTTTTTCGAGACAGGGTTTCTCTGTGTAGCCCTGGCTGTCCTAGAGCTCACTCTGTAGACCAGG
>NC_045030.1:41960936-41963996 GCF_008632895.1 Mastomys coucha
TTCTCTGTGTAGCCCTGGCTGTCCTGGCACTCACTCTGTAGACCAGGCTGGCCTGGAACTCAGAAATCTGCCTGCCTCTGCCTTCTAAGTGCTGAGACTAAAGGTACGCACAACCACTACCTGGCCTGATTCTTTTATATTATTTTATATTGTATATGATGTGTTTCTGTCTGTGTCAGGGAGTGCTTGTGGAGGTCTGAAGCCAAGTTCAAAGAATGTTTTTTACCTGTATCTGGGTTTCAGAGATGCTTGGCAAGCACCTAGCCACCTCATCAGGACCCTTGAGTTTACTTGAAGAGATTTCAGTAAGAAAAAAATTATCAAAATTACAAAAAACAGGAAAAGACAGAATCCTGTACACTGCTAGCACTTTTCCTAAACCTAAAAAGCACAATTAAAAATAACACTTTACAGATGCACACATTCTCCCCACTTTACAACAGCCTACAATTCTTGAATGATACCCAGAGTATTTGTAACCTCGTATGCTTTAGGGCCTCCAGCTAACCTTAGGTTGGCATACATATATTTGTTTGTTTGTTTGTTTCGAGACAGGGTTTCTCTGTATAGCCCTGCTTGTCCTGGAACTCACTCTGTAGACCAGGCTGACCTCAAACTTAGAAATCCACCTGACTCTGCCTCCCAAGTGCTGGGATTAAAGGTGTGCACAAACACCGCCCCGATTGATTGTTTTTTTCAAGACAGGGTTTCTCTGTGTAGCCCTGGCTGTCCTGGAACTCACTCTGTAGACCAGGCTGGCCTCGAACTCAGAAATCTGCCTGCCTCTGCCTCCCAACTGCTGGGACTAAAGGCATGCACCACCACCGCCCGGCTAGGTTGGCATATTTTAAGAACTATTAAAGATAAGTTTGTAGGAGCCACTAATGCAATATAAACCAAATGTAGTTTTTTTAAAGATTTATATTTATTTATTTTATGTGTATGAATACACTGTAGCTGTATAGATGGCCGTGAGCTATTGTGTGTGGCTGCTGTTGATCTCAGGACCTCTGCCAGCCCCACTCACTCCAACCCTGCTCACTCCGTGACACACACACACACACACCCCTTCCCCCGCTTGCTCCAGCATAATTTACTCTAGCAGTCTTCAGATGCACCAGAAGAGGGCGTCAGATCTCATTAAGGATGGGTGTGAGCCACCATGTGGTTGCTGGGATCTGAACTCAAGACCTTCAGAAGAGCAGTCAGTGCTCTTGACCATTGAACCATCTTTCCAGCCTCAAACCAAATGTAATTTTAAAATCATTTTTGTTATTCCCTTCATTAGTATGAATGATGGTACTGACATTTTAGTGAAGTACTTTGTGCGTCAAACTTTACAAAGTTTGTTCTGACTTAAGTTCAATTAAGTTTTCATTATAATCTTTTTTTTTTTTTTAATTTTTGAGACAGGGTTTCTCTGTATAGCCTTGGCTGTCCTGGAACTCACTCTGTAGACCAGGCTGGCCTCGAACCTCAGAAATCTGCCTGCCTCTGCCTCCCAAGTGCTGGGATTAAAGGCCTGAGCCACCACCACCCAGCCATTAGAATCATTATTACATGAAAAGAAAGCAATGTTTTTATCTGTGTTCCTTGTCATTTTGAAGTTTTTTTTTTGTTTTTGTTTTTGTTTTTTGTTTTTTGTTTTGTTTTTTCGAGACAGGGTTTCTCTGTATATCCCTGGCTATCCTGGAACTCACTCTGTAGACCAGGCTGGCCTGGAACTCAGAAATCCACCTGCCTCTGCCTCCCAAGTGCTGGGATTAAAGGCGTGCCCCACCACCTCCTGGCCAGATATTTTCAAAGTGCATAGTGACTAACATACAGCAAACAGCAATCTTGTTTATGGTGACTGTCTTTAAGTTTGAAGAATAATGGAAAAATAACTAAGTCACTTTGGGGGGTGGTTCTTAGAATAGTTCCTAGAGATGTGTTTCCTAACTAGTCTCTCTTCTCTATACCATCTCCCTGTCTTCATGTTATCTCATTTAAAAACTCAGGTAGCATTAAAAACAAAGTACATATGAAAAAGGTGATAAAATTTCCTTCCCCCTTTTTACTACAGGAACATTTAAACTTACAATTGAATTCACTGAAGAATATCCAAATAAACCACCTACTGTTAGATTTGTCTCTAAGATGTTCCATCCTAATGGTAAGTATTTCAAATATGTTGTTGTAAAGTCGTCCCACAATGCTTATTCTAGTGGTATTCCAAATACTGCTGTTGCTTTTGTGCTTAAGTATCTTCCTGTCTCTGGAAATGTATTTGTCCATGGTCTTTTCCTATTTTGATCTTAATCCTAGAAATACAAGAGGATGGTTCTATCCTTTGCTTGGAGTCTTTAACAGTCTGCTGGCTTTGTGATCTTTGTTACTTATTAAACAAAAATATTGGGGGTTCTGTTTAATGAAAAATCTAAGTAGGATAATTGTGTATTATAATTATTTTCATTAGCATTCAGAAAGATATTTTTCAGCTTCAGGTACAAATCAGAATTACCATGGAACATTTTGAACACACAGGCCCATCAAGCACCAGATTCTGTTGAAGGACCAGACGCAGTTTGTTGGAAAAGTGCTAGCAGTGTACAGGATTCTGTCTTTTACTTTTTTTTTTTTTTTGTAATTTTGATAATTTTTTTCATAGTGTTAAGACTTCTATATTTATGACAAAATAAAACTTTGTGAACACTAAAATGTTACTATTACAAACAGAATATATAGTTTTCAGATTTGGTAGGTTGAATTTCCCATGATTCTATGGTTAGGATAACCACTGGAAAACATATCTCATGTCCTGAACAGAAGGGCTGTTTCTTCAGAACAAGCTCTGCCTTCTAGTTATTTACCATTTGTTACTTCCTGATCACTTTATTTCTCTAGTAATGATTGGTACCTTTTTAGACAGCTAACTAGGAATCTTTAAGTTCAAAAGCAAAGTATTCTTGAGTATTTTTGTCTTGAATATGTTTAAACTTTAGTAGTCTTATGTCTAACATACCGACTTCTATGTTCTTAGTCTACGCAGATGGTAGTATATGTCTGGATATACTTCAG
>NC_045030.1:41966089-41975178 GCF_008632895.1 Mastomys coucha
TCTACAGAGTGAGTTCCAGGACAGCCAGGGCTATACAGAGAAACCCTGTCTTGAAAAAACCAAAAAACAAAACATTTTGACAAGTTAATTTGGGATATATTGTAGGCAACAGGAAGCATGAAAGGATGATAGTTATTTTACTAGTATCCTCGGAGACCAAGCTCTAACTTGTTTTTGACAATCTACCTGCTAAAAACCAACCTCTAGCTTAGTGAGATGTATTTGTGCATGCCTCTAATTCCAGCATTTGGGAGGCAGAGGCAGATGGATCTCTTGAGTTTGAGGCCAGCCAGTTACATAATTGAGACCCTGTATCAAAGGAAAATAACGGGGAAGTAGGGGACAATTGGAGAGACAGCTTAGTGGTTAAGAACACTTGCTTGCTGTTTTTCCAGAGGACCCTATTCCGGTTCCCAGGATTCACCGGGTTGCTCACAACTACTGACTCCAGTTCTAAGGGGATCTGATACCACCTTGTGGCTTCCATGGGTACTGTACACTCAGATGGTGCACAAACATCCACTCAGGCAGGCACATACAACACATGCATAAAATGAATAAACTTTTAACAGTACAAAATTTTATATAAAATGTTTAAATTCTATATAAGATTATTAGGACAGGTATTCTCTGACATGTTGAATGTCAGTAGTATGTTGAAGTGTCAGTAGGCACTCTGAGGAGCAACCTATCTCATTTTAAAGAGACTGATAGTAGCATGCTGTGTCTTACTAAAGTTGGAGGGAAAAGATGTGTGCATCCAAGTCATCCTTGAAGGGTACTTAAACCTCATCGTGGGAGAGTTCAATCTACACTATTAAATACCACATTGTTACTGTGGTATTTAACAGTATTGTTCCACTGAGGAGTGATGCCTTCAAATACCTATTATTTCCCATCAAGTCCATATCTGCTTCAAAGTAGAACCCATCAAATTTTTTGTTTGGTATTTGAACTAGCTTTTTTACCCTGCTTTGGTTAGGCACCTTAAATATCGATACTGTTAATATTTGAAAAATTTAAGATGAGACCAGGAACAGACTGATTTAGTAACATTTTATTTTGTACACCTTCTGAGAAACACCATCTCCAATTTCTCATGAGATAATCCTTTTACAACATTAATATTGAAGCTGACATAGACAGAGTCAGAGCTACCACTAAACACTCATTGGAACGTTTAATACAAATTACCTTTGTCTCTCCTTTGTAATTTCTATCATAGGCTGCCTTGTGTGCATGTAATTATACGAAAGTTAAAGCAGATTTGCAAGGTGCCTTTTTGAGATACAATCCTGTCTTCAATTCTGCACCTGCTTATGTGAGGAAGGGGGTATGCTGAAGAACCAAAGTTGTAATTAGAGTCCTTTAGTTAGGAACCATTTCAAGGGTTACTCATAGCAAAGTGAACACATTGAATACTATTTTTAAAAAGAAAAAGTAAAGAAATGGCCCCAATGGAATGTGTACTTCTATTCACTTTTGCAATCAAGGTGGGAGGAGGGATTCAAAAGTGGCTCTGTGAGCACAAACAAGCACATAATCATATAGAGTTTTCAGCTTATATTTAATGCAAATAGAACTTAGAAGTGCTCATATACTGTCAGGTTTTACAGCAAAGTTCCTCCGCAAAAAATGACTGCTATAGAAAGGAAAATGCAAAGACCAACAAAAGGGGCAACTGCAAACTGGAACAGCCGAGTCGTCAGCAGCTCATTCCTCAACCTCATTTCTCCACATTACTTTGTTCTCAGGCAGCTGGTGACTATGTTCTAATTACACATTGACACTAAAGCTGCCAAGTTATTCGGCCCCCTAAAATGAACCCAATTTTTATATACCTTACCCAATTATCACAAAGCCTTAAGTGTAATTTCATCTGCTTCATTACACTTTTATAAACAAACCTGACTTTGGATTTCCTTCCATTTTTCCACCAAAACCAAACAATAATGAGAACATTCTGGGAGGAAGACATGTAAAGAGAGAATGCAAACCAAGTTTCCATATCTTGTAATCTCTAAAAACCACCTTTTGTCACTCAGAACCAAGGACACAATGTTCTAAGTACCTGAACCACAACTTTCCAAAATGGGAGTGAATTTTGCAGGTAAAAAAATAATTATAATCACAAAATTCTATCGTAGTTCTCTGGTTTTGCTAAAGTATTAAGTGGCAAAATAAAATGCACATCTCTTCTACTAAAACTAATGAAGTATGTAGACTATGGTATGGAAAACAAGTGGAAGGCTGATGCCATACTGGGCTAGCTAATGTAGGTGCATGTAAGTTAAGAGATCCAGGTATAAAAGCTAATTGATATTTTTAAATACTCATTTTACTCTAGCTTTTTAGCATTAAGTAGAAAAGAGGAGGGCAAAAAGGAATTTACCATGTATTGTGAGCCACTAATATGCCAAACATGGACACTGCAAACGGGCGCTCAAGAGCTGGCTCAGCAGTTAAGAACATAGACTGCTCTTTCAGAGTTCAGTTTCCAGCACCCATGTCAGGAGGCTCACTACTGCCTGTATTGCCAGCTCCAATGGACACTTCTGACCTCCATGGGTATATGCACTCACATGCATATAATACCCCCACAGACATATACACATTATAAAAAAATAAATCTTTTTAAAAAAGATATTGCAAACAACCTAAGAGTCTTTACCATCATTTCTCTGGAGTTAACTAAATATCAATATTCATTTGCTATATTGCTGGATTTTAGTTGATTCATCTAAGATACAATAAAACACATAAAAATAAACACCCAAAGATTTGAGAAGCCAGAATATTGGCATTCAAGGGAAAAAAAAAAAACACAAAACAAACAAGAAACCGGGATGAGTGACAGATTCTGCTCCCATTTGCTAAATCATTATATTTATCCATGTGTGCTCTAACTGAAACATTTTGCGCAACCATCGCTTTCAAAAACCCAAAGTGTTGCTACTAGGCTGCTCTCCAGAAATAATTACACCACCATTTTGATCAACTTTGGCTCCTTTTTATTCAGGAAGCATACACTAACTCTTATTTTTATACATTTTTACATTCCAGAAATAAGCGAAAATAGCAGTTTTAAGTATGTTACAAAGTTGGCTTTGGGAGTAATAAGCTTTTTAAGAGGGGAACCAGCCAACTGACCTTTTTCATCAAAGCACCAATGTATCTTCAGTCTTTTGCCAAGCTCTACCACAGCTATGGTTGCCTTGGGTGTGGTGCA
The DNA here is from genome assembly GCF_008632895.1 of Mastomys coucha. Classification (NCBI taxonomy): domain Eukaryota; kingdom Metazoa; phylum Chordata; class Mammalia; order Rodentia; family Muridae; genus Mastomys; species Mastomys coucha. The sequence continues at coordinate 41,969,319 of NC_045030.1, forward strand.
CAAACCATGTGAAAGCTACAATGGAGAGTTGCTCTGAGTCTCTCTGCAAGGCACCAAGAACAAACAGTCCAAGCTTCCTCTCTTCTGACTGAATCAAGGCTTTGGGGAAAAACTTTTCGACATCTCTCTCAGTAGTGCTCTCTCAGCATGAAGACTAGAATTTGTTAAAAGTCATTATGTCACAAGATACAGTAAATCACTTCCAATATCCTGGAAATCACAGGGTAGAAGTTATAAATAAACACACACTAAAATTACTTTAAAGAAAGTTTTACATCATTTAGTTGATAAAGACATTTACACGTACAGCACAATTTATTGTTAAATGCTCTACAACTGGCTTTTCACAAAGATGAAAATGGATGATACAAAATGAGCTGACATGTTAAGGAAATCTGGAATTAGCGTAGTTAGAGCCAGCATTGACTACATATCGTTGCAGATTGCTGTGCTATGCCCTTTATAATGTGAGTTATTTTCCTCAGGGTGAAATTGCACTTAGATGGGTGTTTTTGCTTGTACAAACTACTAAAATCTGAGGGAACAGAGCAATATCAAAGACACAAACAGTAACTGCACAATATCATCTGCTGGATTAAGCTAATAATACAAGTGGACAGAATTCTCTAGGTTCCAATACCTAATAAAGCACTATATGAAATGAACAAGGTGAAACATCTTAAGAATGAATACTCTTCAACCAGAACATGTAGCTTTTTTATTTGTATATCTGCCTCATGAGGCATTTATAAGATAACGTAGTAAAATCTTAGTTTGCTTGGGGCATAACAAGCTCATAATGTCCCACTTGGCCCTCCTGTTTGAGTTGATCTAGTAGGTCTTCCTTCCGCCGTTTTCTCCCTACCACCAGGTACCTATCATGGCCCACCCCATGAGACTTACTCTTCAGGCCATACTTCTGAGCAATCTGATGTATTTGCTTCCGTTCATCATTGGTCAGCTCCGTGGAGAAGGTCAGATCTGAGTGGCTTTCAGAGCGGGCGTAGTTTCTGATGATCTGTTCTATATCCCTCTTAGCAATTTTATTGACCCTCTCTACATCTAGACCGAGCCCTTCTCGCTTATGCTGCTCTTTAACTGAGATAGGCTCCCTTATACCCTCACCAGATTTACCTAAACCACCACCCGTCCAACCCATCTTTCTCAGCAGTTGATTCCCTATGTTATCTTCTTTGATTTGCTGTTTGTAAGCTTCTTCTGCTGAGCGGCCCTGAATTTCATTTCTTGAAATCACATCTTCAACAGTCCCTTTCTTCAAGTTGTTAATGACAGTTGGCTGTGTCTTTTTGAGGGTCTTTACAGCTTCTCCAGCAGCTTCATATTTGACACTTTTCTTCACTCCAACTGCTTCTGCAATGACTTCACTCTCTAGAATCACCTTGCATTTCCAGCGGAGACCTGTCATCCTTTCATAGACATATTCAACTGTCATTCGGTTAAACTGAGCCGTATCATTCAATGTGCACACAGGATTGGAAGAATTCTCATAAACTACAAGATCTTTGATATCTTTCTTCTTTCCAGATCCTTTGGGTGAAGAGCCTGAGTGACACTGGGTACTTTTGACAGATGGAAAAGTGGGTTGTGTTTTTTGAAGAACTTTCAAAGCCTCATCAGCAGCTGCATGCTTGCTTGTTTTCTTGGTTCCATAACCTTCAGCTAAGCAGTGGTCTTGCAGGAATACTCGACACCGCCATGTGCGATTTGGCATCATCTCGTATTTGTACTCAATTGACATTTTGTTGAATGAGGCGGAATTGTTAAGGATGCCAATTGCATCATTTGCATTTTCTGTAATGACAAAATTGGTCCAGTGTTTGGCAGAACTATTAAAAATAGGCTGCCCAGAAGCATCCTTTCCCAGTACTACTAGGTCTTCTGGTGGTTTCAGAGCTGGGGGAAACTCATATGAAAGCATACCAATCTGACACACCACAAGGTCCTCTCCAATTATGTGCTTGAATTTCCGCCGGACAACTCTAACCTCAATCCGCTTCTGTAAGAGTTTTACAGCTAGCTCAGTAGCTCGATCTCTGGACCCATTCTTGCTACCTGCATAACCTGTAGTTAGATAGATATTTTGGCATCTAACTTCACAAGCATAACCATCTGTGAGAAGTTTTTTATTTTTTGGGATGTCAGCAGGAGGAATTTCTTTTAAAGGAGCATATATATACTCAGGATTTGTCTTACATGCCTGAATACAACGAGTTAGCATGTAGGTATAATTAATCTTATCAGATCCAGAAGTCATCTCTGGATTAGAAAGGTTCTTCCAAATAGTTGCTGTTAACTTTTCAATGAAATCCTGTTTCTCAGCAAGCACTGACTCAGGGTACATCTGGGAAGGAGGGGGCTCGGGAGCTGGCTGGCAGTTTGCCTGCTGGGATGTGCTGCTTGGGGCAGGGTTCCCACTGTCAAAATACATGTTGGGTGCTACAGGCTGGTCTTTTGTGAAAATAAATCCTGATGAATTACAATACTGAGAATTCCCATCCTGTATACCGAAAGAGTCTTGAGTATAATCTTGGTAGAAGTTTCTTGGCATGCTGGCAAAATGCGTTCGTCCATTTAGCTCTTTTGTTTGAGGGCCATACGGATCTTCCTGTCTTTCAGCTTTTGAACTACTAGCTACAAAATGTACAGGCTCAAAACGAGGTCTCACATGGAATTTGGAACCAGCTTGCTTTTTAGGAGGATTTTGACCTATAGAATGAGTGAAATTTACAATTCATTAAAATGGGAATATTTCAAAAGAACCAAGCAGGAAAATAGCACCAACCGTATAATCTGAAAGCTGTATTGTTGGTACAAGGTCTGTACCAGTCATTTGGGCAAAGGGATTCAGAGCATAAGGGGTGATGCTCCCTCTCCCTCCATGCATAGAGAAAAACTCTTAACAGGAAACAACTGAATCAAACAAGTATGCAGGCTGTTGAACAGAAGAGGTAAGGCACCGTGAAATGTACCTATACTGGAAAGATGTGCTAAGACAATCTCTTACCACCTGTGCTAAAAGGGCCCCAGAACTACAGATGACTCTTAACAAAACACAAATGACAGCCAGCCAGATGCACTTACCTACCTTTTTCTTCTGTATCAGAGGTGAGTGACTCTATGATATAGCTTTATATCAGTGTAACTACAGTATCAAAAACAGTTTTCAATCAAAACCTTAGTTCTGACTTGTCCTGCACAAAATGCTGTTACCTGTATTTCTAGGACAGACAAAACCTGGAACTGATGAATAGGGGATGCCACATTTGAAGCCATGGAAACCTACTATTAAGGCTATACCAGAGACCAGTGCTGCTTCTCTATAGCACTCCTCAGTGCTACAGAAAGCTAGTCCATCTGGACCTACCCAAGAATATTTAAGTACTCAGATGCTCAGATGATCTCAGAATGAGAAATGAGACTCTTCTATTTAGAGGCAGGTTCCATGGCACAGACTTCAAGGACAGCATTATACTGGAACTCCTGTACTTCGGGTTTTTTTTTTTTTTTTTTAAGCATCATCAAAAATTGTATGTAAGTTAGAAAGCATTTATCTGGGCCATGGATCTGGGCATAGAGGCACACACCATTAATCCCAGCACTTGGGAGGCAGAAGCAGGTGGATATCTGTGAGGTCAAGGTCACTTTAGTGTACCATGTAGGTTCTAGGACAGCCAGGGCTACACAGACAGACTCTGTCTCAAAATCAAAATAATAAAAGAAAGCAACAAAAAAAATCATTTATCTTTGCACAGAATCCAGTGCTACCAGTGTTATTTGAAGCTATGTGACACATTTTAAGAAGCCAGACCTTTTCACATCCCACTTTACAGAAACAAGGTATACTTACCATCGTAGGTTGAAAGGTAGCGTTTTTGGCCTTTGGAAGGTTTGGGCAGCATCAGATCATATGACGGCATCTCCCCAATATCAATACCTTCGGCCATGTGAAGAATTTTTTCCATCAAGCGTGGGTTATACCTATAAATTAATAAAATCTATAATTAAAATAGTTATGGATATCCCTTTTAAAATGCTTCTAAGTGAGATAGTCTTATCATTGCTTCCAAGGAACTTTGTCAACAGGGTAATTTTGTTATGAAAATAAAGAATCAGACCTAAAATATTTACCTGTAGAATGACTAGTTTTATTCATTAGGCATTAAGATCAAGATTTCTGCATAAAACATACAAACACAGGGGCTGGAGAGATGGTTCATCAGTTAAGAGTGCTGAAGGCTCTTCCAGGACACAGATTTGATTCCTAGCACCCACATAGGTGCTTACAACTATCTATAATTCCTGTTCCAGAGCACATAACACTCTCTTCTGGACTCTGTGGGCAATAGGCATGTGTGTTGTGTACAGACACATATTCAGGGGGAAAAAACAGCCATGTACATAAAAATAAATAATTTAAAAAGACATGCAGACTTAGTTTCTAGCCAAAACCTTATTTTTAACACACGAATTGAAAATATACCTATATACTCATGATTTTTCTCTTTCAAATATGTACTGCATATAAACAATTAAATTTATATGTTTACAAAAATACTAAGAATGGGACTGGAGAGATGGCTCAGTGGTTAAGAGCGCCGACTGCTCTTCCAGAGGTCCTGAGTTCAGTTCCCAGCAACCACATGGTGGCTCACAACCATCTGTAATGGGATCCGATGCCCTCTTCTGGTGTGTCTGAGGACAGCTGCAGTGTACTCATATGAACACAAATAAATAAATCTTTGAAAAAAAAAATACTAAGAATGTTAAGGACAGCTGTGTTACTAACATCCAAATTGTAGCTGCTATCATTTCTCATGAAAAGGAACCATGTTCCTCAGAGAAATGCATGCTTCCAAATCTGGGGCCGGAAATGTCTAAGAAGAGCCTAGGATATTTTGGGCCTACAACAAAGAAATTGTCAAAGGTCACAGGAGCTGGGGCTTTAAAATATATCAAATATATTTAAAATCTATTAGTTCATAATACTTACAAACCTATTTTTAGTAACTTTTAGAGGATGAAAGGTATCATTATTCTATAAAGAAATAAATATTAAAGGAAGAATGTAAGCATTTATGCTGCATTTTCCTGTACAAACTATCTCAAAACCACCAAAGTGTTGTCAAGGAAAATTTCTTTTTTGTTGTTTTTGTTTTGTTTTGTTTTTAAAAAAGAGATTTATTTATTACTATAAATAAGTACACTGTAGCTGTCTTCAGACAGCACCAGAAGAGGGCACCAGATCTTACTACGGGTGGCTGTGAGCCACCATGTGGTTGCTGGGATTTGAACTCAGGACCTTCAGAAGAGCAGTCGGTGCTCTTACGCGCTGAGCCATCTCACCAGCCCAGAAAAAATCTTTTAAAGACTTAGGTTCAGTTATGTGAATTCATGCGGGAATTGTGTGCACATGTGAGGCCAGAGGCATCAGACTCTTAGAACTAGAATTAGAGATGTGGGTACTGGGAACAAAACTCCACTCCTCTTCACCAACAGTAAGAACATCATCTCTCCAGCCCTACGAAAGTCTTTTACCAAAGCATTACAGCTACTTAAGGAAGAAATGAGAGCCTACTATCACTCTGCAAGGCACAAGAAGTTTACTGGTGAAGTGTTGGCAGGGGAGAACCCAGAAATGTACTCATAGAAATAATACAAGCCTGGTAGTTGACAAAATTACAAATATAATCCCAAAGAGGAAGAACCTCTGTAACAAATGAGCACCTACCTATATGTAAAAACCAGACAGGCAAACCTAACCCTCACTTTACAAAAGCATACAGTATAAAAACTATATATATAATAAAAGTGTAAAACTATTAAAACTTTCATTTTAAAA
>NC_045030.1:41975460-41982833 GCF_008632895.1 Mastomys coucha
AAGGAAAAAAAAAAAAAAAGCAGGAGAAACCCTTCAAGATCTAAGCTATACAAGCAGTTCTTAAAGCATGATCTATAGGGGCTGGAGAGATGGCTCAGCGGTTAAGAGCACTGACTGCTCTTCCAAAGGTCCTGAGTTCAAATCCCAGCAACCACATGGTGGCTCACAACCATCTGTAATGGGATCTGATGCCTTCTTCTGGTCTATCTGAAGACAGCTATGATGTACTCATATAAATAATATAAATAAACATTAAAAAAGGTATTTCTGAATTAAAAAAAAAAGCATGATCTATAAATCTCAGCAGTTAAGAGCACTTGTTCTTGTGGAAGACCCAGGTTCAGTTCCCAGCACCCACACAGCTGCTAAGAACCATCAATAACTTCAGAATCAGTTCATGACCATCCATAATTTCAGAACTTCCAGGACGCACATGATACAGACATATGTGTGAGCTAAACATGCAAATACATAAAATAAATAAAAGTTTAAAAAAACGTGGTAAAAGGACCTAATCAGAATTAAAATCTTGTCCTCTTATAAGACTCCACAAAGAAGATACACTACAGACTGGGAGAAAATATTTGTGAGCCATGTACTTCACAACTTGTTAGCTCCAAACCCAAGAAGAACAAATCAAGTTTTCAAATTACCAAGAGGGGTGGCTCAGGGTGTAAAGCAGCACTTGCTGTATACACAGAAGGCCCCCAGATTCAAATTCCCAGCACCTATGTAAAAGCTGGGCATGGCCATATATGTCAGTAACCCCTGAATTGGGGCAGAGAGAGATGGATGCCACAACTTGTTGGCCAGTCAATGTAGCCAAAATGGCAAGCTTTGGGTTCAGTGACAGACCTTGTTTCAAAAAAAAAAAAGTTAAAGAAAAAAGAACGACTAAGGAAGACATTTGGCATTCTATTCTGGCTTCTGTGGGTTCATTCAAAGGACATACATGCATGTCATGTACATATGTACATACACATACCCCAAAGGCCTTTAATGAGGCTCATCATCACTGGAGAGTACAGACAGATTGCAAAAGATGTTCAACACTATCAGCCACCAGGAAAATATAATTGAAAGACATTATCGACATATCAAGATGGTCAAAATATATACTAGTGATGGCCCTAAATGCTGGCAAGAATACAGAGAAGCTGGATCACTCAGGCACTGCAGGTGGGACTATAGAATGATATAGTTACTCTAGAAAACAATTTGGCATTTTCTAATTAAACTAAACATCAATTACCACATGACCCAGGAACTGTACTCTTGAGCATTTATCCTAAAGAAATGAAAACTTATGTTCATACAAAAACTTGCATATGAATGCTCACAAGAGCTTTATAGGCCTAACTATAATCAGCCCAGATGTCTTTCAAAAGGTGAAAAGTTAAAACTCTGGTATAAACAGACAACAGAAAAACTGTATAGCAAGAAAAAGGAACAAACCAGTGATACATGTCACAGTGAGTGGGAGGGTGCTGGTTTAGTTTAGGTGGGATCTTTGTGGTATTGGGAATATTAAAGGTCTTCTGTAAAAACATATTGTAAAAACACATTGTAAATTGTAAACACCATGGTGCTTGCCTCATGTGGTAGTCAGAGAACAACTCTGGAGTAAGTTCTCTCCCTCCATCTTTTTTTTTTAAAGATTTATTTATTTATTATTTTATGTGTATGAGTACACTGCAGCTGTACAGATGGTCATGAGCCATCATGTGGCAGCTGGGAATTGAACTCAGGACGGCCCAGCTCATTCCAGCATAATACACTGTAGTTGTCTTCAGACGCACCAGAAGAGGGCGTCAGATCTCATTACGGGTGGTTGTGAGCCACCGTGTGGTTGCTGGGATCTGAACTCAGGACCTTCGGAAGAGCAGTCAGTGTTCTTACCCGCTAAGCCATCTCGCCAGCCCCCTCTCCCTCCATCTTTTGTTTTTTCTCCCTCCATCTTAATGTGGGTTCCAGATGATCAAAGTTAGGTCATCAGTCTTGCGTGGCAAACACTCTTTACCCACTGATCCATTTCATCTACCCCTCCCAACCACTATACATGATGAAGTATATAGAATGAAATACAAACAGTAAAACTAGAGGACTCTGAGTAAGGTCTGCTGATGATAACAATGCCATTATCCTAACTGTAGTATTTTATAATCATCGAGGGTTTGCCTTATTGCATTTATTTATTGTGTCACATTGTGCATATGGAGGTCAGATGACCACTTATGGGAACTGGGTCTCTCCTTCCACCATGTGAGTCCTGGGGATCAGGCTTAGTGGCAAATGCCTGAAACATCTTACCAGTCTTATACATTTCTTGGGCTTCTTTTCATTGTTTTTTTCTACCCACTCCATCTTTCTGTTTGGAGACAGGGTCTCAATATAGAAGTCATATGTATCTCAGGCTCACCTCCTATCTTAGCCTCCTGAGTGCTGGTATTACAGGTGTGTACCACCACAAAAGGCTAGATTGGCTTTTTGATAACACAATTTTGCTGCATGGCAATTAAAAAATGACCTCAAGTGAAGTTTTATTATCATGAGCACCTGCTAACCCTTACTAATTTCAGAGCCTTTTTTTTTTTTTTTTTTTGGCCTAATGGTAGCATTTGGGAAGAAAGTCTGAAACTGAGTAACAAGAACAGGTTTTCATGAGTAGTTCTGAAGTTACAGATTAACATTTTCCTCTTCCAGTACAGTAGGTTCCATACCCATCAAATGGATTTCCTTGTAAAGCATAAATCAAAACCTAGAAGTCCTTGCTGACAGATTATGGGAAGCTAGCTATAACCTTCGTTTCTTACAGACAATTGCTATTACACTTAGCATCAGTACTTGAATACCAAGAGTAATTCTATTTTTATTTACTCTTATCTGGTCATCAGAAAAGGTATCTAAAGTACCATACTTTGTACACATCACTTCCTCTTGGATGATGTGGAATCCAATTTCCAAAGTACAGGATGAAAACAAAGACTATGAAAATCAGGTGATGTTCACAACTTAAAACCATTTTTTATTCATTACTCTAAAAGTTAGTTTACACACACACACATGTATATGGGTGTTTTGCCTACATATATATTATCTGTGTACATGTATATGCCTGGCGTTCATAAAGATCAGAGAGGATGTCTGATGCCCTGGAACTGGAGTTACAGATAGTTTGTGGGCTGCCATATGGGTGATGGGAACTGAAACCCAGGTCCTCTGAAAGAGCAGACAGTGCTCTTAAGCACTGAGCCCCATTTCCAGTCCAAAGTCCATAACTTTTAAAACCACTGATCTCACATTTGCAAAAATTGGTGGTACAACCAAGCCATTTGCCTTGGGTCCCAGTCAAAATTTTCTAGACCTTCAATTAGAACCTGACTCAATGTGCAGTATAACTGAAAATGGTACACAGGCCATAATGATGCCCATGAAGGGAATACCTAGGGCTCCTACTATTCACATTCACTTGTCTCATAAGTTTCTTCCAGCACCAGTAATTATTGTACCTATTTATTGCTCCCTATTCATTACAATTGCTACAGAATTTGCCATCTTCCAGAGGCTATAAAAATAAACCCTTGCGTAGGTTGCCAACACAGTCAGATTCTGGCCTTTATTAGGAAGTCATAATACAAAAGAAGCCCAGCAAGCTTACATAAGAATGGAAAGACCATCATGTTATCTAATGTTTGACTAGTAAAAATTCAATACAAAAATTTTAAGAGTCTTTAATAAGATCACTAGAATTCTATTTCAATTGCTAAAATTACCTGGATACTCACCCACGAAAGGATGAAGGTCAAGCCATTGCTATCTTTCATAGTGATTTTTCATAATACACTAAAAAATAATTCCTTTAGCTCCAAAAGAAAATTAATCAAGAAAAATGTCACATCTTAACTATGAAAACTTCAGTATCATCTAAAGTGTTACTTTATATTCTTTTTGTTTGTTTTCTATGCCCTTCCATTACTAACTGATCACCCATTTAGATCTGTTATCTATTATCAGTGTTTTCCTCATGTTACCATTACATTTATTCTATTTTGGTTCTGTCATGCTGAAAACTGAACTCAGAGACTTGAACATTCTAGGCACTCTACCACTGAGCTATATTCCACAGCCCACTACCACATGGGTTTTAATGGCCACATCTTCTGTATTATAGAATATGATGTAAAAGATCACTAAGGCAAGTCTGCTATAATTTTTAAATGCATGAACATTACATATTTATGTGTCCATTAGATCACACATTTGGCTGTAAATACTTAAGACAAACCCACCGAACTGTAACAGATCTTAAAGTTCTTTATGTAGTTTATAACGCACCAAGCTTTTGGAAAGCAGGATGGTCTTCAACTCACCTACCTTGTCTAGCATATTATTAAAAGATAGCTTATAGCCGGGCGGTGGTGGCGCATGCCTTTAATCCCAGCACTTGGGAGGCAGGGGCAGGCGGATTTCTGAGTTCGAGTCCAGCCTGGTCTACAGAGTGAGTTCCAGGACAGCCAGGGCTACACAGAGAAACCCTGTCTCGGGAAAAAAAAAAGATGGCTTATAATGGGCAACATATTTTTCTTCATAGATAGCATAGTCTTGGTCACAAGACAGTTACATCTATGTGCATGGCTACAAGAGAAACATAAATCATTATATATAATGACACATGAAATTTAGTAAGTATTCAGTAATAGGGGTTATAAGTTCTTTACAAATATAGTAAACAGCTTTATTAATTTAAATTAAAATGCTGAGATTAGAAACTTAAAAGCCAGACATAGTGGCACATGTCTTTTTAAAATTATTATTTTATGTATGAGTGTTTTGCCTGTGTGTTATATCTGTGTACCATGTTCATATCTGGTGCCCAAGGAGGTAGTGAACCCCCATGTAGGTGCTGGGAATAAAACGTTGATCCTTTGTAACAACTACATGTGCTCTTAACCACTGAACCAACTTTCGAGTTAAGCCCAGGAGTCAAGAGGCAGAGGCAGAGGCAGAGGCAGAGGCAGGCAGAACTCTATGAGCTGGAGGTCAGCCTGATCTACAGAATGAGTTCCAGGACAGCCAGGGTTATACAGTGACATCTGGTTTCAAAAAACAAACAAAAACAAAAACAAACAAACAAACAAAAAACAAAAAACAAAAAAAGAAAAGAAAAAAGAAAAAGAAAGAAAGAGAGAGAGAAAGAGAGAGAGAGAAAGAAGAAAAAGAAACTTAAACAAAAGTTAGGGCTTCAAAATACAAAATGACTCATTCAAAACCACTTACAAGATGCTTAATGGTCCAAGGTAATAATATGCGTACAGATTGGGGGTGAATTTTTCAAAAGTCTCCCACTTCCTTGGCCTATGTGCAAAGTTTTGTTTCACAACACACACACACAAAGAGACACAAAATCTAGCTTCCAAACTCTTAAGAATTATCTTGAGAAAAAGGAATCAAAGTAGCTATGTTGGTTTTATGTTATTTCTTTACTAATGTGCCAACAAAGATAAGTAAGCCAGGGTTTGTAGGCCAGAACTCTGCTTCTAAATCTTATGGTTCAATACTGGAAAACTGAATTCCAGGTAATCTAGACACTGCATTCTTAAATGGCTGTGTGTGGATCTTGGTGGTAGTTTTTGGTACCATGCTTGAGATTCTAGCTTCTACACTCAAGTCCTGCAAAACAAATACAGCAGTAAATATACTAGCTATAATCTGTAAGTAAAAACTGCACAGAGACCCTAGGCATTCATATGCATAAAATTATTTACATGTCATATATATATATATATATATATATGTATATATATAGTTGATCAAAAGACTATAGGAAGTTTTCATTAGCCACAAGACTAATGTTTTGAAACTGTTTTAGAAATGTCTCAGAAAATTCTTCCTGTTCCAGATTTCTAAGGGATGGGATTCTGGGCATGAACCATCACATCCAGCAAAACTTGACAGGCTGCTTACTCTTATAAAACAGAAAAAGTGAAGGGAATGTCTTCTGAGCTTCTTCACTGCTAGGATAATGAGGAAAATATTATTAAAAAGTAGACAGGAGGGCTGGAGATATGGCTCAATAGATAGAGTGCTTGTCTAGCACTCATGAAGTCCTAGGTTCAAGCCTCAGCATCAGGTAAAATTGGACATGGTAGTGCACTCCATGATCTCAGCACTCAGGAGACAGAGGCAGGAAACTCAGAACTTTCAGATCATCCTCAGTTACTTTCAATTTCAAAGACAGTCTGCGCTACATGAGACCCTTCTTTTAAAAAAAGTAAATTAAAAACTATCACTTTGGGTGGGAAAGATGGGCTAGAGGTTAAGAGTACTGGCTGCTTTTCTAAGGTCCTGAGTTCAATTTCCAGCAACCATGTGGTGGCTCACGACCATCTGTAAGGAGATCTGGCGCCCTCTTCTGGTCTATAGGCATACATGTAGGCAGAACACTGTATGCATAATAAATCTTTTAGATTATTATTAAATAATTAATAATAATTAATCCATTCGATTATTTATTTATTTATTTATTTATTTATTTATTTATTTATTTATTTATTTATTTATATGAGTACACTGGAGCTATCTTCAGATACACCAGAAGAGGGCATCAGATCTCATTATAGATGGTTGTGAGCCACCATGTGGTTGTTGGGAACTGAACCAGGACCTCTGGAAGGGCATCCAGTGCTCTTAACCACTGAGCCATTTCACCAGCTCAATGAATAAATCTTTAAAAAAAAAAAACTATCACTTTATCTCACTGGTCCTCAAATTAGCGATATCAGTATCTGGTAACCTAACAAAAATAAAAGTTTTGAGGCCCTTTCTCACATCTCCTGATTTGGAAGACTAAAAGCAGAGGTCCAGGAACCTGTTGCTTAGTAAACCTAACAGGTGATTACTATTGTTGTTATTATTTTTTAGACAAGGTATCCGTATATAGTTCACGCAAGCTCTAAACTCACCACCCACCTGCTACAGTCTCAAGTCCTGAGTGCCAGGATGAAAGTCTTGTGCCACCATATACAGTATCCAAAACAGGTGATCTGATACATGTGTATATGTAAAAACCACAATTATAGAGTTAAGAAGGTTTTCAAAGCTGGGGAGGTGGTTCGGTGCTTGGTACAGAAGAGGACCTAAGTTTTAATCCCCAATACACATGTAAGACCAGAGTATGGTGACACACTCACAGTCTGCAACCCAAGTGCTGGAAGACAGGATACAGGCAGATAGACCCCAGAGGCTCAGAGGCCAGACAGTCTAACCTAACTGGTAAGCTTTAGATTAGATTCTGTTAAGTTGTCTCAAACAATAGGTAGAGAGTGACAGAGGTGACACCCAATGCAGACCTCTGGCCTGGCCTTAAAGTCAAG
>NC_045030.1:41982843-41985597 GCF_008632895.1 Mastomys coucha
GGCATGCATGCACACACATATCCACATACACCCACACACACAAACTCAAATTTGTTCCATGGAAATGCTCAATATCACCAAAAGGAACAAAATGTGCTCTGAATCTCAATTTCAGATTATTTTCTTATCTCAGTTTCTATTCAAATGGAACCTCTTGAACAAGTTAACAATTTGAGTTTACAAAGGGCTGTATAATCATGTTTCTGCAATTTAGTTGAGAACAGTCTGTAACACAAAACAAGAACTCTGCCAACTTTGAGAATGTAGATTTTATGCACCCAAGGAGTAAACTAACAAACCATATCTAATGTGAAAAACCACATGGAGTTGCAAACTGTCAAAGTTCTCTTGGGATCTTCCCATTCTCCTACACCTAATGATCAAATATAATCCAAAACATTGTCTTTTCTGTTCATCTATTTCATAATCTTATAGTAATTGTTGTAGTGGTATAGTATACTGCAATACAACGACTATTCTAAACAAAGGATATGCCAATGCACACCCATAACATCCAGGGTGCTTGAGCTTTAAGACCAGCTACCATTGGCTGGGTTCGCGTTCAGACCCTGGTTATGCATGAAGCTGCTGTTCTCAGGATGCAAGCCTGGCATTTAGAGATTTGACTTATGTCAGTTACTTGCTTTTGTTTCTGGCCCATGATTTCCAAACATGGCAGCTGTATCTCAGAGGAAAGAAAATCAGACTGGAAGCAATAGTGAGACCTTGCATAGTAACTTAACTTCTTGGCCTCCATTGATTTCGCTGTAAAGAGGAGATGCCTCCTAACCCCTAGGGTGGTTGTTCTAAGATAAAAGTGTTCAAAATATGCTATATATTACAAAGGTATATACATCTATCACTCCCCAGACATTTACTGAGCAGCTAGTATGCTAAAGTAGAATACTGCACAAGATTTCTTCTAGGCCCTGAAGACAAAGGTATGAATATGAATATATGAATAACAGTAAAATCCACTCCCAGTTTCCATTCTAACAGGAAGGTACGTTTGGTTATGAACACAAAGGATGGGTATTTTCCCCTATTAAAGATGTCTGAAGATTTTGATGCTCTGTAGCTTTCTGTGGTATTAAGACCAAAGATTGTATGATAAAGGTACCTTTTTACTGTAAGAATAACATTGTTATATAAATTAGATTTTTCTGAGCACTAATTGTTGAGACTTTCCCAGTAGTAACCAGCTCCTCCAGGCAAATAGTCATTATCTCTAAAAGTAGAAATTATGTTAACTTAGAGAAGACAGAAAAAAAAAAATCTGTGATAGGGCAAAGCGAAGTTTTACACTGGCTGCCATGTTCAACAATTAAGGTAGGAGTACACAATTTCTTCTGCATTGTTTACAGTCATTCCTAGAACTGATCTGGCTGAATCAAATTGATCGTTTTCCAGAATTTCTCATTCTTCCTAATAAAAACAAACTGACTGTTAGGCAGGAATATAAATAATCTTTCCCATCTACTGAAGTAATTAGTCAAGGATAAGGCCAAATTTGAGGTTCTGAAGGACAGCGGACCCAAACATCCTGTTTCAAAAAAAAAACTGCGTTGGAACCATACTGCAGTCTCCATAGAACGCAAAGTGCTTTCCAAGAGGCCTGTTCAGAAGCCACTAGGTTCTAGGAAAGGAGGAAACAGAGAAAGAGACACATACAGCCCTAAAACCTCACACAGAGGCCAAATGTTAATTCCTCCTATCCCATTTAAGGTGAAAAGACGGCAATCCATCTTTACAGTAGATAGATCCATTTCTTTGTTTGAGTACATTATGCGCAAATCTACAAGCAAGCCTGACACTGCAGCTCAAAGACCTGACACATACCGCCTCCCCAGGAGAAGACGATAAGACCTGGCTGGTGGGCTGCAAGGAGAGGGGGTTGTTTTATTTCATGGAGGTAGAAGAAGAGAGTGGTCAAGAGACTAGGATTAGAACTGCGGAGTTCCTTGTCTTCCCCTCTGCAGCCCCATCAAATAGCCTCTGCAGATGCCGCATCCTTGGAAGCCCCTATGCGGGTCTGAGGTTCTGCTATTTATCACGGATCGCAACGACTACCTCCCAATAACCCTCTTCCAGGATCTAATTTATCTCCATCTCTGGTCCTGGAGGGGCATCTCTGTGCCCTCATGGGCTGTCATGTCACAGCCTGCAACCGCGATCGCCCACCCCACCCCGCAACCAGTAGTGAAGCGTCTCCGTGTCCTCTAGCAAATCTTCAAATCTTAAGCCTCCAAGCCATCATCCGAATCCTGCCTCAGTTCCCATCTGGACCACCTTCACTGACTCTCTCCTTCCCTTGGTCAGCCCATAACCCAAACTCCACCATCCGTTATCCGTTCCTCACCTTCATCCCTAAGCCGACCCCCATCATCCACCCCGTCTCTAACTCAATCTCCCAACACCATCCTCACCTGCAGCCCAGGAAAACGTGGTTGGTCCAGGCGGCGGAGAGCGCGAGGAGCTGATCCAGGGCAGCCCCGGGATAGCTGTGCAGGTGTCGGCAGATGAAGCTCCGCCGCAGAGCCCACTGCCAGTCACTTTCGTGGCTATAGCGCCACTGCTCCAGCACTGGCTCAGGCGGGGGCGGCGGGAGGGGCGGCAGCGGCGGCGGCGGGAGGGGCGGCAGCGGCGGCGGCGACAGGAAGTCGCCCCCCAGCAACAGACGTCCTCCAGCCATCTTCTCCGCTTCAGAGTGGGGACGGCCCCCAGGGACGATGCCTACCAACTGGCCGCGAGCGA
>NC_045030.1:41985923-41986309 GCF_008632895.1 Mastomys coucha
GGGGGTGGGGGGCTACGCTTACAGGGAAACGGGGGTGAGGGGTCAGCGGTCGCTGTCGCCACGCCGGCCGCACCGCTCCAACTACTGTGGGGACGTGAGGGCTTCCTTATAATGGGGTACACTAGGCAGCGGACTTGGGCCCTGCGTACACAGCACCTCTGCGGACCCTCAGACCCACACACTGAGAAAGTAGCGGGAAGAAGCAGCAGCAGCAGCAGCAGTACCAGCACGCTGGGTTCCCCGGCTCAGGGATCTCACCCTACCTCCCCGCGTGCCACCCTGAGGTTGTGAGGCCACAGCGCATGAGCCGCGACCGGTCTCCAACTTCAAAGTCCCGCGCGAAATCTCGCGCGATGGGCAGTTGCCCTTCCTCTGACGTCACTCTC
>NC_045030.1:41987041-41988381 GCF_008632895.1 Mastomys coucha
AAAGAAATACACTCAGATTTTACACCACTCGTGTGTAGTCTGTTTGTCAAAGCCGAATCCCATGCCCAGCTGGCCAGAACCCATCGTCCCACGGAATAAGGGACCCCCGCAAGAAACCCCGGTCCGCGGCATGTGGGAATGAGGGAGGACAGATGCTAGAAAAATAGAAAGGGATGCATGAGAGGGAGAGAATTACTTTCACTAAAAAAAAAATTACCCTACAATTAAATCTCAGTAACAGTATCTATGCTTTATTAAAATACTAAACTCATTATTAAATGGATCCACACCTAATTATTATGAAAAACTGTGAATTCTTAATTATGTTTTGTTAAGAATTGCTGTTGAAATTTCCTTCTAGGTGTATCTCCACTTCTGATTAGTGTTGTAGAGTATATTGTATTCTGGTTTTGCACATTTCTACACATGTAACTATTTTCATTCAATGGTGTCATTTTAATTTAGGTCTTGATATCTTTCATAAGTTAGCTTTGTGTCTTTTAAATCTTCTAATAAAAAAGTTGAGAAAGAAAAGCATTAAAACAACGGACTCTTTTTCCCTGGATAAAATATCCACTCTGTGAAAACAGGGAGTTCCTCGCTTGCTCTTAATGCCTGCACTGGCTTCCATGGGCGTGCGGTAGGTTGGTAGGATGAGTGGCTATCTTTCTCTTTGCACTATCCTAGTTTCTTAGAGTCTACATCATAAGGTGATTGTGTTTTAACAATTTGATTCACGGCCATACCACCCGGAACGCACCCAATCTCGTCTGATCTCGGAAGCTAAGCAGGGTCGGGCCTGGTTAGTACTTGGATGGGAGACTGCCTGGAAATACCGGGTGCTGTAGGCTTAAAAAAAATGCTTAAAATAAAAACAATTTGATTCATCTCAGGCCTCTATGGCTATGTCCCCTTCAAAATTCAGTTGCTGAAATTTAATGGCCACCGTGATAGCATTAAGAGGTAGGGTCTTAGTGCTAAAGAGATGGGTCAGTGGTTAAGAACACTTGGTCCTCTTACAGAAGATCTGAGTTGTGTTCCTAACGCCCACATGGTGGTTTGCAACCATTCTTCTGACCTCTGTGGGTACTAGGCATGCAGGTGTTGGACATACATACATGGAGGCAAAATACTAATGCACATAAAAGAAATCTTCAAAAGAGGAGGGGGTCTTAAGCTAGGTGTAGCGGCACAAGTATGATCTCTGCATTTGGGAGCTAGTTGCTGCTACAAAGTGACTGTAAATCCAGCCTGGGCTAAGTGAGACCCCATCTTAAAAAATGAAAGCACACACACACACACACACACACACACACACACACACACACACACCAAAAACA
>NC_045030.1:41988392-41989237 GCF_008632895.1 Mastomys coucha
AAAAACAGAAAAAGACATAGGATCTTTAAGAGTTCATTAGGTCTTGTGGGCTACTCTCTCCTGACAGATTAAGATCTTTATAAAAGGGGCTGGAGAGATGGCTCAGCGGGTAAGAGCACTGACTGCTCTTCCAAAGGTCCCGAGTTCAAATCCCAGCAACCACATGGTGGCTCACAACCACCCATAATGAAATCTGATGCCCTCCTCTGATGTGTCTGAAGACAGCTACAGTGTACTTACATATAATAATAAATAAATCTTTAAAAAAAAGTCTTTATAAGATCTTTATAAAAACATATTTTATGCAGCACTTCCCCCAAACGAGGATACAATATTGCTCTCTTCTGGTAGACACAGCTATAGGAAACTATCTTGGGAGCAGAGAACATTCCTCCCCGGACAACTGCATCTACTAATGTCTTGATCTTGGACTTCACAGCCTCTAGAACTCTAAGAAATAGATTTCAGTTCTTGAGCTAGTCAGCCTCGTTTATAGCAGCAGAAGAGCCATGTTCTAGGCTACCAACTCTCATCAAAGTCAGTATTGCAGTTATAAGACATTTTTCTTTAGCGCTGAGAAAACGGAAAACTCCTTCCTCTTAGCTCAGAACAAATCTTGGTCAGATTTGCATTTTAGTTTAAGAGTCCCACAGGAGCATTAATTCAGAAAGTACTAACTCTGAAACTACATTATTCCTGTGGACCAGTTACAGTTGTTTGTAACACCCATATTTGCCATTTTTCCTCTTGGTATAAACTTAAAATATGCTTGGTTTTGAGAGATGATTATATTCCACACAACCATTCTTACTTAGGGAATTATAGCTATCCTTTTTTTTTTTTTT
>NC_045030.1:41990209-41992902 GCF_008632895.1 Mastomys coucha
CATTCCCCTACACTGGGGCATAGAACTTTCACAGGGCCGAGCTCCTCTCCTCCTACTGATGATTGAATTTGAAATCCTCTACTATACACAATGCTGCCAGAACAATCAGACCCCTCCATGTGCAGTCCTTGGTTGGTGGTTGAGACCCTGGGAGCTCTCGTGGTCAGCTCCACTATCTCCTGCGTGAGATAGGTGTGGTGCCTAACTGGAGCACCCTGAAATTAAAAAATACCTCTTGTAATTACATCAAGACGGTGTCTCGTGATTCCTTGGGTGCACGTCCTCCCAAGATTTGAGTGGGGGTCTCCTCCAGGGGTCTTTCAGAACCAAGCAAGCAAACAAATACTTACAATTTGACTTTTGAATTACAAAGTGAGAAGCAGTGAAAGTGATCTAAGAGGCCATCTAGTGGGCTGTGGATGTAGCTCAGTGGTAGAGCCTAGCATGTTTGAGGTCCTGGCCCTGTATTCCCGGATATCCAAGAAAAAGAGGCCATTTATCCTGGAACAATCATAATGCAGTTATGTTTATGATTCCCACAATAGATTATACACCGTATCATCTCTAGAAAAGAAAACAAAAGAAAAATTTGCATGATCTGTGACCTCTTCCCAGGAGTCCATTTAAAAAAATCCTACGGCCAACCTGTTTTAACCCATTCCCTTTTTACAAGGTACTGAATCGCTCAGGGAGCAGCCGAGACAGGTAAACAGAAACAGATTATCTGAATAAAGATTGAAGTCATGTGGAGGAAAGAGATTATAAACGCAGCCCAATGCAGTCCTGAACCACACCCCAAACCTGTTACTATCCATCTTCCCACCCTTCATTATTCTCCAATGCAGCCTTCTGTCGCTCCCTTCACACACACACACAACCCATTTGACTGCACCAGGCTTTCTTTTCTGACCTTCCTTGTAAAGGAGTCAGCTATGACAGGAGGGAACCTCAGGATGGAGAACCCAATTAAGCACTATTCCCATTAGCCTATCAGAAATTAGACCATCCAAAATTCGTGTGTGTGTGTGTGTGTGTGTGTGTGTGTGTGTGTGTTTGTTACATGCTTAATTTGATCATACCCACAACTCCTTATTACTGTAATTCTCTGTGCCCTCCTCTACAACTAACTCCCTTCCTCATTTCAACTTTCATAGGTTTTTATTTTTATTTTTTATTTTTTATTTTTTTGGTAATGCAATGAGTTACATTAGGGTAGTTTACAGTAGCATGGTTTAACATTGGTTTACAGGAGTGTAGGCATCTTGCCATCAGGTACACCACTGAAGAAAGTGTCTCTCTAGCAATCAGCCGTTATCTGCATATAAATCCTTTAAGGGGCTTTTGTTTTGTTTTGTTTTTTTCTTGAGACAGAGTTTCACTCTGTAGCCGAGGCTGGCTTCAAACCTACAGCAATCCTGCTGACTCAGTCTCACACAAAATTCTTTTTTTTTAAAATGTATTTATTAGTTTTTAGATTTCCATGAGTATATAGTGTGCATTGAACACCCCCTCCCTTGCCTCTGTCCTCCCTCCCCTCCCATTAGTCCACTTTGTTTTCCTAGATAATTACAGTCTCATCCCACAGGGTTCTTGACCACAGTATTCCTTACCACAAAGGCGCTTGAGGAATGTTTACTAATGGATTCAAAGCAATAACCTGGAACCTACAATTAGGCTAAAGCTGGGAAACCCGAGCACCCAAGTAATTAGGAACAGTAATGAAGTAAAAAACATTGGAGGATATACACTGCGTGAGTGAAAACTGAAAGAGGAACATGAGAAGGGAGGGGGGAAATTCTCAAGGGAGTGCCACACCTCCTCCAGTAGGATCTGGGTGACAAGTTCCACAGACTGAGGCACTTGACCTCAAAAGGGGGAGGCCTCCTGGAACAGTATGTGGGACTCTTTACCAGAGAAAAAAATATTGAGCTGTAGTTCTCATGGCAATCTATCTGTTTTGTTTTCTCTTATTCCTTTTCTTACTTACATGTTCCTGGTATCCTAGGCCAGGATCTTAAGTGAGAATAATGGGTAAGAAACCATCCCTTGAGATGGGGTCACTAACATGACCTTATCCCTAGGGAAACCAACGATGTACTTTTAAAATCATTTACAAAACTATTATGATAGATAAAAACTTTCCCAACAATAAAATTTCATACAGCTACACGTGTGTCGTCAGAGGTGGGTTTTTGGTATATGGTAAAGAAAGCCTTAATTAGAAAGAATTAAAATAGTTTAAATTTAGGAATTAAAGATTTATTTAAAAAAAATTAAGCATTAAATGTTAAACAGTAATTGTCCATATGGGGCTGGAAAGTTAGCTCAGGTTGAAAGCACTGACCATAAAGACACTAGTCTTGGATGATCGCCTCTACTGAATAATACATCTTTTTAGAATTGTTTTATTTTGACTTATATTAATTATGATGTTACCTGTTCTGTTTGTGATTGTTTCACTGGGTATAGTTTCTAAGAGATATTTTTGTGCTTTACTATGCCAAATGATTTTTGTTTTTATTTGTGACTATTTCACTGGAAACAGTTTCTAAGAGATGTAATATTTGGGTTTTAATGTATAAAACCCCCTGTTTGAGAGCGGCAAAATACACTCAGATTCAAACTGCCTCTGTGTTTGTTTCTGCTTCTCACCATCAAATCCTTACCTACCTGGCCTCGAGAGCCCACATCCC
>NC_045030.1:41992912-41999682 GCF_008632895.1 Mastomys coucha
GGTTGCAGGTGGGGGACAAATAAGAACAAAGTGTAATGACTTGGATTAATAAAAATGTCATAATGAAGCCTATCACTGTATGCTAAGGTTGAAAATTAATAAAATAATTAAATCCCAAACTAACTCTACCTGACAAACACATTCATTATATAATGCCATAAATCCACAGTGATGCTAGGTGGATAAGTGAGATGGAAGAAAAGCCCTGTGCTTCTTGTGCAGTGACCGTGCACTGACTAGCAGCAGTGGATGGAACTTGAAATCGAAAATCATTTTGGAGATCCATTCAGGCAAAAGCTATTGACAGATGCTAAATCTAGAAGGGTCTTGACAAGGAGCAAGGTGTATTTGGGGACTTAGAGTTTCTCCACATCATAGGGTTTTAGTAGCAAGGTCGTTGATGGAAGAGGGGGTGAACAAGCCTAGCAATTGTGTAGTGGAGGAATCGAGGCAGTGCCTTGACCCAAAATGGAATGAACTGTTGAGTTATTGCATGTGTGGGTGCGTGGGTGCCACAGTGCATTTGTGAGAGTCAGAAGGCCATTCTCAGCACTTGGTTTGCTCCTGCTGCCTTGGAAGATCTGAGAATCGAACTCAGCTTGTTATGACTATGGACAAGGACTTCTGACAGATGAGCTATCTTCACAGCCCCACATCCTGGATCTTAAAACAGAAACAAAAACCAGGACCTTAAAAAGATCAGTGTTGGGGGTGGAAAGCTAGCACAGAGGTTAAGTAATGCATACCATTTTCCAAGAGGACCAGAGTTCAATTCCCAGCACACTTAAACCTACTCTAACTCCAGTTCCAAGGGCTCAAACACCCTCTTCTGACCTCCATGGGCACTGTTTTCTCTCTCTCCCTCTCTCTCTCTCCCCCTCTCTCTCTCCCTCTCTCTCTCTCTCTCATACACACACCCACCCCCACACACACAATTTTAAAATAAAATATTAGAAAAGGGTCTGGTGAGATGGCTCAGCGGTTAAGAGCACTGACTGCTCTTCTGAAGGTCCTGAGTTCAAATTCCAGCAACCACATGGCGGCTCACAACCACTTGTAATGAGATCTGATGCCCTCTTCTGGTGCATCTGAAGACAGCTACAGTGTACTTATTTATAATAATAAATAAATCTTTGAGCCAGAGCAAGCAGGAACTGAGCAAGCAGGGTCTACCGGAGCGAGCGGGTTTGACCACCAGAGCAAGCAGAGGTCCTAAAAGTCAATTCCCAACAACCAGATGAAGAATCACAACTATCTGTATAGCTATAATGTATACTCATATACATAAAATAAATAAATAAATCTTTAAAAATACTAGAAAAAATATCAGTGTCATAAAAGGGAGAGAAAGTCTGTTCCAAATTAAAGATTTAAAAGACAAGACAAAATGTATGACTTTATACTAAATCCTGCATTTTAGGGAAATTATGTAAAGAAAATTATTCAGTAGGTTAAAATGGTGTGTAATAATGAGATGAGTCGGTTACCAAAGTTGACAATTGTGGTTATAGAAGAGAATGTCCTTATTACCCATAATGTAAGTTGGCATAAAACATTACACAATGGCCAAGGCTGGGCTTGAACTCCTGATCCTTTTGTCTCCATCTCCTCAGGGTTGTATTACAGGAATGTGCCACCACATCTGGTTCTATTTTATGCAGAGGATTCAACATAGGGCTGTAAGTGCCAGGCAAGAATTCTATGAACTGAACTACATCCCTACCCCATTAAGGCCATGACATTCTAAAGCCCATGCTAAACAAGGCAAGCAGTAATGCAAACTGGAGAGGGGTCTCAATGGGAGGTATCCAAATCCAGGCACCCCATTTAGTAAATGGATAGGGTTTTTAAAAAAGATTTACTTTAAATCATGTGTGTGTGTATCTGTCTGTGTGTGGGAATGTGCTTGTGAATTCTGCAGCTTCAGAGGCCAGAAGAGGGAGAGAGAATCCATGGGGCTGGAGTTACAAGGGCAGTTGTGAATCCCCGCCCCTGCTTGTGTGCTAGAAGCCCCATCCTCAGCAAGAACAGCAAGTGCGCTTAACCTATAGGTCAGCTCTCCAGCTCTATCCACGGATTTTTTTAAAAAAAATTTATTTATTATTATACATAAGTACACTGAAGCTGTCTTCAGGCGCACGAGAAGAGGGCATCAGATCTCATTACAGGTGGTTGTGAGCCACCATGTGCTTGCTGGGATTTGAACTCAGGACCTTCAGAAGAGCAGTAGGTGCTCTTACCCGCTAAGCCATCTCACTAGCCCCTCACAGATTTTTTTAAAAAGTATTTATTTAGTGAGTTTGTGCCCACATTTGCCCGCATGACATAGATGACTTAAACTCAGAGGACATTTTGCGTGAGTTCTAGGGATCAAACCCAGGTCATTAGGCTTGGTGGCAGGTACTTTTTCCTGCTGAGCCATCTTGATGGCCCTAATGCCCCGATACTTTTTTGGTTGTTGTTTTCAATTAGTTCTGTGAAGGATTTGCTGCTATTCTTCTTTTCTCAAGAAGCTCAACCTCCAACCCGCCAGGTTTACTGAGACCGGATCTGGACATGTAACCCAGGCTGGTATTGGGCTTACTATGTTTGGTCAGACAAGACATCCTCTTCCCGATACTTTCTGAATGCTGAGATTATAGGAATTTGACACCATCCCTGGTTTTGGATTTTATTGCTTTTACCACTGGAAACAGAAACCTAGTGCTTCGAACTCAGTATTTGGCTTTCTTTTTTTTCCTTTTTTTGGGGGCGGGGGTGGAGGGCTGGAGATGAAGTGCGTGTAGGGGTGAAGTGCCAGGGCACGTGTGGGGAGATCAGAGAATAACTTGCAAGGAATCAGTTCTCTCCTTCCCCCTTGTGGGTCCCGGGGATTGAACTCAAATTGTTGGGCTTGGTGACTGGCACTTTACTGTATTACCAGGCCGCCTGTGGTTTTCCTAACACAACTTTCCCACTATTCCAACAGGTTAAGAATCCTGTATTTTCCCACACCTTTACAGTATCAGTGTTCAGCTGCATCATAAGCGAGTACTCTGCTGCCCCCTAGTGTTTGAGCTGCGTAGAGGCTAGTCAATTTTATTTGCTCTGGTATTCAAGCAGAGAGGCTTCCAGGTTTTCCAGAGAGAAGAGCCATATTGGTCCTTTCTTCATCATTTGGTCATTAGGCAAATGAAGCTGAGGGAAGCAAGCCTCAATTCACTCACAACCAGATTTTTGAAAACTGACCACTCTCCCTTTTGCCTACTGTAATGCCCAAGAGGATGGGAGGCATCACTGAGAGACCCAAGGCTTAGTATCTACAGAATGCCTTTCACCTCATGGAATTGGGAAAATGTTCACATCACAAGAGTAAATAAGAGAAGTAGTGCAGAGCTGTTCTTCTTCTTGTTCTGTGGAATGCCATTTTGTCTTCATGCTCCCTCGACTGTCGAATACTCTGTTCATTTGATTAGTTCAACTAATTAAAGGGAAAGCTGAGGACTGCCAGCTAATACCACCCTGTCCCATGGGAATTTCAGGGACAGGAGGAAAAAAGGCAGGGGGAGGGGCCATGACAGTCCACTGAGGAAGACTTAATGGGCTCCTGGCATCTCTCTGAGCCTACCAATTTATTCACTTGGGAGGTGGCCACCCTTTCCTAAAGCAAATTGTAGTGATCCATGCCACCAACTGATGGGAGCAGATCATGGAGCCACTGAGCATTTCTTTGAATTTTATTGAAAATTGACATGGACATTAGAAAGATAATGAGCTAAACAGTGCTGGTTCCAGGATGTATCTTCTGGAGAATGAAAGCCCCAGAGGGGCAGTGACTGATCACACATCTGAGCAAAAAGAACCACAGAGAAGAAAGGCAAAAAACAAACAGATTTTGGAAAACATGCAAAGAGGTTCTCTCAAGAGACGTGACAGCAGAATGTTGTTGTTTGTGGTATGGACAGATAGGAATGAGCACATTCACATGGTATTCAGAGAGTAAGTGAAGCCAAGGATTTCAAGGCAGATTTACCACCATCAAAGCTCTCCTTCAAGATACCAAGTTAAGCAGAAACCTCTTGAGAAACCTGCAAAGCCCCTTGGAAGTCTGTGTGGAGAAACTTTGTTCTCACCTAAGCTTAAGCCCCACTCATGTCTTTCTCCAGCTGAATGGTAATTGTTCCATTTCTCCCCACCTTGCTGGGGTCTGCAGAAAGTCTGTGAATGTTGAGGATGTGAATGCCACTCAACTTACTCTTCCATATTCAGAATCATCTTAATAGTGCCTGAAGACAGTCAACCCATTGAACCAGAGAATCGTCTTAAGAAAGACAACGTATCACTCGAAACCTCATGGACAGCACTTCCACACCACAGCTGAGGTCTGCCACAGTCACTGAACACCTGGGTGAGTGGTCCTGTTGTTCTCTCTCTGAGGTTACATTTGGTCCATTTCCAGCTCTGATGATTCTTTTCCTGCCTTCTGAGTTTAGGACAAGACAATTCCATGTGAAACACCATGTAAGTCAGAAGTGAGCTTCTTGCCTGGACACAGGGACACATGTACACTTGTTGAGTGTGGTGTATATGTGCGCAGTTGCAGGGGAGGGGGACTGGTTGGTTTCTTGCTTGAGACAGTATGGAGCCCTAACTAACTCTTCTATAATGGCAGTCTTCTCCTTTAGACTTAGTACAGCTGCTGAAGACAAGGTTAAAAAAAGCTGGAGAGGGAAGAGAGAAAGAGAGAGAAAACATGAAATTAGCCAAAGAGAAAGGACATCCAAAGTGACAAGCAAAGGGAGTGGACAGTGGAAGGTAGCACAGACTAACTGCAGAGAAAACAGGAACAGGTCACAATGGGCCATCACTGTGGGGGAAATCTGTAGAGAAGGCTTGAAGAACACCACACACCAGTTTAATCGCATCTTGCTTTAATTTAAAAATAAGCACATATTAACAGCCAAATGTGAATGCTAAATGAATAAAAAAAAAATCGAAACCAGGTGGAGAAAGCACACTTCATGTTTTGAGAGAAATGGAGGGAGGTTGTGTGCATGTGTGTGTGTGTGTGTGTGTGTGTGTGTACGCGCCCGCGTGAGTGTGTGTATTTCAGGAAGCCATTCCATTCCAGTCTGGAAAAGCACAGATCATTTCTAATGAGTGGTTTTTATTTCAGTAGAAGTAAACAGGGAACTTGAGTATTTCTTTTTTAAAAATAGTAACAATTGTACTAATGAAAGACTTTCAAGTGAAGACAGACAGAAGTTTTTCCACTTACAGTGAGAAGAACTTCTCAATGAAATTTAGCATCATCTTTTAATAGGTTCGATTGCTTCTTATATCCACCTGAGTTCCCTGATTACACAGTGCACCAGTGAAATGTACACTGGCCTGGTCCTGGTCCAGACTTACAGGATCTAATCATCTGTAAGACTTACAGACTTACAGCTAACTGATCATCCAGCATCATGGCAGCTGGCCTGGAGCCTTCTCTTCATCTGTGCCTACTCACCCCATCCTGTTTTTCTATGTGAGAACCCTCAAGAATCATCTAACACTGGTTTCTCCAAAGATCAAAAACCAAACCAAACCAAAACAAAACAAAACTTGTCTCCAGGAAGATACATAAATACTTGGATCCCTTAGTGAAAAGGACTGGGAACCCAGAGACAGGAAATTGGAAATTTTGCTTGGGCTTTGCAAAGGAATAGCAGCGGGACCTTAGATGAGCCCCTTCATTTCTCTACGTGTCAATATTCTCCTACATCATAGGATGGGGTATATCAGCCAGGCTGATCAAAGAGCTCCTCACTTTATATACAATTTCTGCTTGCTTTTGGAAGGTTGTGTAGCTCAAATACTTGTAAAGTATTTTGAAATCCTCCAGCCTCAAGTAGGGAGTTTATATACAAATGCAAATGAAAGGCTTCATTTAAAAATACAAGTACTTCTTAAGGAAGATGACTTTTTTTTCAGGCCAGCAGACAGTCCCGGGGAAGGTGGGTCACAACCCCTAAGGCAGCTGGGTGTGGTGGTGTTTGCCTTTAACCCCAGCACTCAGGAAATATAGGCAGGCTCTGTGAATTTCAGGCCAGCCTGGTCTACACTGTGATTCCAAGGCCAGCCAGGGCTGCAGAGTAAGAACAGAACTCCATGGCTACAAATAAGGGGCCTTTCTCAAGGAGACTCAGACAGCCTTCACTTAGTAGGTGGACTCTCCCGACTCCTGATTGTAGCTGAGCTACTTGGAGATTCTGCGTTAGGGCTTTCTGTTCTCCAGCGTGGCTTGGTTTGTTTTGTTTTGCCTCTAGGCATAGGGTTTCCTGAAATTCTTCACTTCCAGTTGGTTTTCCCAAAGGACTAGCTCAGGCTTTCACTTTGTCACCTGGTCCTTGCCTCTGGCCACTGGCCAGTTAGAGATCCAAATCCGCCTTCTCTCTTTGCCAACGAGAAAAGAGAAAGTGTGCCCAGTGACTTGCTTGCTTTTAACTAGTTCTGCTTTGGGCTTAGTCTTAGGTTCAAGTTATGAACTGTGATTGTGACAATGGCCCCTGCCCTTTTCTAACAGTTCAGAAGGCTTGCAAATTTATTATCACCTTGCATTTTCTTTTCTTTTCTTTTTTTTAGAGGTAGTGATCATACAGCTACCTTTATAACAAGAAAAAAGAAGGTCATGGTCCATGCCAATGGGACTGGGAGGCAGAAGCAAGTTGCAGAACTCAAAACCAAAACCAAAACCAAAAATAAAAAATCCAAAAACAAAATGCTTGAAGTACCAGAGCAGGGGTGGA
>NC_045030.1:41999692-42001849 GCF_008632895.1 Mastomys coucha
TAAAAGGCTAAGTGGAGTCCAGTCCAGCTGTAGCGGGCATACTATTCAGTACACAGCCATAGGTTACTGCAAAGGAAGGGCAGAGAGACGCCATATTAGCCACAGATCATTGCCAGGTCGCCTCTAGCTGTTGCTCTGTCACTAGCCAAACACCAAAAGCCATACTCTGCCTCCAGGCCCTGACGGTGGAAGGCTCTGTACTTCAAAGGGTTTCCAAAAGCCACAATCAGGTGGGACCCATTATAAAACGCAAAACTACCACATTTTTAAGATATCAAAGCCTTAGACCAAAGTAAATGACCTTTCAAATGACAATGCCTCTTTTCTTCCGTCCAGCTAACGGTCTCTCCTCTTTTAAGTGGCACATGTGCAAATGCAGATTCAACCTACCATTACATTCATCAGGGAGACTAGAATACTCATCTAGCAGTCTAGATTCTTTGATCAGCTCACTAGTTTACAAACTGGGATTATTATTCTTGCTAGTCCACCTCACTGGGATGGCAAGAAATGACCAATGGCATGCTGAAACTCCCAATGAGAATTCTAGAAGTCTATCAATCAAGACTCTAGGCTGATGATGACATTCTGGTTTATTTTCCCTTCTGTATCTGTGGAGTACCCAGAATTAGAGTGGGGGAATACATATTATCTGCCCCAGCAATTGTATTCTGTATAGGAAGGGCTTGGTGTGAATAAATGTGTGGCTGACTTTTAACACAGTGTGTGTAAACTGACTCTGAGTAAAGGGAATCAAGAAAGGGCTGGACTGAGATGGTAGAAGAAATAGTCATCACCAGCAATGCTTTAAGAACCTATGATAAGGGGCTAGGGCTCCTGGCCTAGGAGTAGGAGAACAATCCCAGAGACTAGGATGCAGGAGTCTAAGGGGACAGTTCTGACCCCTGACTAGGGGATGGAAATACTTCAAGGAAACAAGTATAGGTCAAATTCAATGGAGAAGCTGCTACAGAAACATGGCAAACAGCAGCCTGTAAACACAGGAGTCTGGCAAAGACAGATTGGGGAAGTGGGGGCGCATATGGCTGAAGGTACCAGGAGAGGGACTGAGGTATGGAATGTATCTCCAAGCCACGTGATTGCTGGCTTCATGGTCAGGGGCCAGATATCATCATTTGACTCTCGGGCTTCTATAAACATTCAAAGGAAGAAAAGGGGAAGGCATGGGGTGTATGCCCCCTAAGCATGTTAAGGGGGAAATTAAGAGAGGGAGGCCCAGCTCTGTTGCACAGGAAAGGGCGCGTCTACAGGAAGCCCAAACTGAAAATGAAAAGAGAAGGGGGGGTTAATGGATGAATGTACCAAAAAAGTCAGAAGGAAATTAAGTCATAACTAATAGATAAAGTAGAATAGCTATGTTAGATGCTCTTAAAGTCTTGTGCACTGGCTCCTGGAAAAATGCTTTCTAACATGGATGGCAGTAGTATTATTAAATACTATTAAATAGTAGTGATATTAAAAAGCAAAATAAAGATCAAAACCCAGTTTTTAAAATCTGTTCTTGACAAACAACCTGCCAACACACACACAAACACACACACACACACACACACACACACACACATCCACATAACCTTGTCTGTGAATACCAAGTCTCTAGTGACCTTAGGCCATTAGATACAGCATCATGCTCACAGCCCCCTTGACTTACAGGAGAAGCAGCTGAGGTTTCAACTTTGGCAGTCTTCAGAGCAAGCTTAGCTGGCTAAGTGCTACCCTAAGCCAATACCTGTTTGTCAAGTGTGTGATGGGGTTGGGTTTCAACCTGAACTACAGAAGCCCATCACTGGCTTGTGCTCATGTAACATGTCTCCTCCTGGGATTTCATTCCTATAATATAAGTAAGTCAGGTCATATTGGTCCCTATGTCACAATGTCACATACGAAGAGACTGTCACATATGAAGAGACACACATGCCTGCAGTTGTAAACAAAGTATCGTTACATCCAAGATAAGAGACTTTCCTATCACTGAGAGAGGCTTATCTCAGAGAACTTCTTGGCTAAGTATCCTTATTTATGACCTGAAGAAAGATTTTTTTTTATGGTTTAGATATGATGTATGCGCCAAAGACTTATGTGTTGAACTCTTCCTTGCTAACTAAGAAGTTTTGAGGAAGTAACTAGCGTCTGAGG
>NC_045030.1:42002816-42009350 GCF_008632895.1 Mastomys coucha
AAAAAAAATTTCAAAACCAAAAACCTAAAAAAAAAAAAGGTGGAACAAAGAAACTCCATATGACCTGAGCTCCTATTATGTGTCAGACCATAGCTATGCACCTGGACTACGGTGGGAAGCAGAGACTGGACTATGGTGGGAAGCAGAGACTTCAGGAATTTAATCTTCCTAAATCGAAAGCTGCTATTTGATGCCAGTGCCCTAGTAGGGGCTCCAGGACTTGCATTTGAACCAGGCAGTAAATCATTTAATTATCCTTTTAGGATGCATATTTATTTGGCTCACTTTTCCTGGGATTTCTGTTTCAGAAGCCTGGATGGACTTCCTTGCCAGGATTTGCTTGGAAGGAGGATGCCTTTGCCAGCTGTCTGAAGTTGCTAGTGCGAAAGTTGCAGCCATTAGTTTTGTGACTAATAGCAGGTTCTCTGTATAAACCATTGCAAGGCCTAGCCAGGGACATCTTCTCAATGCTTTAGTTCCCAACCCAAATAAACAAACAAACAAAGTAAGGCAATTCACGAGACTACTGGAGTACTTCCCGATACCAACTAGACATTTTGTGTTAGCAAATTATTGTTGATTTTGTAGGTGCGACAATGGTGACTGTGTTTGTTTTTAAGCATCATTATCTCTTAAGAGCTATGTACTGTGTATTTTACACATGAATTGATACAGCTTTTGCCTTACAATAATCATGTCTGAGGTAATTGCAGAATCTGACTTAGCTGTATGTCAATGATTCTTTGATGACTGAGCTCCAGGAATAAGGGGCTGAATTGTACTATTATGTCTTCTCTTATCCACACTTGACAGTTTCCATGGTAGAGTTTTAAAGTCAATCAATCTAAGTGTGTTGTTAAAAACATTTACATTCAATTTCCCTTCACTACCTGATTTTGGTAGAGTAGGCAAAAGGTACTTAACCACTGCTTTCATCCATCCTATGATAACTGTTTTTGCTCTCTGTAAAAGCTGTGGTGGCGGGGACCAAATCCATTTACTTCAGTAGACATAACCACTAGCCCTCAGGAATCCTTACTAAGAACTACCTGCTTACCTCTTTAGCAGAGGTTTTCATGATGTTTGTACTTAGTTACAGAACTACATTTTAAATGTTTTATAGTGTGTGTGTGTGTGTGTGTGTGTGTGTATGAAGGTGCCCACAAAGGCCAAAAGAAGTTGTCAGATACTCTGGAGTTAAAGTTACTGTCAGTTGTGGGCTGCCTAATGTATAGGTGCTAGAAACAAGACTCAACTCGTTTGGAAAAAACAGTTAAGTGTTCTTAACCACCCTTACCCACTTCTCCAGAGCCAGAACTAAATTTTTAAAAATTAACTTATTATTATTGTTTGTGGGCACACATGCCATGGTATAGTGCGATCAGAGGACAACTTTTGGAGTTGGTTCTATTCTTCCACTATTATGCAGGTCCTAGGGATTGAACGCAGGGTGCTAGGCTTAAATGGATTTCTGTGAAAGGTGAGTGCCGCCACCAAAGCCTGCTGAGCCATCACACTAGCCCTCACAGAAGCAAATGTAGTGATTTCCCTGTAGTATCTGAGGTCTCTTCCTTGTTTATATTTGCTTTGTTTTTGTTTATATTTGTATATATTTTGCTTATATTTGGAGGGTAGGGCATATAATCAATAGAAATTGGAGAAGTTGAACCCCTCAGATAAGGACCAGTTACTAGAGGGAGACATAGAAGCAATTTCTCATGGCACATTCCTAAATTCGGGGTGTGATGTGGGTCGAGACTGACTGTGACATTGCAGGTAGGGACTGTGAAGCCAGCAGTTTCCCACTTCGTCACAATTCATTTTGAAAGTCATGATTATGAGTCTTCATGAAAAAAAAAAAACAAACCTGAACTGAAACCTTACATGTTGGTCACATGATCTGCCTACCTATGCCTACACAGTTGTTCTAGCAGCAAAGCTCTGCAAATGCTCTTGAGAAAATACACACACACACACACACACACACACATACACACACACTTCCAATCAGGCAGGCAGGTTACATCTTCATACTGTAATTCTCAGGAGGAAATTAGCAGGTCCGATGAAGCCATTTCTTTTATGCTTAGCTATGAGGGCTACAAGTGTGGGGTTTGTGAGGGCTATAATTGGGGAGGTTTGTTGTAGAAGCCACTGCCAGGATTATTTAGAGTTAATAAAGCTTACCAGGACCCTGGGTGTCATGCAGCATGCGGCAAACAGCAGAGTTAACTGTAAAACAGTAAGAACTGATGAAGATGGACTGAGCATGAGGAGAAATCCAATATTATGAATTAATACCAATAATGAAATGTTAGCAGTCTAAGGCGATTTGGAGAAACAGAAAAGGGAACAGGTGTGGGTGGCTTGGTAGCCACCCCTGAAACAGTGGTATTCTTTCTTAGTCTCCTTAGGGGCATCCAGAAGAAATACTGAATCTGGAGCTTAATCAGATCCAACGACAATCTGTCTAAAAAACATTCCTACCACAATCTCTGCCCTCCCCAAATCATCATCAGCAAAAGCACTATGGGAACAGGGTAGCATAAATTTAGTGACATCTTCTAGAAGGTAACAAATTGCTTGTAGAGATGCATAAGGTCCCCAGACTTGTGGCTATCAGAGTATGGATGGGGACAGGCTATTGTGCTAGCTCTGATTGTTAGTGTAAGGTGCCATGTTCCAGCAAGGTTTTTTCCCATCTTGGAACTGGAAAAGGACACTGTCGCCAACCTCAGATATTTCTGATCTTTTAAAGAGGAATCCAGGGCCATGGGTGCCAAGTGGTAGAGCTCTTGCTTTAACATGTATAGAGCTCAGGGCTCCACCCATATCACTCTCAAAAGGAAAGTATGAATTATTTTCTGCTAGTTATAACTAATATACTATCACTGATAACTTAATGGATCCAAAAAGGTTTTCCATCTGGCTAGTTTGAACTTTAGTAGCAAAAACCAAACCAAACCAAACCAAACCAAAAACAAAAACAAACACCTCAAAAACCCCCAAACAACAACAAAAAAACCCAAGTCATTGATATGTAAGGATTTTGCTTGTTTGTTCGGTTGGTTGGTTGGTTTTTAGTTTTTGAGACAGTTTCTCTGTATAACAGTCCTGGCTGTTCTGGAACTCACTTTGTAGATAGACCATGTTGGCCATCACCACCCAGTAATATGAAGTTTTAATATTCTCTTCTGAGAAAAAAATTTCTTTAGACCTAGCTGGTGAAAATGTTCAAATTAAGCCAGGTGGTGGTGGCACACGCCTTTAATCCCAGCACTTGGGAGGCAGAGGCAGGTGGATTTCTGAGTTCGAGGCCAGCCTGGTCTGCAGAGTGAGTTCCAGGACAACCAGGGCTATACAGAGAAACCCTGTCTCAAACAAAACAAAACAAAACAAAACAAAAAACAAAAATAAACAAAAAAAGAGAAAATGTTCAAATTACATATTAGGTAGTCAAACTGGATAATAAGATGGCAAACCTCAGTGCCTTGAATCAGTAAATAGTTTGTATTCAGGGTGTGATTCCTAAGTGAGAATCCCAGGACAGAGGCAAAAAGATTGTTCTTTCTTCTGGGAAGCATCCAGTGACTGACTCAAAGTAGTGGCCAAAAATAGAAGTTCATGACCATGTGTATTCCTGGGACCTTAAGGATCCTTTAGAAAGGCTATTGTTAAACGCCCTGTCTTGGAGTTCCCTTGAACCTACTGCACAAACAACTGTGGAGCACAAGGGAACCTCTGGATATTTTCTTGCCAGAAACATTTTCCTCTTCTCTGGCTCTGAAATGAGGAGTGGGTAATTTATGCAAGCAGAGACTGAGTAGGGCAGAACTATTAACTCAGCAAACATTTTGAGAAACAAAATTCTTTCAGGACCATTCCCTGAGCTTGAAAATGGGCTACAAAGAGGATAATGGCATCTGAAGACTCCCCTCTAGGTTCTTAGTACCCCAGGCTGGGCATAACTAAGCAGCCAGCACAACAAGGTATAGCCAAGGAATGGAAGATGGGGCACAAGGTCCCATTAGCGGTAGCATTTACCTTCCACAGGTTGCATCTTTTGAGAACTGAGGCAGAGTAAGGGTTAGATTGTAGTCTCCTCCAGTCAGATTTGGGAGGAGCAAGCAGACTTGTAAGCTACATAATATTGAACATCTATGGCAGTGTTTTTCAATCTTACTGCTTCAATCCTTAGATATGGTTCCTCATGTTGTGGTGACCCCCAACCATAACATTGGTTGCTAATTCAGAACTGGAATTTTGTTACTATTATGAATCATAATGTAAATATTGGGTATGTAGGATATCTGACATGTGACCCCTGTGCAGGGATTGGTTGCGGTCTCAACCCTCAGGTTGAGAACCACTGCTCTAGGGTCTGAGGACCATCCTGGTCTGCCCATCTTCTCTGTTGCTCTCCTTCTCCATCTCCTCATCCTTCTCCATCTCTCCTGGTTTCTTTCCTACTTTCTATCCCCTCTCCCTTTACCATTTGCCAGGTGTTTGCAGAGCTTTCCCAGCTGGGACAAACAGAAAAGCTACACTTTTGGGACCCCTACTCTCCTTCTTTTAGCAACTCCAACTTGGGTGCTACAGGGATAATGGATGCTATCTAAGTGTAACTGCCAGCCTGCAGTTCACACCTGTCTGCCAATCCCCTTGGCCTGTAGGTACCATGTAGTGGATGGACAGGGTAGGTCTCTCTCTCTCTCTCTCTCATACATACACACACACACACATGCACACGTGCACACTAGCAGCCTGCTACTTACTTCTTCTTCTCTTTGTCCCTTTTCAGAGTCTGTGAGCCCCCAGCCTGAGAGCCCTGAGACTGGAGCAGCTCAGCCGCCGCCTTTCTCTGCTTGAAGGCGTTCATTTCCTCATCCAGACATTTCTTCTTATCCTCCAGCTTCTTCTTCTCTTCCTGGTGCAGTTTCTTCAGACGGTCAAACTTCTCATGCAGCTGGCAGAGTGTCACAAGGAGGTTAGAGAGAGTCCCTCTGCAGCATCGAGCAGTCCCCAGCCCAGCTATGACTAGAGTGTCTGCCGTTTGAGTGCTAAGATTACAGGTATATGCCACCATGCCTTAGCTTACAACACTGTTGAAGTGGGTTCTGCTATTATGTCCATTTTATGAGAAAACCGAAAGTCTCATAAATGAAGGCATTTGCCCAAGGTCAACCCAGTCTTTAGAGGACTATGTAATGGGGTCTCCCAT
Source organism: Mastomys coucha (assembly GCF_008632895.1). Lineage (NCBI taxonomy): Eukaryota > Metazoa > Chordata > Mammalia > Rodentia > Muridae > Mastomys > Mastomys coucha. The sequence goes on from NC_045030.1 coordinate 42,008,038, forward strand.
ATGTAAAGATCTCCTGGATAAGCATATCTTAGGATCCACCTATATCTGCCCCTCAAGGCTGGGATTACAGGCATGTGCTGGCTCTTTAAGTGGGTGATGGAGATCTGAACTCAAGTTGTCATGCTTGCAGGGCAAGCACTCTTGTTCGCTGAGGCATCTCCCTGTGGATCATGGTAAAAATGTGAACCATAGCAAAGCTGGCCAAAGGAACACTTGCCTTTGAACACAGAGAGAAAAAAAAGGATCCATAAAATTGATGAGTATTGAGACCTCAATTTTTTCAAACAATTTTTAAAAGATTTATTTATTTTGTTTGTATGTGTTTTTGCCTCCCTCCCTCTCTCCCTCCCTCTCTCTCTCTCCCTCCCTCTCTCTCTTTCTCTCTGTGTGTGTATGTGTGTATCACATGTGTGCCTTGTACCCTCAGAGGTCACAAGAAGGCATCAAATCTCCTGGAACTGGAGTTAAGGATATGTTAAGTTGTGAGTCACCATACATGGAGCTAGGAACTAAACCCTGGTTATCTGCAAGAGTAGCAAGTGCTCTTAACTGCTAAGCCATCTCCACAGACCTGAGGCCTCAGCCTTAGCCAGAGGCAAGGCCATTGTGGCAAGTGGATCAGAGAGTCTGAAGCACAGGCAGTCACACCACTAGAATGCAGAAAATAGCCTCTTAATAAATATACCAAGCATAATTCTTCTTTCTCCTGGGGATTCAGGAGGAAATGCCGCACTCTGTAGCATTTGCAGTGCAGACTACAGATCAGTTGCCTGGGTGCTGGGGGCATTTGGGACTGGTGCCTAGTAAGGTATGGCAATGGACGAGCTTGCTGTCTAAACCAGCTTCCCCTAGTCACTTGAGGGGGGGGCAATCAGTTGCTTTAAAGGAGCTTTACTTCATTGCAACTTTTATTCGTTTTTCATTAAGGTGCCCATACCACTCTTCCTAAAGGTAGTGGGTAACATTTTTTTTCTTAAAGGGAAACTGAAATAAAACCAATACCTTTGCCACAAGCTTTGGTGATAACAACCTTGGAGAGTCAAAGGAAATCAAAGGTTAAGAGATTTGGGGATTAATTCTATCCCCTGTTTATGTTTTTGAGGGGAGTAGTGATGACTAATCTTGACTGTCAACTTGATGGGTGATTTATAATCACCATGGGAACTAGTCTCTGTTGTGTCTACAAGGGAATATGTAGATTGGGCTAACTGAGGTGGGAAGACCCAGTTTGAAAGTTGGTGGCACCTCAAGAAGAAGGAAGACCAAAGATGGACATTTCATTCCTTCTTAAAAGGGGGAACCAAGTACCCATG
>NC_045030.1:42011682-42012200 GCF_008632895.1 Mastomys coucha
GGTGGTGGTGGTGGTGGTGGTGGTGGTGGTGGTGGTGTGTCCATGTGTCATAGCATGCATATGGAAACCAGAGGACAACTTTGGGGAGTTGGTTCCTCCTTCCACCTTGTGTCGATCTCGTATCAGCCACACTGCAGGCCCTATGTTAGCTGCTTATGATTCTATTATCTTGGTTCTATTGTCTTGGTCTTCTAGCACCAATATGGTGCTAGGATTACAGATAAGTGCCACTGGCATCCAGTTTTTATGTCAATTCCAGGAATTGAGTTCAGTTTGTCAGGTTTGACTGGCAAACACTTTTGGCCACTGAGACATCTAGCCAGCTCAAAATGCATGTGCTTAGAAAGGACCATCAGACCTTGGTTTCAAAACCAGCTAAAAAAGTGCAGTGATGGTTTTTTCACTCTAAACCAAGATGAAGGTTTTAAGTGTGGCAATCATTGGTAGAACACTTATCTAGCATGTGGAATGTCTGAGTTCCATCCCTAGCCCCACATCAAATAAATACACATCCAAAC
>NC_045030.1:42012283-42037530 GCF_008632895.1 Mastomys coucha
AAAAAAAAATCAAGAGGACAGAAATCTAAGTGAGCAGGAAATGTTCTCACTGTCTCCATTTTAGATTTCATCATTTTATCTAAGATGGCCCAGGACTACCTTTCCCTATAGTTACCAAAAACGGTAGGATGGGGCAGGTCAACCATGAAAATGATTATTTGTCTCTACAGAACTACGGATGTCCAGGAAGTGGGAAAAGGATCAACCCTTCTGTGACTGCAAGTCTTCTACTGCCCAAGAAAACTTTGTGTCATGCTGGAGAGGCTCTGCACCTGTGCTAGTCAGTACTAGAGCTTATATTGAACCATCTGCACAAGGACTGAACATTTGAAATGAGCTAATGAGAGGAGCTAAGCTTTACATTTTATTGTGCATTTAAAAAGGGCTAAGAATATATTTTTAAATGCCCCAACTCCCAGCAGTACTGGGGATTTTGAACCTAGGGTCTCAAGTATGCTATACGAGGGTTCTACCACTGGGCTACAATCTTAGCCCCCTTACAACTTTTCTTATTTGGAGATAGCATCTCAGTAAGTTGCCCAGGCAGGCTTTGAAATTGTGTTCCTGTTCTGCTCTTCCATACTGAGATTATAGACCTGGTGACCAGACTTGGCTTAGATTTTAAATGTTTCCAACAGAACTAAAAAGATAAACATATGAAATGATTGACTGATTTATTTATTTGCCTGATTTAGTAATTCTACACTATAAACACTTACTAAAGTTACATGTCATAGTCCATAAATATATGCAATTATTACTTGTCACTTAATGAAAAATATTTTGGGGCAGTGTAATACATGCCTGCAATCCTAAGACTCATGGGGCTCAAGCAAGAGTACCTGAAAGAGGCCAGCCTGGGCTAGACAGTGAGTTCCCATTCATCTAGGCTACATATAGAAACCTTGCTTCAAAACCTAAATAAAGTAATTAATTCAAATGGAAAGAAATGCCCACCTGTAGGTAGTGGCTACCATGTTGGATGGCAATGGCTCTAAATAATGAACAGAATGAGAAAATGTCCCATCCTTAGGAAATAAAAGTCAAGAGGACACAGATGTCATCAAATTCCCTGTCTGTCCAAACTGCACTCGAGTCCTTCTCCGAGCTTACAAGCCTCTCTACCTTCTAGAAGTTCTGTCAAGGCTGAGACCCCTGCTGACATGCTCAGTCCCTCCTCCCTTGCTGCCTGGTCTCCATGGTTATGTTTACCTCTTTTTCAGCCTCCTTGAGCTCTGCTTCTTTCTCTTTGACTCTCTGGACAAACATCTGCCTCATCTCCTCTTCTTTCTTCTGGAGTTCCCCTAGGAACTCATTTCTCTTTGCCTCATATGTCTCCTGTAAACTGCAGATATGATCAAGTCAATTCCACTGTCTCTGGGGCAACCCCTGGTCAAGAAAATGGGCCCCAACCACCCTCCCCAAGTTCCCTCACTTTTCTAATTCTGACAGAGAAATGGAACGAGGGAAGCACAAAGGGGTGGGGTGGGGTGGGGCAGGACAGCTAGCTTGGTATGCAACAGCAATATTACAGAGCTACTGGAGGGGCCAGAGGAGCTAACTCACTCACTCTCTCTCTCTCTCTCTCTCTCTCTCTCTCTCTCTCTCTCTCTCTCTCTCTCACACACACACACACACACACACACACACACACACACACGAGGAAACTGTAGCTCATAGAGGAGAAGTGAAGATTATACACCTAGTTAGAGGCAGAACTGACAACAGAAGCTGGGTCTCTTGTCTTTTCATTTAAGGCCTCCCTCCCTCCCAATACCCTGCACTACCCTGCACTGCCAGGCCCTGGCTCTGAGACTGACCACACTGATTTACCACTTCATTGAACACTTCCTGAGATTTTTACCTACCACCTATGTGACCAATTTGAGTAGACATGATGCTAGCTGCTCAACATCTAGAGTCCAGAGCCACCATGCCTGTCCTAAAGGAACTCAGGGTGTACTGGGAGATGCCCAGGTCAAGGCCACTGCCCTTGACCTGCACTTATTTTTTAAGAAAGTAGGAGCCAGCATGGTGAAGGCAAGTGCTCCAAAGACAGAAGAGTCTGGAAAAAGAAGACAGGATTTGGGTGCCGCATTTAAAAACTGGACATTTATCCATCAGTCAGAACATATGAGAAAGCCCACCTGGCTATTTTAGGGAGGAAACTTTATAGCAATTCAAATATGAAACAGAAGGCTCTTCATGTTAAAGGCTGGTAGCAAATGGAGAGATCTGGAGCAACAGTAGGGCTACAGAATTCTCAGGGCTTGGGGAGGGGAGAGAGGGAATCAAGGCTGATTTTTGGCAGCTCTTCCTGCTCAGACCTACCTACTTTCTTAAGTGTGTCTTACTTTCTTCATGAGCATCTTTCTTTGAATCTTAGTGCTTACAATCTACAATAAACTCTTAATATACCCCCAGAAGAATCTGATTCAAGTTTCTGCCTTGGGCCACTAGATAGATGGTAGAACATGAATAGCAACAGGAAATGCTGGAAAAAGAGGAGGAAGAAGGCAGAGGAGGATAAAGAAGGAGGAGGAGGAGGAAGAGGATAAAGGAGGAGGAGGAAGAGGAGGAAGAGGAAGAGGAGGGAGGAGGAGGAAGAGGAGGAGGAGGAGGAAGAAGACTAGATGGTAGACTGCTAGAGCTTCAGGTCAGGCATCCATAGATTGTCTTAGTGAAATGTCCAGGATGCAGTCGCATCAATAGGTTCAGAGCTCAATGGTAAAGTTTTAGCTTTGGATTCGCCAGATATCTTGGTGGTAATTAGGGCTGTGAGATTAGAAAGAACCAGAACAAAGAGATGGGAGTACGAAAGAGCAGAGGCTTGTGGAAGGAATCCCAAGGGAGCGCTAACGTTTAAAGGAGGAAGGTGAAGAAAATGAGCTTAAAAGCAAGAACAAGGAGGAACAAGACAGAAAGGGAGATAGACAAAGCTGGCCAGGCTAATACTGCAAGAGCTGAAACCAGAGGGTGTCTCAAGTCAAATTAATGTTTCACATTAAAATCAAACCTAAAAATCAAGCCACAAGGGAACTGGCCACCAATCCACAACTGCAGGCCTTGGAGAGAATTTTGTAGAGAGCTGGAGGCAGGCAAAGGCCAGATTGTAGTGGGTTGAGGAAGTGAGAGAGGAGGAAGAGGAATGGGAACTACAAAAATGTTTCCTTCCTGTCAGAGACAAACCTCTTGACAGGTGAGGAACTGGCAAGAAAGAGTAGGCCAAAAAAAAGTACTTTGTTAGTGGGGGAGCATTTACAAGCAAGGTGGACAGGGGTTGGTGGAAGAGTGTGAAGAGGGTGAAGAGGCTGAAGAGGCAGGAACAGGTACTAAGGGGTAAGGAAAGGTCAGGACTAAGTGTCCAGGTAGAGGCACACCTCCTTCCGGATGCAGATGGAAGCTGTGGGGGTGAAGGAGAGAAACAGAGGAGCTTCCATCAGAGACCAACTCCACTCCTTCTACTTCAGGACTTCTGGGACCCTGACCTGCTTGTCCACAGAGGGGTGGAAAGCTGCCATTCCTAAAGCAGCCATCCCCCAAAGGACTGCTTATACGGTGTCCTGGGGCCCTTCTGCTATAAACAGGCTCTGTGGGATCCCAGGGGCCATGTGAAAGCATTTTCCTCCCACAGATATGCGCCCCCCCCCCACAGCTTGCTCATGGATGTCTGACATTTCCTGAAAGGAGATAGAGCCACAGTAAAGGGCAACACATGGTAATTCAAAATGCAGGGATAATGACGCATATTGTATACACAGAGCAGCTGCTTTCGTTGGTCTATGGCTCCCACCTGCATAATGAAAAGCACTTTAGATTCTGATTTGAGGAAAACACCAGTGATTATTCATCGTCAGTGGTCAAAACAAAACTCACACTGACATGCTAAGGCAGTGGGGGAAGAAAGAGCAGCATGCAGGTCACCGAGACAAGCCAAGTGACTGCTTCTTGGCTTTTTTTTTTTTTTGTATTTTCTGATCTATTTATTTGGTGTTAGGGATAAACTCATAGCTTGTGCATGCTAGACAAACACTCTACTACCAAATCACATACCCAGATCCCCCCTTTTTTCTTCTTCCTTTTAAATGAATGTTCTTGCTATATAGCTATGGAGTAGTACTTGCTAGATACCCCAGGATGTCCACAAACTCATGGCCATCTTTCTGCTTCAGCCTCCCCAGTGCTTGGGATTCCAGGCACACGCCACTACGCCTGACTTTTTCCTATCTGGTTTCGAGAACAGGAAAGACGGGGAAGAACATATTGGGAAAGCTGTCTTAAGCAATCTGAGAGCCAAATGAAGAAAGTGGGGACAGAGGGCAGTTCCTAACTGCCACCCAGTCGAACAAAGCCCCAGCACCCAGTCTATGTAAGCAGGGCTCAGCACAGCGGCTATACATGGGAGGGAAGGGCTAAAGCAGTGTGTCTGTGTTTCTAAAGCAGGGTGGCAGCTGTTCTGGCAGCTGTGCAGACACTCAAGCAGCACCAACAATCTAGGAGTTACTTTGGGCTCTCTAGCTAACCTCTACACCTCGCTTCCCCAGCTGATTCTTCAGGGCCAGGCTTCCTGAGCTCAAGGAGGCTGACCTGCTCTGGCATAAGAGGTACCTGAATGGTTTGCTGTCGGGGTCGGTGTCCTTGAAGCCCATCTCCTCCAGCTTACAGCGGCGGTACAATTCATAGTGCCGGGCGTGGGTCTGCTCCCGCAGATCCTCCATGTTGACCCGAATCAGCATCTCCCGCAGCTTCACAAAGTCGCAGTGGGCCTCATTTTCAACTGCATAGCGGACATTGGGGCATTGGATGTATATTGAAAGGAAGGCCGGCAGAGGAAGAAATGGATGAAGTAAGGAGTAAAATTGTCTAAGGGTGACATGGCTTTACAGCCTGTTTATACGGCGCCTACAAATTTTAACCTCCTAATTCTATTTCCTGTGAACATTGAGAATGAAACATTATGAAAGGGCAATAGTAAAAACTTTACTACTGGGAAACTATCAAGAACTTGCATTCATGCCTCAATACCAATTCACCAAGCAGACTTCCACAGGAAAATATCTGCTTGGCACTGCTTCACAGATAGACACACATCTGTCTATCCTGCCACCCAGTAAGTACTGGTGGAATCTCAGTTCTCAGTATTATCTGTAGCCCTGAGAATTAAGAAATGAAGTCTTGGGCCTATGCTTTTAGGAACCCGCAGTCTAGTGGGAAAGCACGTGTAAACAGAACAATACAAAGCAAAGAAAGCCAAAGTTACAAACATGAAGGCATGGTTGCAGTACAGTAAAAGGCCAGAAGAGGGGGACCTACAAACTCCCAGGAGACTGTAGGCATCCCCATAGACACAACCTCTTGAATGACTCTGGAAGGAAGAAGAGAATTTATCAGGCAGATATAATAGAACATAATCCCTGCCGGGCCTCCAGAAGGCTAGGCAAGGTCATATGGCGGACAGACTGCAGAGTCAGGCTTCAGAACCAGATAGTGTAAGGGAGAGACCATAGACAGAGTCTCCAAAGAGCAAGGCAAAAGAACCAGGGTAGCAATAGGTGGTGGGGACAAGGAGGGGCAGACCTCCAGTGTGGCCCATGTGGGAAATAGAAGCTTGCAAAGAAGTGTTTTTGCCAAGGGTGGACAATGGCTGGAGCACAACAATCCTAAGCAGGAGAAAGTGTGTACCATTTCTTTGGCAAAGAGGGCAAAGGTTTGTTCACTTTGGATGGTGAGCAAGAAGGTGAGGGATGTGCACTAAGTCACAGCGAAGTGGATTTCTGGCTAGAGCAATGTTGCAAGCAGAGCTCTGTCAGGATGTCTCCAGGTCTGTCTCCGCTGTGTTAGAGGGTAGTGTTTGGCCAGGTACAGGAGGAGGGTGGTGTTTGAGATGATGGACAGATAAGTTAGGCAAGATTCTGTCTCTCAGGGTCTGCAAGAGGACAGTAGGGACAGAGAGGATGGGTTCTGGGATGACAGAGTCGAGCATAGTTGTATCATTATAGGTGCTCAGATACGGTCATCAGAAGTATTTGTCCAATGTCCAGGGTGGTCCATATGCTCTTTCTGCTTGAGGCCTCTTACATGACAAGAACCCTACCTGTTGCCTTAGAATAGTGGTCCCTAACCTTCCTAATGCTGCCACCTTTTAACACAGTTCCTCATGCTATGGTGACCCCCAACCATAAAATTATTTAATTGATACTTGAAAACTGTAATTTTGCTACTGTTATGAATTGGAATGAAAATATCTGATATTTTCAGGATATCTGATATGTGACCTCTGTGGAAAGGTCATTTGAATCCCCAAAGGGTTGTGACCCACAGGTTGAGAACTGTTGCCATAGAACATAAACTAGTATAAAAAGCTGCATCAATAAAGTAACTTCTCAGGACCGACCTATATGTATCTGCTTCACCAACTCTGGACATGATCCCTGGTCAGTAGGATTAATTCCAGAACCAGGCAGGATCGTGTATATCTGTAATTTCAGCACTTGGGAGGTTGACTCAGGAGAGTCAGAAATTCAAGGTTAGCCTCAACTACATAGTGAATCCAAGACCAACCTGGGATACATGAAGCCCTATTTAAAAAGTGAGGGGTGGTGAAAGAGGGAATAATTCTAAGTCTTCTTTAAGGTTCCCAAGCAGTATTCAACTGCTTCTTCACTCCTGAATAGTCAACTCGGGAGTAAAAAAAATAAAAAACAAAACAAAACAAAACACCCAATCCCCCCAACCACTACCAACCCCTCCAAAGAAAAACAGTTTGGGATAAGAGCAGGGCAGTCTACGTTAGGCATGGAAGTCACTGGAACCCTGTCTGCTGGTTTGTCTCCTCCCAACCTCAGGTTCCCGTCTGTCAGGCCTCAGACTCCAAAGGGGTGACTCTTGGTCAAGAAGGCACTTGCCAACGTTCCTACTGTAACACCTCCAGCGCCAAATGACAGGGAAGCACAAAACTTAGTACAGCTCTGACCATCTTCTCTTACCAATGGGACATCCAGACAGGGGATGGAGCTCAAAGATGGAGAGCTTATCTAGCATGCATGAAGCCCTCAGTTCTTCCATCCTCAGCACCACAAAACAAAGAGGAATGAAATCCAGCTACTGTGAACGGTGCTTTGCTGTGCCTGGAATCATTCCGGCCTTTGTGAGTGAGATGGACAACTCACTAGCAATTCTCACCTTTGGTTTTTTTGAAACACTGTCCAAGGCTGCCTTTGAACCCACGACCCTCTCATCCCAGTTGTCCCCCTCCACCCCTCCCAGTGCTGGACTTTATTTGCCCAAGGGTTGGGATGAATTTACAGAGAAACTGCCAGCTATGGCAAAGTTTACAGCTACAGACTCAGGTCCCTAAACTTCTGCCCACTGCAGTGTCCTTGAGCTTGCATGACCTACTGAACTGCATAGCATAGCTAAGAGAGCAGAGCAGAGCAGAGCAGAGCATAATATATAAGAGGCACACTACCAAAAACATGTGATGAATGGATGCAATATATATCTGATTCTTTAAAATTATGAAATAATCATATATATGTATATATATATACACACACACACACATATATGTCCATGAAATAAGTCTGTGCAATTTAAAGAAGCCTTAAATTTTTAAATATCTCCACAACTGAAGGTAATGTTACCAGTACCTTGGAAGGCCCTTCTGGCCTTTGATTATCACGTCCCTCTCTCTAGTGCCTGTCTCCTCTGGCAATGAAACGTTGACGCTATCCTGCCTTTTTATCATTCATTTGTGTATTTTTTTATTTTAGTTTATTTTAAGTGTGACAGGGTGTGGGTGTGTTTGTGTGAACTCGTGTGAAGGTCAGAGGAGAACCTTCAGATGTCAGCTCTTCCTTCCACTGTGTGGCCTCTGGGGATCAAACTCAGGCCAGCAGGCTTGGAGGGGAATGCCTTTACCTCCCCTACAAGCCATCGCACTAGTCCTGTTTTTAAAGATTTTTTAAATTTATATTTTGAGTGGTGTGTGTGTATGTGTGTATGTGTGATGTATATGTGTGTGTGTGGTGTATGTATGTGTGTGTGGTGTGTGTATGTGTGGTGTATGTGTGGTGTGTGTGTGGTGTGTGTGTGGCGTGTGTTGTGTGTGTGTGTTGTGTATGTGTGTGATGTATATGTGTGTGTGTGGTGTGTGTGTATTGTGTGTGTGTGTTGTATATGTATGTGTGTGTGGTGTATGTGTGGTGTATGTGTGGTGTGTGTGTATATGTGTGTGGTGTATGTGTGTGTGTGGTGTGTGTGTGTTGTGTGTGTGTTGTGTATGTGTGTGTGTGGTGTGTGATGTGTGTGTATGTGTGTGTGGTGTATGTGTGGGGTGTGTGTATGTGTGTGTGTGTGTGGTGTATGTGTGGGGTGTCTGTATGTGTGTGTGTGTGTGGTGTATGTGTGGGGTGTCTGTATGTGTGTGTGTGTGGTGTGTGTTGTGTATGTGTGTGGTGTGTGTATGGTATAAGTGTGGTGTGTGTGTGTGTGTGTGTGTGTGGGGGGGGGGGGTTATGTGGGATGCCTGCAGAGGCCAGAAGAAGGTTTTGATTCTGTGGAGCTGGAGATAAAAGTGGAAGTAACCACTTTTGACGTGGGTGCTTGGACTGGAGTTCAGGTCCTCTGTAAGAATAACAGGCGCTTTTTACCTCTGAGCCATTGTTCCGGCTCTCAGTGTGTGTGTGTGTGTGTGTGTGTGTGTGTGTGTATGTGTGTTTTAAAACTGTTTTATCATTCATTACTTGTGCATGAAGTCATAAAAATATATATCATGTTATTTTAGCTTACTTCTGGAATTCATATCATATGCAGGCTTGTGTGATTTTATTTAGCTCAGTGCTGTGTTTCTGAGATCTAGTCACGCAGATGTAGCTATAATTCATTCATTTTTTTACCTTTGTCTAAGATCCCATGATATGACTGTTCCACAAATTATCCAGTCTATTTTTATGGACACCTCATTGTGTGTAATAATTTATCATTATTATTCTCTGTTGTGAACATTCTTGTGCCTCTCTTAGGGACACACTCACTTGTATAGTCCTTTCTATGCTGTGCCAAATCCATTTGTCTTTTGTTGTGTTTGGCGGTAGTTACAAGGGAGTATTTTCTTCATTAGAGACAAAGGGAGTCTGCTCACATCATAGAATCCAGGCACGGGGCCAGAGCTTGCTGCTAGTGACCCCCTATGGCTATTTGAGACATGAACTGAGTAGTAGAGGCTGGGGACAAGCTAGGAACTTGTCATATTATGGCAGGGGCAGCAGAAGCACAGAGGAGGGTCTCTGTGAGCGCAGCCCGTCTGCAGGAGACTCACCCTGCACAGTCCCCCAAGGATACTGCCGAGCCCGCATCATCTTGTTGCCTATCTTCACTTCTTCTGTGCTGCCAACAACAGCAAACGGCAGGTGGGCCTGGAACAGAGGCAAACAAGCACTCAGAACTCCAGAAGAAAGGCATCAAGTACCCCACGATGCAACGTTGCTCATCTCCAGGCCTTTGGGTGCTCCCTCTGCCACGTCACTCACTGTGTCAGCATTGACAGGCATCCAGTAAGCTCCAGAGCTCCACAGCCATGCAGGGATAAGAGGCCTAGTTCTTGCCTCCCTGCTCCGGAATTTATGAGAACAGATAACAATGGCATGGTCTAACACATGGGGAACAGAGCAAGGTGCAGGAGCAGATATATGGTCTAGCAACCTATAGCCACAGTCACATTTGTTGCGGGGTGGGGGTAGATACGCATCAGAAGGGGGTGCGTACAGCTGCTGGCATCGCTACTCCCTTCCTAGAGTATGAGAGCACAGCCTAAAACTACTAAGATGGACTGTTATTCTTGCCGAGGCAAGAGCTCACTGACCCCGTGAGCCTGGAGGGCGAGTCACCACGCCTTCACTAGCAAGCTCTGTTGGTGCACTATAAGGGACATAAAGAACTAGAAGACACATTCCCTTGCACTTTGGAAGCTTGTACTCTTGTTGAGGAAGCCTAAATTACATACTCAATCCTGTTAGGTCGTATGTGACGGCAAATAGTAGGTACTTTATAATGCTCCTTGAATGGAGTAGGGAACAGGACGAAAGGGGCATGAGCTTGGTGTTTGCAGGAGAGATGAGGGGCAGTGACTGGCAGAGGGCTAGACTGAGGGAGGAGGTGAGAAAGAAAACCATGTTGTATCATCATCTGCTTGCATGCTGGGCTCTCAGCTTGAAAGTGATGGAAGAGGGACTGTGTGTGAAGTGGGAGGCATTTTTCTCGGCTCAAGAAGAAAGAAAGAAAATACCAAGAAAATAAAGGCATAGGAAATGCCAGTCTTCCCTTAGGCCTGTTATTTTATCATCAAGGGACACTGTCCAAATGACAGGGTCACTGGCTCCCTCTCTTCCGCAAACTCCTGTCATTTGATTCCTCTAGCTCTGTGACTATTCCCAAAGGCACAGCCCACACCAAACTCCTAGAACCTCCCACAGCACACTTCTCTGCAACTGGCATCAAAGATGTTTCTGCAAAGTACAGGCAAACATCATTGGAGGGAGCCAGGACAGACTGCTTGAAAGGAGCCCTGCATGTACTGAACTCCCAGGCTAGGTCTTTGTGGGAAGCAGGGAGGCCACCACACTTTGGCTGCCAGCCTTCCCAAGCCACCTAGGGTGGTCTAGTATTCTGTGTCCAGGCTAAATAAACAGCATCTGCTAGATGTCAACTAAGCGCAGCAGGCCAGGAGTCAGTGCAAGTCAGCTGTTCTTGAAAGACACATGGCTATGACATCCAGAATGGAATCAGGCAGGATAGAGAGGAGCTTTAACTTTCAATCACACTACCAGGTCCTATCTCAAAATAGAGGCCAGATTTTCTCCCCCACCCTCCTTATTTTAGGTTCCTGCAGGAAGCTGACAAGTGGCGTTTCATATATGTGGCTCCAGGGAGGAGACTCTTAACCGTTGCAAGACAAGGCCCCTGGCAACACACGATGAGCAGATTGATAAAGGGACCTTATGTAATTCTACCAAAGCATCTGATGAGGGCCAGCAAGATACGAGATCTTCCAGGGACCTTGTGTAATTCTACCTAAACCTCAGATGAGGGACAGCAGATACGAGATCTTCCAGGTACAGAATGCTATTTACAACAGACAGACAGCCTTGGGCTTGTCTTGAGAGTCTGGTCCCAGATTCACTACTTAGTCCATTTTGTCCAACTACAAAAAAAGATACCCGAGGCTATGTAATTTAGAAAGAACGTACGTGGCCTTTCTTTCTGTAGTTCTAGGGGCTGAACATCTAAGCTCAAAGCAGTAGCATATTTGGGTGTTCTGAGGAGAGTTTTCTTGTTATATCTTCTCATTGCAGAAGGTGGACAATCAAGCTAGCTAAATTCTGCATAAAGCCTCTTTTATAAACACCCTTAATCCTATTAGTGAGGGAGTGGCCCTTATTGTTTTATCTAGCCATAAAGGCCTAATCTCCCCCTCCCTGACTCTGACTCCTTCTTTTAGTTTGTTTGTTTGTTTGTTTGTTTTGAGACATGGTTCCTCTGTGTAACAGACCTAGCTGTCCTGGAACTCACTTTTGTAGAACAGACTGGTCGTGAACTCACAGAGAGCCACGTGTCTCTGCCTCTGCCTCCCAAGTGCTAGGATTAAAGGCATGCTGTGCCGCCACCACCCAGCTCCTCACCCCCAATTTCTCTTCTTCTGAAAAGAGATTTATTTATAATTGTGTATGTCTGTATGTGGGGGCATGCATGCGAGGGCAGGTGTACACAGAGGCCTTTAGAAAGGGTTAAATCCCCTGGAGCTGGAATTACAGGAGGATGTGAGTCACCTTGTGTGGGTATTGGGAATAGGACTAACATCCTCTGGAAGAGTAGTATGTGCTCTTAGCCTCCGAGCCATTTCTCTAGCCCCCTTTAAAAATCATCAGTCCTAGGAATTGAACTCAGGGCTTTGCATATGTCAGGCACATGTTATACTACTGTATATATTTCCCCAGCTGTCTTTTTTTTTTCTTTTAAGACAGGGTTTCTCTGTGTAGCCCCGGCTGGCCTCGAGCTCAGAAATCCGCCTGCCTCTGCCCCCCAAGTGCTGGGATTAAAGGCATACGCCTCCACCCCCTGGCTTGTTTTTGTTTTGAGTTGGGGTCTTACTAAGTTGCCCAGGCTGGGAACTCAGCTTGTGATCCTCTTGCCTCAGCCTGCAGGGTGGCTGGAATTATAGGGCTGCATCATCAGGCCCTGCAAGGCTCCCTCTCCTAATACTATCACACGGGCAACACTTTCAAATCAAAGCATCACCTTTCCAGGCTCATGTCTACCTTGAACTCCCCTTGGTCCACTTGAAAGTTGTTTGATGATGCAACCTACATGACTTACTCTGTCCTTGCACAACCACATGTATTACGCTTTGAAGACCAGAAGGGTGGTTTTCTAGTTTTTTTCCTTGTAGGCTTTAAAATTCCACCAGGCTCTTTTCTGGTGATGTATACTGACTGGCTTTGGTTTCTTCCCAGGGTTGACAGAGTTTCCTAGTTAGGAGGCTGGTTCTACCTGCTCCCATTTCAGGCTCGTGGCTAAACAAGACTGCCACCTGATTCCCTCAAATACCACACTGGTCATTCCAACAGAAGTACATGGAAACAATGGAGCTATCATTGCTGAGTCAAGGAAGAGGCCAGGCTTGAGCCTCTAGCCTCCCTGTGATCCAGTTTGCCAACCATCTGCCCTTACTGTGGGAATCAAACCCAGTGCCTAACAAATGACCAATTAACTGGGCTTGATCGAGTTCTAGGCCTGCTCTTTAATCCCTAGCTACAGTTTGAGCTATTCTAAGGATAACATTACATTTCTGTTTTATTTATTTATTTATTTATTTATTTATTTATTTATTTATTTATTTATTTATTGAGGCAGGGTCTCATGTAGTTCAGGCTATCCTCCAGCTCCCTATGTTGTTGAAGATAACCTTAAACTTCTGATCCTCCTGCCTCCACCTCCGGAGTGCTGAGATTATAGGTGTGTCCTTCTGCCAGACTAGTACCATTGTATCTAAATAATAAACTCCGTTCTATAATGCAAGCAATCAGGAAGCTGAGGCAAGAAGGTCAAAAGTTTCAGAACAGCCTTGGCTACATAGTGAAACTATGTCTCAAAAATAATGAATGAATTTAAACAATGTGGGGAGGAAAGGGTTTATTCGGCTTACTTCCATATTGCTGTATATCACCAAGGAAGTCAGGACTGGAACTCAAGCAGGTCAGGAAGCAGGAGCTGATGCAGAGGCCATGGAGGGATGTTCTTTACTGGCTTGCTTTCCCTGGCTTGCTCAGCCTGCTCTCTTATAGGACCCAAGACTACCAGCCCAAGGATGGCACCACCCACAAGGGGCCCTACCCACTTGATCACTAATTGAGAAAATGCCCCACAGCTGGATCTCATGGAGGCATTTCCCCAACTGAAGCTCCCTTCTCTGTGATAACTCCAACCTGTGTCAAGTTGACACAAAAAAAACAGCCAGTACACTCACTCTATCTCCCCCCAGATTCTCTATCTCCTGCTCCACAATCTGAAATACGGTTTTCTAGAGCCACCCAAAAGCCAAGGGCAAGGCCAGGCATGCTCCCCCACGAATATCTTTTACTTGGGAATAACAGGGCAGCTGTATAGTCTTCTCAAACTATGTAAAAAACAAAACAAAACAAAACAAAACTTCTCCCTCTTTGATTTCCCATACTGGCTGTTCAATAGGCAGGGCTGGGGATCTGGAACCTATTTCTCATAGTTCCCAACGATCCCTCCCCATCTCTGGTGATGCCACTGTATGGTTTCTCTACAGACTTTGATACTGTTGGAGTGGTGGCAGATGGGCAAAGCACGTGGCTCCTCCCTCCTGTTTCCCAATCAGCATATAGAACACAAAGGCTTCCCCTACAGGCCCCTCCCACAGATATGTCCAAGTCCAGGCATCTTAGCTGTAAGGTACCCCTTCTCCTCCTTCCCATTCAAAAGAGCAGGTTGGAATGCAAGGGAATGAATATTGAGCAATACTACTTAGGAGAGGGGGTGACCCTGAACCCATGAGATTTAGCTTACTTTTCTTTTCTTTTCTTTTGGAGGCAAGGTCTTGTTAAATGTAGCCTAGGCCAGACTCAAACATGTAATCCTCCTGCCTCAGTACTGGAATTACAGGCATGCACTGACACATCTAGCTTTTAATTTAGTTGTTCGAAGTGAAGCAGTGATGAGCTATGGACTGTTGTGAGTATTGTGGGGCTCACAAGCTCTCCTCTGCCACAGCAGCATGCTTGAGAACTGATGCTTCATAGCACTGGCAAGTTTCCAACTCTGAGGCTGGAGCAGCCCCGGGCTGAGCAGGAAGCCAGATTTGAGAGGAGAACAGAGCAAGGGTGATTGTCACTCTTAACCCATAATGTAGTGACAGTAACAGGACACCTTCATATTGCTGAGAACTTACCAGGCCTATTTGTTCCTAACAAATCAAGCCACGAGTATGAACACTGCTTGATGACTCAGGGAAAATAAGTTCAGAAGCTATCTACAGGGACTAAGGTCCTGAGGTGCGTAGATGCTTCCAGACATCAGTGCAAGCTACACCCAGAAAACATTTCCCGTTTCTCTGCAGGCTGGGCACCTTTTCCAGTTTTCTTATCCTAACTAGCAGTCCCTCATCTTCATCCAGATGCCCTGACTCCTGGAGGAGAAGGCACTGTTTTGTGTTTTGTAATTTTTGTCCGTACCCACTGCAGGTCACGGGGAACACAACTCCACCCAGCACAAGGCATGCAGACTTGAATCAGTTAAGTCAGACTTGTCAAGGCAGACGAAGGGCTTCTACTAAGAAACCTGTCTCGGGTGGGCTGTGCTGATGGGCAAGACATGAGGCTAGACACTGACTTGCTGCCTGGCTCTGCTAATTCATTGGCCAGATCATAAGAGGTGGCAGCTGATGTTGTAATGATAACTTAGAGGGCACCAGCAGCAGGAAAAGTTTGCTAAAAGTGGCTTTTATTACAAGACTTTCCTGAGTTTGGCTGTCCCCTGACATTATGTCATTAGGAAAAACTGATGCCTCTCAGTAGAGAGAAAAAAATCTGTTCCCGAAGCAGAGGCTTGCTGAAAGCTATTAGCTGTCTCCTGGAAATCACAACATTGAAGCTTTTACAGCGACAGCAGCAACACATTGTAAAGGAGCTCGGGGAGTGTTTGACTCCGCCTTCTTTGTTACTCATTCCTCTGGGGGCGGGGAGGAAAGAGGACTTGTTTTATAAATTCATTCATACTTAATAAGGTAAAGCACAACCTTGATGCTTAAAAACATCACTGGGGCTGGAGAGACGGCTCGGTTTTTTTAAGAGTACTTGCTGCCCTTGCAGAGGAGCCGGGTTTGATTCTCAGCACCTATAAGGCAGCTCACAACCATCTGTAACTCTAGTCCCAGGGATTCTGGCCTCCCTGCAGATTATACACACATGATCTACTTACACATAGGCAAAACACTCATACACTTAAAATAAAAAATAAATAACATCTTTTTTTAAAAAAAAAATCACTTGTGGTTGCCAGCAAAAGTGGAGAGTATTTTTCATTTCCCTCCTTGACAACAGGGATTAATTCTTGGACAACAGCCCATCCTCGGAGGCCAACCAACTTTTTCAGCCTTTTTGTCTTTTGCTGGACCCACTCACTGTTCCAGCATTGTTGGGATCAGCAACAAACAAGGTATGTCTTTCCTGCGGTCTCGTCTGGCTTAGATGTGAGGGCTGTTGAAAAGGTGGCTAGAGGGTTGGAGGGATAGCACAGTGGATAAAGCACTTGCCTGGTCATCTCGAGGACCGGAGTTCAGATCATCAGCACTCACACAAAAGCTGGCCAAGTACAGCACTTCCCTTGTAATCCTAGTACTTACAAGGCAGAGGTAGGGGAGCCCCAGGGCCCGTTGGCCAGCAGAGACTATGAGGTAATATGGAGAGTGATTGAAGAAGACCCCCCTCCCCCAACATCAGCCTAATGTCTCCACACACATGAACAGATACCTGCACATACATATGAACACATACATGAGCCACAAGGGAGGAAGAGGAGGAGAGCAGAAGGAGAGGTCTGGATTCCCAGCTTTGCCACTCAGCCTAGAGTCAGCCTTTCCCCTTTTACTTCCCTGGTCACTAATCTGTGTTGCTGAGGCTTTGCAGTAGCCTTCAGTAGAAAGAGGAGCTATTTAAGCTCTGGATCCTCTGCCATCCATAACTGAGACTCTGGGAATCAAGAGTTACCACACTAAGATGGATGGCGAAGGTACTTCACCGCTTCTCGTCAAAGACTGATCATAAGAACCCAAGACGAGAAAGGTGAGCCCTGTGCTCCCACTCACGTTCATGGTTCCATTGATCTCGGCCACCGACTCATCATCTGTGGGGAACTGATAGATCTGGACTCCATTGCTCACGAGTTCACTGGTGATTTTGATCTTGAACTTTGCCAGCTCACTCTTAGAAATGGCATCTGATTTGGCAATGATGGGAATGATGTTCACCTGAGAGAGAGAGGAACAAAGTGGGATTAACTAGTGTTGACTAGCAACTGATAACTGCATAACCTAGGGCTCCATTAGAGCCTACAAGGAAAGCTCAGCAAATAGGCCCTACACTCTCCACCTTTGGCCA
Source organism: Mastomys coucha (assembly GCF_008632895.1). Lineage (NCBI taxonomy): Eukaryota > Metazoa > Chordata > Mammalia > Rodentia > Muridae > Mastomys > Mastomys coucha. Next base: position 42,028,960 of record NC_045030.1, read on the forward strand.
AACAATATAATAAGAAATAAGAAGTACTTACTGTGTGTTGGCCACTGGGTATGGCTTAGTGTAATTAATCTTAACAGCAACTTTTCCAGAAAGTGTTTTACCAGTCTTTTACCAATGTGAAATTGAACCACACCGAGGTTAAGTAACTTGTTTAAGGCCACAGGACAAATAAGTAGCCGAATTAAAATTAAAATCCAAGTCAGCCTTACCTCAAAGCTAGTTAAAAACTATGATCTATCTACCTTGGAATCAAAGTTACCCCTAGAGTGATTCAAAGAAGAAAGATGACAGCGAATCTGTGGTTGATAAGGTAACAGGTGGGCATTTGTTGGTAACAGTAAGTTGTCCCAACCCATTCAGTCTAGGGTTGCCCCAGCCAGATATAACATGAATCCACTTGGGAGGTATCAGAAAAAAAGAAGCAGGGACAGAACTTGGTGATGATGGACATGTGGTTGTCTTACTTGGAGCAGCTAACTAAGCCCAGAAGAACAAGCGTTACCAATTTGACATGAAACTTATGCAGACATGGTAGACTGGGGCTGGGCAAAGAGTTCAGTTGGTAGGATGCTAGCTTAGTTCCATCCTCAGCTCTACCTATAATCCCAGCACTGGAGAGGTGGAGGCAGGAGGATCAACTCAATGTCATCTTCAACTATATGGTAGGTTTGAGGGTAGCTTTAAGCCTCACAAGATCCTGTCTCAACATCCCGTACCCACTATCCCACCCTATACAAGTTACTAATGTTTGAGTTGGAGTGTTTGTTTCTGGGTAAAGAAAGCAGGTGTGAATGCCCAATTTCAGACAGCAAGAGAAAGGCCCAGTGCAAGCCCAAAGTTCAACCTGCCTGAACAATGATCTTTGAAAGCCCTCCAGGATGGGAGGAAGGGTTTATTGCCAAAGGTAAAGGAACCTGTCATGGGCGTGGTTTGTGGAGACAGAGAACACTAAAGCTCATATTCCTGCATAGAATGGAGTCATTCTTGCTCGTAGACCCCATTGGGCAGCATGAATGGTGCTCAGGCCTGGGATTCTGAAAGGAAAGCATGGGAGCCCTGGAACTGAAAAAATCCTGTCTCTTTTGAACTTTCCAAGTCCCCCAAAGACTCACACCACATAGCTTAGGATGCTGGTCTAAGACTAGGTCTTGCAGTTAGTTATCTTCTTTGAAGTCTTTGGGGGGGGGGCGGTGTCAAGAGATCAGAATCTCTCCCAAGGTGTAACCACAGGCAAATCTAGATCTGCTTGTCATTTTTTTGGTCCAAGTCCTCATTGGTACACAATAAACATAAGCCAAAAACTGCTTACTTAATGCAGTCCACCCACCAGACTGCCCACCACATGGCTCGCTGCTGCCCTATACTGTTGTATGCTGGGCATGAAGACATTTCAGGAGCAGCCTATTATTCATGAGCAGTGAGCTCATTGCTGCAAAAATGGAAAAACTACTGTTATTCTGATTATAGCTGACATTCAGTTCTTATAATGGCTATGCTACCAAATGACTATGTGTAAATTAGACTTTTGTATACTGAAATAAGTTGCAATTAGAGAGTTAAAGCCAAATCTCAGCTTCATTACAAGTTGTCTGACCTTGAACAAGCAATCTGCCTCTCCACGCCTCAGTGATCTCATGCGTAAAATGTGACTAACGGTACCTGACTGTACTAGATTATCAGAAGGACAAAAACAGGGCCCAGTCCCTATTGCTAGAGACAACACTTACACACTCTCATCAAACACTGAAAAGCTGAGTGGGCCTAATTAGAGCCTTCACTCCGACTCACCAGTGCTCATGGGTGCTGCACACTATGTACACTATGTACACTATGTACACTATGCACACTGCTCATGTACTTTGTATACTACCAAAGGAAAACCAAATATTACAGTTCTGCTCAAAGAACATTGGAAAAAATGACTCAACAATAGTCTGCTATACCCATAGATCAGTGCCTTGTTCAACCTTCATCAGAGAAGCTTCTTCCTACAGTAGATGAGAACTAACACAGAGACCCACAACTGGACAATGTGTAGAAAGTGAGACTTTGGAGCATTCAGTCCTAAATGAGTCTTCACCAAACTCGTTCTCCCAGGACTTAGAGATCTATGTGGAAGAGGAAGTGGAAAGACTGTAAGAGCCAGAGGGGATGGATGACTCCAAGGAAACAGCACCTTCTACACACATTGAGACTGAGGCGGATATCAACTCACAGAGTGTGTGGCAACATGCACAAGGTCTGCACAGGTTCAAGCCAGATGAAACCCAATTGCTGAGAGAGCGGATGTAAACAAAGGCTCCATCTCTAACCAAAAGACTGTCTATAATTGATACCTACTTGCAAAGGAAAAATTAGGATTGTTTTCCAATGAAGTTTCCCTGTGTATACCAACTTCAGGCTATGCCCCATGCCCAGCAGTAGATGGCCAACACAAGGTGAACTCAATGGTACTTTTGTAGACGTTTTGTCTCATATTCTTTTAGTTTTTTTTTTTTTCAACAAGAGAGAGATAGAGAAAGTACATGGCTCTGGGTAGGGAGGACCTGGGAGGAGTTGGGGGAGAGGAAACCCTGATCAGAGTATATTGCATATATTTTTTTTGATTAAAAAAAATAAATAAATATTTAAAAATTTAAAAAATATATAAAACAGTTTTTGTTAAACAAACAAACAAAAAGGAGCATGTTCCCGACTAAGCTTTTTCTGCATTAGGACCCCGAGAACCCACAAACACATTAGGTGGGCATGGCAGTCTGCTTATAATTCAGCATCAGATGGCAGAGACAGAGGATTCCCAGAGCAAGCTAGCTTAGCAAGAGTAGCCATATGGCTGAATTCTGGCGTGGCTGAGAATCTGCCTCAACGAACAAGGTGAAAGGGAGATGATAGGAAGATTCTGATATCAATCTTCAGCCTCCACATGTACAAGCACCCACACACACATGCACCTACACACGTGTACCTGCATGCATGCAAACATGCATATGAATGCATGAACAACATATAACACACATACAAGTGGTAAAAAAAAAGATGAAGTAACATGTATACAGTGCCTGGTGCATGCCAAATGTTAGGATAGAAAAACTATAGTAATTAGGCTTTTTAAAGAATTAAATGTTCAATTTGTTTTGTTGTTATGGTGCTGGGAATTTAGGTTTAGCGGTTCAGAGCACTGGCTACTCTTGCAGAAGATCCAGGTTTGCTTTGTACCACTTGCTTATTGGCTCACAACCATCTCTAACACCAGTTCTAGGGGATTCTGAACTCCTTCAGCACCAAGCATGCATACATACAGGTAAAATACTTGAAAACACAAAATAAAAGAAATCTAATTTTTTTTTAAGGAAAGAGAAACCCTTTCCATAGCCAAATCCAGCATCCTTAGCCTTGAACAGCCATCTTGCTTGTATTCATCTTTATTTCCAAGACAGATAGGGTGGAAGAGCACTTAGGACAAATCCATCCCTAATACTAGGAATCCAGATGATGCAGCATATGACCCAAATGCAGGATCTGTAATATCATCTATATGGAGGAAGGTAATAAACAATTGGACTAGGATTCCATAAAGACCTCTACTGGAATCAAGGAGCCATTGTGTAGCCCGCGCAGTCTTCTCGCCGGGAAGAAGACACGTGGACACTAGGTTCCTTCTGCAGCAACTGTTTATTTGTCTCCATCCATAGGGAAAAAGGGTCGAACCCAAAAATCCGCACTGCTTATATACACCACAGTGCAGGGTATCTGCCCACAGCGTGGCGTGTCTGCTCATGATTGGCTGTTCGCTCATCACCCTACGTAACGCCCCAGGATGGGCCGTGACATGGCATATTTTCACTCTACACACATGCGCAAACAGTTGTTTAGGCGCCATCTTGCCATGGCGAATGCCTCTCAAGATTCACGGCTCCCCACACCATTGTGTATTAGATGAGTAAGAGTGCAGCTTGTGGAGCCCCAGCTCCTGCCTCATACCTTACTATCCAGCTTCTTCATGGTTACTAGGTCCAGAGACTTAAGCGAATGCCCTGTCGGGGCAATGAAATACAAGCAGACATGGATTCGGGAGTCATGGTAGGAGTGCAGTACTCTCCGGATCTTCAGTTCCTCCTGTAGGTAGGCCTCAAACTGAGCATCAATGAATTCCACGATGGGCTTGTAGCTAGAGCAGAGAGGAGAGACATGGCTTCAAATTCTTGGGTTTTGACAGTCAGTCCTAGTTAGAAATGCAAAGTGTCCTGTGCAACTGTACCCTCCCTCATCTACTCTGGCTTCTCCATCTCTTCTACTGTCAGTTTTGGTTGACTTCTTGGTGCACACATGAGCCTAACTTATTTCTTCAGTGTGGAATAACCATTTCTCTTTCTTCATTTCAATCCTGTGTTTGCATGCCTCGGGGCTCAGTTTAATGCCTACCTCCTTTGTAAGCTTTCTTTATGTATGCCCTAAATCCCTTCTGTGACCCAGCAGTGGAAATATATATATATATATGTATATATATATATATATATATATATATATATATATATATATATATATATACACACATGACAATGCTGGCTCACTGCTGCTTCTCAGGAGTTACTGTTCTCTCAGATCCATGGGCCCTGAGGTGATGTGGAAGCCATTGGTGGGATCTGTAGTTGGGTCGACACTCCTCCATATTAGGCCCTCAATCTAAGCCCATTAGAGACTTCCTGCATCTCCTCATATCATGCTTTTGGACCAGAGGTGTGTACACAAGACCTCTCTGTGATCCCCCTGGGGGAAATTATGTCACTGCACTGTGGGGCCTTTGCTCATTCTTGCAGCAATGAGTGGAACACCCAATTAGCAACCTCCATAGCCACATATTTTTCTACTTCTCATCTAAGCACTGGACAAAATTTGATAAAGATACTTCCCCCATATCATCTACACAGGAACTTCAGCTCACTGAGTATCCATGCAAAGCTCCCCTAGGCAGCCTCCATGACTCAAGACATATTCATTCATTCATTCATTCATTCATTCATTCATAATTCATTCATTCATTTTTGACACAGGGTCTCATTATAGCCTTGGCAGTTCTGGAAGTTGCTATGTATACCAGGCTGGCTCCAAATTCACAGAGATCTGTCTCTACCATCTCAGTGCCAGGAATAAAGGCATCCACCACCATGCACATAGCTCAGTCTATTTATTTTTGAGACAATGTCTTGTTACACTGCCTAAGCTGGTGTGGAACTCATTATGTAGCTTAGGCTGGCCTCAAACTCATGAACCTCCTGCCTCAGCTTCCTGAGTACTAGAACTGCATATGTGTACCACCACACCTGATTCATCAAGGCCTCCTAAACAATAGTGAGTCTATAGGCAGTTAGTAGTTGCTAAGGGAGTGAAAGAATTTTCTTCAGTAGTGTACCTACTGGTGAGTTGCCCATGCTTCTATAACTAATCCCTTACACCATGCTCCTATAAGTAACCCTAATTAAACTTATTTGCCTGTGCACATACACAAAGGCCTGAAAGTAGAAGGGGGAGCTGCTGAGGTGTCTCGGTGGGTGAGGGCATCTGCCATCCAGCCTGAGGACCTGAGTTTGATTCCCAGAGCTCACATGATGGAGACAGAAAACTAGAGGGTTTCTCTCTAGTTTTTCTCTCAAAGTTGCCCTCTGACCTTTACACATGCACCATGGCATGCATACACATGCACACATGCACATATGTACACACAAATAAATAAATCAAAATATGATTATTAAAATACTTCTATTTATATAAAGAAAAGTAAAGAGGGGTTACTTGGGAAGAGGAAGGAGATCAATAGAAAGGGGATAATGAGGAGTGGATATAATAAAAAATACACTAGGTACATGCACAAAAGTATCATAATAAAACCATTATCATAGATGATTAGTATATGCTAATTTTTTAAAATGTCAAAAAGGAATAATCAGCTTAACTCCTCCTTTCTATGCTGGGCCTTCCTTGCCCCATCTGCATTGAAGCCACCCCATTGCCCTGGCAGGCTCTTCCGTCCTTCCTTCCTTTACTTTTTTTTTTCAAGATTTATTTATTATATGTGAGTACGTTGTAGCTGTCTTCAGACACACCAGAAAAGGACATCAGATCCCATTACAGATGGCTGTGAGCCACCATGTGGTTGTTAGGATTTGAACTCAGGACCTTTGTAAGAGCACTCAGTGCTCTTAACCCCCGAGCCATCTCTCCAGCTCCCCCTCCTTTATTTTTAAAATATACTTATTTACTGCGTATATGTGTAGGTGTGTGTGCCATGGCATAAGTGTGGAAGTCAGAGGACAACTCATGGGAGTCACTTCTCTCTTTTTACTATGAGAGATCCAGGGATGGATCTCAGGTCACCAGCTTAGTGGCAAACATCTTTGCCCACTGAGCCACCTCGCGGGCCTCTGCTTCATCTATGACCCCAACATCATCTTTTTGTTCTAAGTAGGTCATTTCAGCTTCAGCCCTATTCTCTTCTTGTCGCCTCAGTTTGCATGCTGCCTCTCCACTGGAGATGCTGCTTCCCTTCAGGGAGGAAGAGATTCATTCTGTCAGCCCAGGGCAGGGAGTTTTCAGATTCCATTGCCAGAAGAGAATGATCAAAGGGAGACATGAGCCCAGCCAACACCTCCCACCTACAGCAGCTCCCTACGTGAGCCTTTGTGAAAGAGCCCCCAAGGAGTGAGGAAGAAAGCAGCATTTAAAAAAAGAACCACAGCATCCTTCATCCTGAGAAGCGAGGACAGGAAGAGACCCAGGTGCAGGGTATCTCTGGCACCCCAAAGGAAAAAAAAATCTAAAAATATCATTCATTCTTTCTTTCTTTGATTTGCCCCTCCCCAGCTGAGACTGTTTTGAAGCACAAATGATTCCTTAGGTAGCAAAGAGTCTTAGAGGGCTCTGAAGAATTCATAGTGAGAGTAGAGGATGCATCCCTCAGCCGTAGCTCATTTTTAGATGGGTAGCTAGCTGGTTTGAATGATGTGATCAAGGTGTGGCTTTGCTTTCTTCTATTACATAACTTCTCTTTCACTTCAGTGTTTGCTCCATATGAAGAGGCAGGGGAAACAGAAGAGCAATTTTTTTTTTCTCAGCTTCCTTCCCCTTGAATACCTAATACCCCATGTTCCTCTTATTCCCACTGCCTCTGGCCCTCAGACTCTCTGAAGAAGTGCACAGACTAGTCAAAACGGGCCACCAGGATTGGGCTTAATGAGATCTGAAAGACGGGTGACTCATCTTTGTCTCAGTCAGCTTTGTATCGCCAGTGTCTGGCCTGCTGTCTGGTATACAATAAGGATTCCACCTACTCTCTGAGTTCTCTCACCTCTGTCCCCATGGCAGATCTGCCATCAGTGGCTTTTTCTTCACCACATGCTGCTATCCTTACTGAACTCCATTCTGGGGCAAAGCAACCATCTGTTTCTTTCTTTAAGGCACTACTTTTCCCATGCCCCTTCCTAGAGGATGTTTCTGTATGACCGACCCCTAGTTCCATGGAGGGCTGCAGAAGACAGCTTTCTTCTAGCACTTTCTTCTCTGGCAGACTCTATCTTTCCTCATCACTACAGATAATCTTTTTCCCTTCGAGACAATAAGTTTGAGCCTTTTCCAGACCATTCATGCAATTCTTTTCAAACATGTAAAGGTGTTTTGCCTGCGTGCATGTCTGTGCACCACAGGCTTGTCTAGTATCTGCGGAAGCCAGAAGATGGTGATAGATCCCCTGGAGCTGAAGTTACAGTTATAAGGCCTGAGGTGGGTGCTGAGAATTGAACCTGGGTCCTCTGGAAGAATAACCAGTGCTCTTAATCACTGAGCCATCTCTTCAGCTTTATCCATACAGTACTAAACATGGAGCCTACAGACCCTCCAAGGAGCCTATAGATAGAATTTAGTGAATCCACAAACTTGCACAGGAGCAAAATGCATGTCTAACTGAAACGTTCCAGTTTCTTCAGTTATAAACTGAGACAATAATCGATAGTATTGTCTGTGGCGCCTGTGATTTTTCTATGCAGTAGAGATCACTCATATTTTTCTCTCCCATTCCAGTGGTTGTACATATGTCAAAAGAGCATCTACATTCATCATAGTTTCTGCATTCTGGTAATCATTAAACCTGCAAATAGATATCATTATTTTGAAACTTAACAAAGAAGCATATGAGTTACTAAATCATAATTTAAAAATATTTTGAGAACTGTATTTTTAATACAGTTGGTACATTTTAGGCATTCAGAAGTTATTTTGAGAATGAAGCCATGGTCTACAGCACAGTACTAAATGGTCTAGACGGCACAATGGCCTAAATACTCCTTCATTTCTGCTAGTGAAATGCACTATGGAGACGCTACAGTAGAGTACTGAATAGAAAGTACTAGGACTTCAGCTACTTCGATACTATTACCAAGGATGGCTTCTCTGAGGGTTCAGTATCAGCGCTGCAAGGATAAGCACCACCAGCAAGCCACAGTGAGATCCAGGAGAAGGGCAGTTCAAGCAGCAATCTGTAATAATGCTCCTAAGGCAGAAGGCAGCCTGACAAGATTGAGC